>NC_061514.1:145184492-145292956 GCF_022539505.1 Lolium rigidum
AAAGCACATGTTGGAGATGAGAAATAGAGATAGTAATGAACTTAGGGTAGTTACTGTCGTTTGTGCTTGTGTACTGGTGTATGCTTGTGTACTGGTATATGCTTATGTAGCTTTGATCACTAGGGTTATTATGTCATGAGATTATGTCAATGTTACTGTCTTTGCTTCTGTAGCTTTGATCACTAGTGTACTCTTCTGAATCTATGCAATGAAGTTACTGTCTTTGTCAAATATTCCTGTGTTGCAACTTTGGAAGCAATGAAAAAAGTATGAAATATCTCAGTACATTAAACAACTGAATAAGTTCAAATTTAAACTAAAATATGGAGGATAAGAAGCAACATAGTTCATTCGTGACTTAAACATTGGACATTGCAGAGGCATCTAATTGCAGGTGCATTTTGACTTATTTGGGTTTCCTCGGAATGTTAGACTGCCTTGCTCCATCTTGTTTATCACCAAAAAACAGCCAATGTGTTGATCTAGGCCCAGTGTTGTACGTGTTTGCCCTATTTCTTCCTGTTGCAGATTGTGATGGAGCATATGTGCAGGCCCTTCTCTCGGAAGATCCTCTTCCTCTTCCTGTTGTAGGATGCGATGGGCCAACATCTGTTCTTCCATGATCAGGTGTTCCCTTCTTATTGCTCTTTCCTCTTCCTCTTCCTCTTCCTCTTTCCTTGTCTACTGATGTACTTGTGACTCTTGCTGATGGAAGAGACTTTCTAGCTGCAGCCACAAAAGTGCTCTCAGCAGGCAAAGGACCTTGAACCCTTGGAAGTGGTAAATGAGCTCTTTCCTTCATGCATACCATAAATGATATATGAATTTTTCAGGTTAGATAAGTTCCGCAAAAATGTTATAGACAATGTTTGATAAGTGTCACCTCTTGTCCAATATTGTAAACCATGGTTTGCTGGTTATGCATTGGATCACCTGTGGGATCCGGGTTTTGGGGAATTATGTGCTCCAACGTAGATGGATCATCATAGTCCTCATCTTCCACATCTACTTGAGCATTCACTATGGGTGTGTTTGGTAGCCCGGGGCAACAGAGAATGTCTATCTCCTCTCAACATGTTGACCCTAGCCAAGTTGAGGTGAGATTTTATCATGCGTTTGGCAGCTCGTATACGTTGAGATATTCTTCGTTGAGATGTTGTTTGGTAGCACTTGTGCTGAGCTGAGAATATTACATAGCAGTTTTACAAAGATGTCCAGCTATTTTGCAAAAAAACCCTGGAGAAGAGGAAAAGAAAAGCAATCCAGTCCCGTTTATCTTCAGCGTTCATGGAGGAGCCAGCCGGCGGCCAGCGGAGAAGCGGCGGCGGTCGGCAGCCATGGAAGGGGTAGCAGAGGGCGGCGGCCAGGGGAGGGTTGCCGGCGAGCGGCGAATAGGGAAGGAGAGACACGGTGACGAGCGGCGACCAGAACAGGGCAGGGCAAGCGCGACGGACGGCGGCGGCCATGGGGGCTTCTGCACGGCGGTGGGTGGTCGGCTGGGTCGAGGATATCCAATTCCCAGCCGTCTGGTCGCCGACGAGTGTCCAGGGAAGGGCGGACGGGCCGCTCGAGGCGGTTCCTGCGTGAGGGGAGGGGATGCAGGGGAGAGGCGTCCAGGGGAGAGCGGCGGAGGACGGCGGCCATGGGAGGAGCGGCGAGGACGACGGCGGGCGGCGGTGGGCGGCGGGCGGCGGCCGACGGCTAGGGGCGGCGGTGGGCCGGGGGCTAGAGGAGGGGCGCAGGAGTGGGAACGGAGAGAGAGCTGTGTTGGAGCCTGCGGGAGCAAATGTGAGAGACGGGCTGGGGTCTGGGCCTCTGGGGGTGAGCTGCGGGATTCCCGATGCGTCTTGCGGGATGGACTCAGCCAAGCTGGGTTGTGAAGCTCGATTTGAGCTTCACAACCTGGCCAGGCTGGGAGCCCTTATTCGTATGATGTGGGCTAAGCTCTACTCGACCCACCCAAGCTAACAAACACAATCTGAGTTGGAAAAGTGGGATGAGGAGAGATTTTCTGAGTTGACTCAGGCCACCAAACACACCCTATGTTCTGCTTCTCTAGCCACTTGGCATGCCCTTTTTTTGTTGTTGTCAGGGTTTCCACAAATTATGCAATGCATGATTATGCCTGCCTAGTTAGTATTTTAACTCCATTTTCACCTTGAAGGATGCAGGCCATTTATCTGCTTGGATGGATACAAGTTGCTTTCTGCATCTGGGTCGTATTCTTGTCGCCCTCCTCCGGCTTCCAGCACTGCCGATGGTTGAAAAAAACAAGTAAAGTAAAAGAGAAAAGAAAAAGAAAAGCCCCTGCGTGTAGACATCCAAGACGGAGACGCGAAAAGGGCGAGGAGAGAGACGGGTGAGAGCGAGGCACGCTACGCCTCACGTCGCAACAGGCAGTATTATTAAATGGCGGCCATAAATAAAGAGGCGTAAATCCTAGGGCGGGGTGGGGGGGCGCGTGGTTTTATTGGGCTGCGGTGGGGCGCGTCGCTTCCCATAGGGTTGCCGTGGTAGAGAGAAAGGCACGAGCAGTGGCTAGTAGAGTGAGAGTGAGAGAGATAGGATAGGCGAGAAAGGGAGCACTGTGTGTGGGAGAGAGAGGAGCGGCTCTCATTTCGTCTTCCTCTTTTGCGCCTCGTGAACTGCGCATTGCTGCTCCTGCTCAAGCTGACTGCCGCCTCTGCACTTTGCATCTCCCACCTCCTCCTCCTTGTCCTACTCGGCGCCGCTCCTTCACAACCCTAAATCTCGCATCCGCCGGCGCCGCCGTCCTCCCGCCGGTAAGATTCTCCCGCTCCAAATCCCCAGGTTCTCTTGTGCGCAAATCTGTGTTTTTTTTTCAGTCTCTGCGTTGGTGCTTTGGGCAAGCTCTAAGCTTGAATCCCCATTTTGTTTGCCATCTGCTTGTGTCTTGTTGCTCCTTCAAGTCCAGAGGTTTACGGATCTCGCATCATTTTGCCACAGAAAAACGAAGCAAAACCCCACCTCACCTACCGCATCTATGTTCCTTTTGCTTTTCTTCTTTCTCCTATTATTATTTTCAAATTTTAACTACCGAGTGGGGAAGCCGGGACACTGGGGGAAGATGTAATGAGCAGTAGTATGAGGTATTCTAGAAAACAAAATATATAATGAGTAGGAGGGCACCAAGATCGGCTCAGGTTCCAGTTCGTTCTTGAGATTCCTATGCTTTTTTCCTCCACTATGTTAGTGCCAAATAGGTTACTGTATTTATTTCTCTCTGAAAAATACAGTTTCCTCGCACCATCTGATCCAGTTCATGCTTGCTCTCTTGCAGGAACGCGTGATGCCGGGTCCTGATCCAGGAAAGCTGCCTCTTTGCTCACCAAACTGCAGGCGGAACAGTTCCTAAACTTGAAGTGCATCAGCCGTTTCGCGGCCTCCACAGTCCACCCACCCAGATGCGGTTGCTGGCTGCAGAGCTCTGCAAGTTACTACCACTGCTCTAGGTACCAGCTTCTGAGGCGGCAGTGCTGGCGAGGATGGGTTCTTCAGGGTGCTCGGAGATAGTCGAGATGGCGGACGAGCCCAAAGACTCCCGTCCGGGCGGGGGCGGCGGCGTGACCCACCTGCGGGTGCGGGTGAAGCCGGCGGGGCAGGAGCACGGGGCGCGCTCCTGCTCCGTCGAGGACGACCTGGACCGGCTCCTCAGATCCTTCAACGTGCGCACCTCCGCTCGGGCCTCCGGCCAGACCAGCACGGACCGGCGGCTCATCGCGCTCGGCAAGGCGCCCATGTCCAGCTCCGAGATCATGGAGTCCGTCAGCCTCAAGCAGGCCCTCAGGAAGATGTGCATCTCCCAGGCCTCCGAGATGGCCGCCTTGAAGCGGATCTCCAAGCCCGCGGCCGCGGCCGCTGTCTCGTCGTCCAACGCGTCTGATTCCGGGGCGATTAAGAAGCTTTACGATTCCGTTGTGGTTCATACCACCACCGGCATAGAGCAAGATGCGGAGGCTAATAAGGGTGGCAAGGCCTCTGTTCTGCCTGACAAGGCTGTGGTGAGTTTGTCGGTTGCTAAGTCAGCTGAATCGTCAAGCAAGAAGGTGCTCCCCAGCAAGAGCTCGGCCAACAAGCATTTGCGGTCAGCTTCTCCAACCAAGGCCAAGGTTCAGAAGACCAGAATCCAAGATGTGATGGCGAGCGAAGATCCGTCTGCAGGGAAAACCGTGGCAAAACAGAGGAAGGGGAAGTCTCCGAAAGCGTCTAGCCCGCGGGCTGTTCCGGTAGGCGGCTCGCGCCTGGTGAGGCCAGTGTTCCGCAGCAAGTCCTCCACTAAGAAGAAGGTCAAGCCCGAACCATCTGCAGCTGTGCCGGCCATTAAGCGTTGTGAAGCAAAAGGTTCCACTTCTCATGCTAATAAACTGCAAGAGGCCATTCAGGATGAACCCAGAACTCCACCGTCAACCAACAAGAAGGGTGCTGACAACAGCTCTTTCGGCGCCGAAGGAGCAGATTTTGGCAAGGGATGTGGTGTTACGGGGATCCCTGTTCCGCAGCCTGGTGAATTGTCGAGGTCGAAGGAAAAGGGTGAAAGCTCCCAAAGCTCGAAGAGCAGCATTGGCGACTACAGCAATAGCACCAGCACGAGCATCAGCGAAGATAGCTATGGCAGTTTCAGTGCTAACGGCAGCAGGCCTCACATGTCGAAAGATGTGAGATGGGGAGCCATGAAGCGCGTAGCGATCCAACAAGGGACCCTAGGGCTGAAGAACTTCAAGCTTCTCAAACAACTTGGCTGTGGGGATATTGGAACTGTTTATCTTGCTGAGCTGGTGGGTTCGGACTGCATGTTTGCGTTGAAAGTTATGGACATTGAGTACCTAATAAGCAGAAAGAAGATGCTGAGGGCTCAAACGGAGAGGGTGATACTGCAGATGCTTGACCACCCATTTCTTCCTACTCTGTATTCTTATTTCACGACAGATAATCTGTCTTGCCTTGTCATGGAGTATTGTCCAGGGGGTGACCTGCATGTCCTAAGGCAGAAGCAACCCACTAGGACCTTTTCAGAAGCCGCCGCTAGGTACGTAACATCAGTGATGGTATTTCTGTGTTCTCTTATTGACATACTACACTTGAATTTGACACGATGAAGCTGCTTAACGCTGAACCAAAGTCATATTAAACTGATGTGATGGCATAATCTACCTGAAAGCTGCGTTTTTATTGAACTTTTAACTCATAAAGATTATTATCATTGTGCAGGTTTTATGTGGCTGAAGTTCTTCTAGCGCTGGAGTATCTGCATATGTTGGGGGTTATATATCGCGATCTGAAGCCTGAAAACATACTTGTTCGTGAAGATGGGCATATCATGCTCTCTGACTTTGATCTGTCCCTGAGGTGCTCAGTTAGTCCAATGCTCGTGAGGTGTTCATCAGTAGGAAGAGATGAGCCACCTAGGCCTTTGGGGCCTTGTGCAGAAAGCTGCATTGATCCACTGTGTATCCAACCATCATGGGCCAATTCTTCTTGCTTCACACCTCGGATGGTACCTTCTACCCCTTCCAGGACACGGAGGCCCAGAGCTGAGCCCCGAAGAAACCATCGCTTCCGCAGCTTGTTGTGGAACCAACTGATGCAAGGTCAAATTCTTTTGTTGGAACCCATGAATACCTTGCCCCAGAGATAATCAGAGGAGATGGCCATGGCAGCTCGGTCGACTGGTGGACTCTTGGCATCTTCCTATATGAACTGCTCTATGGCAAGACACCATTCAGGGGACCTGGCAATGACGAAACACTTACGAATGTGGTCTCACAGGGGCTGAAATTCCCTGATAGCCCAGCAGTCAGCTACCACGCTCGCGACCTGATCAGAGGGTTGCTCGTGAAGGAGCCAGAGCACCGGCTAGGCTCGAGGAAAGGAGCAGCTGAGATCAAGCGACATCCTTTCTTCCAAGGCCTGAACTGGGCCTTGATCCGTTGGACTGCACCGCCCGAGACCCCGAAGAGCGTCGACACCTCAACCATTGCGGCAGCGGTGGCACGGAAGAAGAAGGAAGGCAAGTGTCTTGAGTTCCGGATGAATGGGGACGACATCGAGTTTGAGCTCTTTTAGTAGTGGCAGTAGTAGTAGAGGTAGTACTTTGTATTCTGATGAAGAACATCCATACCATGGTAGCTAGTAGAAGGTAGTAGTTTCACTCCCCCACTCCTCCCCTGCAGTTTTTTCTGTTGAAAATGAGTATCTGTTGTCACCTGCCAATGTTGGGATGTAGTGTAAGGTCGGCTGTTGTGCCTGTAACTTTATTCCTTGTTAATACCATCAGATATCAGATCGGCACGGGTAGTTGTTAGCTTGTCATGGGCTTTGTGCAAGCATTTTTCTTTTCGAATGCAGCCATGGTCTTGCAAGCAATTGCAGCTGGTAGAACATGCTGCTGTGCTGTCCATGGGTGGTATCTGGAACAAACTGTTACTAGTTACAGTAGTTGTATTGCTGGGAAGTATCAGTAACTCGACTAAGGTCGAGTAATAAGTTATGTAACATGTGTCTTTGTTGGTTAATATCATAAAGTTAGGAGCACAGGTTCGGCAGTTCTGTGTCTACTACTGACTTCACAATTATGGACTGACTTCACAATTATGGGTTGGGTTTTGCTGATAGAACGTACACTAGTGTGCACCAGTTACTGCCTGCGGAGTAGCATAAATGTACTGGTATGAATCATCTCATTGCTGCACTGACTGATGTGATGTGATTATTAGGAGGCCGGGTAAAAAAACTGGTAACTCGTTTGGGAGCGATTTCCTCTATTTTAGAACGGAGCTAGTTTATGCTAAAAAAGGAAATGTACATGCAAGGATGACTGTTTGGTAGCTTCAGTTTTACTGTTTACCTATTTATGCATCTTGTTTCAACAGGCACACGCCCTAGTTATTTTTTTTCCTGCACATGCTGAAAGATCAAAATATGTTTTAGCGAAATAACAAACTAACAACTATAAGTTCATAGATTACTCCCGGGAACACGTGGGACTTTCTTGTTGAACTTGAAATGAACTTTCTGGAATTAAGAAGCTCGGAGTAGCCCGGGAGCCAAAAATCTGGTTTCCCTGAGCGTTGCTAATAGTAAATCAGTAGAACAGCATGATAAATCACAAAATGGGCATTTCCTCTACAAAATCCATTGTAATATGTACAAATCTAGTCGTATATCCCATTTGCTGGCCAGGACACTGCGCTAGGCGAGGAGCGCAGCGGCATGGTCCTGTGGCGGCGGTGCGGAAGCGCGGCCCTGCATTGACGGTGTGCTCGACGTTGTCAGGCTTCGGGCGGCGTGGGTCACCTTCTTCGCTGTCGACCGAGCCTTCGGGGTGGGGATTGGGGCAGCCGGTCCGGAAAGGAACCGGCGAGCGGCATGGGGTTGCTGGCTTGTATCTAATAATGGTGGTATGGCTCTAGTGTTCTTCTTGTGACAAGTTCTTTTTGATGTTGGCCTCCTGAATCTGGCCTATGACGAGTTCCTATCTTCCCCTCGAAGATTTCTGCAGTTTGGTGATATCTAGAGCGGAATCAATGTGGTTGTGTACACCTCTTTCTTCATCCAGTGTGGTTTTATTTAGGCGAGGCGCACCTTCTATCGGTGTCATGAGACATGTCTTAATATAGATTTCCATTAAACAGAGGTGGAGAATATCATGGTGGCTACGATCGAAAGTTGGTAATGGCGGAGAAGGTACTTATTGCGGTGGAGACAATGCGACAAAGGTTTTCCCTCTATGTCGCGTGTCTGGTGACTCGCAGCAGTAGCCTTGGAAAGCGGGGGTGACAACACATTTGGATTGCATTCTTGGCGGTGCTCCCAGAGAACGAGCCACGGCTTTTAAGGTACACAAGGTCTGACCTTCATTGATTGTAGCTGGTAATGGCCCTACTAAAGGCATTGCTTTTCAAACTTAGAATTTCTCCAGGGTGAAATGTGGTGACCCGACATACCACTGCATGGTGTAGTATGCAAGTCTGATATAACACCAATGAAACACCGTTCCACTAGTATTATATCGCTCAAAGTGGTACAACAGAAACATATGCGGGTCCAAGGCATACAGACTCTGTTACATAAGATCATCACAGCCTCCTACTTTACAATGAGGTAAAACTGCAAATAAACTCCAGAAGAACGACTCGTAGTCTAGTCTTATTACGAACTCTGTTTGTAGAGTATTTAACTAGCTATAGAGGCTATGAATAGATTCTAGCTAAATAGGAGCTAGGTTTAGGAAACTAGTTCCTTTCTATTGCTAAGCTAGGTTTTATCCTTATTGGATGTGGTGTTTGACTCTTCTGACGGTTCATGTCCCTTGAAGTAGTTGTTGACTCCTCGGTCTTCGAGTTGCACTGTAGATCCTCCTTTGATGCATCTATATCTAAGCAGGGGATTTAAGAGTGGGATGAGTACGAGCGTACTCAACAAGTTCATTATAGGAAAGAGGTGTTTAATGCACTAGCTACGACATTAGACCGTAAAGTCTAATACCAATGCAGGTTTTCATAACCATTTCTTCAAAAGGTTGCTTTTATTCGTAAGAACTATATCCGTCAGCCTTCACCGGTTTACTAGAACTTCATGGAGTTCCTTTCCGAGCAGCGTTCGCAGCTTCCATATCCCGGAACAGGGAGTGACGAGTCACGATTCATTACACTCTGCAGAGGTGTGTTGCTTTACCCATAAGAGATCTTAACCTTGGTGCCAACCGGGCGCGCAACCCGTCCACACTTCCTTTGGTGTGAGGCCCGGTATAAGGTCATAGCCAATCATATTCCTCCGCTACCTCGCACACCCACCCTTTGTTGCATACCCCGACCCTGGGTCCTCGCCGGTCCTCTTACACCAATTAAGGATGGACCCCGACCGCGACAACAGTTCTGGGCTCTACCATAAACTCCTTCGCCGGTAGCTGCAACCCATCATAGACCGCATTACCGTGGGGAATTAGAATGGGATCCCCACCCTCCGGTTGTTCTCGCAAGATACAACTGCTACGGTAAGCGCATCCGTTGATGTACAAGAGGTGGAAATACGATTGACTATTCCGTCCCACTCCAGATCTTATGGTTAACACGAGTATTACGGCACAAGAATCTGAAGGAGATATGCCCTAGAGGCAATAATAAAGTGGTTATTATTTATATCTTTATGTTTATGATAAATGTTTATATATCATGCTATAATTGTATTAACCGAAACATTAGTACATGTGTGATATGTAGACAAACAAGAAGTCCCTAGTATGCCTCTTAAACTAGCTTGTTGATTAATGGATGATTAGTTTCATAATCATGAACATTGGATGTTATTAATAACAAGGTTATGTCATTGTATGAATGATATAATGGACACACCCAATTAAGCGTAGCATAAGATCTCGTCATTAAGTTATTTGCTATAAGCTTTCGATACATAGTTACCTAGTCCTTATGACCATGAGATCATGTAAATCACTTATACTGGAAAGGTACTTTGATTACATCAAACGCCACTGCGTAAATGGGTGGTTATAAAGGTGGGATTAAGTATCCGGAAAGTATGAGTTGAGGCATATGGATCAATAGTGGGATTTGTCCATCCCGATGACGGATAGATATACTCCGGGCCCTCTCGGTGGAATGTCGTCTAATGTCTTGCAAGCATATGAATAAGTTCATAAGAGACCACATACCACGGTACGAGTAAAGAGTACTTGTCAGGAGACGAGGTTGAACAAGGTATAGTGTGATACCGATGATCAAACCTCGGACAAGTAAAAATATCGCATGACAAAGGGAATTGGTATCGTATGTGAATGGTTCATTCGATCACTAAAGTCATCGTTGAATATGTGGGAGCCATTATGGATCTCCAGATCCCGCTATTGGTTATTGGTCGGAGTGAATACTCAACCATGTCCGCATAGTTCGCGAACCGTAGGGTGACACACTTAAAGTTGGATGTTGAAATGGTAGTACTTGAATATGGAATGAAGTTGGAATATTTATTCGGAGTCCCGGATGTGATCCCGGACATCACGAGGAGTTCCGGAATGGTCCGGAGAATAAGATTCATATATAGGATGTCATTTTATGTGAATAAAATGTCGCGGAAGGTTCTATGGAAGGTTCTAGAAGGTTCTAGAAAAGTCCGGAAGAAACCACCAAGGAAGGTGGAGTCCACAAGGGACTCCACCTCCATGGCCGGCCAGCCCTAGATGGGGTGGAGTCCCAAGTGGACTCCACCATAGGGGCCGGCCACCCCCCCTATGGGAGGTGGAAATCCCACCTTTGGGTGGGAGTCCTAGTTGGGCTAGGTTTCACCACCATATGGAAGGTTTTTGGTTCGGGTCTTATTCGAAGACTTGGAGACCAACTCTTGGGGATTCACCTATATAATGAGGGGCCAAGGGAGGGGGCCGGCCACCCCAAGACCACAAGCTGGCCGCCCCCCATAGAGTGGCCGGCCACCCCTCCCAAACCCTAGCCAAGCTCCTCTCCTCCATATTGCTCGCATAGCTTAGCGAAGCTCCGCCGGACTTCTTCACCGCCACCGACACCACGCCGTCGTGCTCGTCGGATTCAAGAGGAGCTACTACTTCCGCTGCCCGCCGGAACGGGGAGGTGGACGTCGTCTTCATCAACAACCGAACGTGTGACCGAGTACGGAGGTGCTGCCCGTTCGTGGCGCCGGAACCGATCGTGATCAAGATCTTCTACGCGCTTTTGCAAGCGGCAAGTGAACGTCTACCGCAGCAACAAGAGCCTCATCTTGTAGGCTTTGGAATCTCTTCAAGGGTGAGACTCGATAACCCCTCGTTGCTACCGTCTTCTAGATTGCATCTTGGCTTGGATTGCGTGTTCGTGGTAGGAAAATTTTTGTTTTCTATGCAACGTTATCCTACAGAGTGGTATCAGAGCCGTGTCTATGCATAGATGGTTGCACGAGTAGAACACAATGGTTTGTGGGCGTTGATGCTCTTGTTATCTTTAGTTGAGTACTTTGCATCTTTATGGCATAGTGGGATGAAGCGGCTCGGACTAACTTTACATGACCGCGTTCATGAGACTTGTTCCTCGTTCGACATGCAACTTGTATTGCATAAGAGGCTTTGCGGGTGTCTCTGTCTCTCCTACTATAGTAAAGATTCAATTTACTCTTCTATTGACAACACTAGTATCACCGTTGTGGTTCATGTTCGTAGGTAGATTGGATCTTACTCGAAAACCCTAAACCACGTAAAATATGCAAACCAAATTAGAGAACGTCTAACTTGTTTTTGCAGGGTTTGGTGATGTGATATGGCCATAATGTGATGATGAATATGTATGAGATGATCATTATTGTATTGTGGCAACCGGCGGGAGCCTTATGGTTGTCTTTAAATTTCATGTTGAGTAGTATTTCAAAGTAGTTGTAATAGTTGCTACATGGAGGACGATCATGAAGACGGCGCCATTGACCTTGGTGCTTCGCCGACGATGATGGAGATCATGCCCATTGATGATGGAGATCATGTTCGTGCTTTGGAGATGAAGATCAAAGGCGCAAAGACAAAAGGGCCATATCATATCACATATGAACTGCATGTGATGTTAATCCTTTTATGCATCTTATTTTGCTTAGATCGCGACGGTAGCATTATAAGATGATCCCTCTCACTAAAATCTCAAGATAATAAAGTGTTCATCCTTAGTAGCACCGTTGCCAAGACTTGTCGTTTCGAAGCATCTCGTGATGATCGGGTGTGATAGAATCAACAAGTGCATACAACGGGTGCAAGCCAGCTTTGCACATGCGGATACTAAGGTGGCCTTGACGAGCCTAGCATGTACGGACATGGTCTCGGAACACGTGATACCGAAAGGTAGAGCATGAATCATATGATTGATATGATGAACACTTTGAGTGTTCGCCATTGAAGTTACATCTTGTCTCGTGATGATCGGACTTGGTGTGGTGGATTTGGTTCGTGTGATCACTAAGACAATGTGAGGGATATTGTTTTGAGTGGGAGTTCACCTAGTTTTTAATTATATTGAATTAAAATTTGAACTCAATTTGTCATAAACCTTAGTCTAAGCTATTGCAAATATGTTGTAGATATGGCGTCCTCAATCAATTTTAACCAGTTCCTAGAGAAAGAAAAGCTTAAGAGCAACGGTAGCAACTTCACCGACTGGTTCCGTCATGTGAGGATCTTCCTCAATGGCGGAAATCTGCAATATGTGCTTGATGCACCGCTAGGTGACCCTCCAGCAGAAACTGAAACCGATGAAGTAAAAGCTGTTTACGCAACTCGGAAAACTCGGTACTCTCAAGTTCAGTGTGCCATCTTATGCAGTCTGGAAGCCGATCTTCAAAAACGTTTTGAGCACCACGATCCACATGAGTTAATCAATGAGTTGAAGACTATTTTTGAGACTCATGCGGCCGTGGAATGCTATGAAGCATCGAAACACTTCTTCAGCTGCATGATGGAAGAAGGCAGCTCCGTTAGTGAGCACATGCTCGCCATGACCGGGCATGCGAAGAAACTCAGTGACTTGGGAATAGTGATTCCTAACGGATCGGGGATTAATCGTGTCCTTCAATCACCGCCACCTAGTTACAAGAACTTTGTGATGAATTACAATATGCAGAACATGAACAAAGAGTTACCTGAACTCTTCTCCATGCTGAAATCTGCTGAGATTGAAATTAAGAAAGAGCACCAAGTGTTGATGGTCAACAAGACCACTAGTTTCAAGAAACAGGGCAAGTCTAGAGGCAAGAACAAGAAGAGTGGCAAGAAAGCTGCTACCCCTCCTGTGAAACCTAAGACTGGCCCTAAGCCTGATGCTGAGTGCTTTTACTGCAAGGAGAAGGGACACTGGAAGCGTAACTGCTCCAAGTATTTGGCGGATCTGAAGAGCGGCCTTATCAAGAAAAAGAAAGAAGGTATATCTGATATACATGTTATAGATGTTTATCTTACTGGTTCTCGTACTAGTACCTGGGTATTTAATACTGGTTCGGTTGCTCATATTTGTAACTCGAAACAGGAACTAAAGAATAAACGAAGACTACTAAAAGATGAAGTGACCATGCGCGTTGGAAATGGATCCAAAGTCGATGTGATCGCTGTCGGCACACTTCCTCTACATCTACCTTCGGGATTAGTTTTAAGCCTAAATAATTGTTATTTTGTACCCGCGTTGAGCATGAACATTATATCTCGGATCTTGTTTAATGCAAGACGGTTATTCATTCAAGTCTGAGAATAATGGTTGTTCTATTTTTATGAATAATATCTTTTATGGTCAAGCACCACAAAAGAATGGCTTATTTCTGTTAGATCTCGATAGTAGTGATACGCATATACATAACATTGATGCTAAGCGAATTAAACTTAATGATAATTCTACTTATATGTGGCACTGTCGTCTTGGTCATATTGGAGTGAAACGCATGAAGAAACTCCATACCGATGGATTACTTGAATCACTTGACTTTGAGTCACTTGATAGATGCGAAGCATGTCTAATGGGAAAAATGACAAAGACTCCATTTTCTGGTATGATGGAGCGAGCTACCGACTTATTGGAAATCATACATACCGATGTATGTGGACCAATGAGCGTAGCATCGCGCGGTGGTTATCGTTATGTTCTAACCTTCACGGATGATCCGAGTAGATATGGGTATATCTATTTCATGAAACATAAATCCGAAACTTTCGAGAAGTTTAAGGAATTTCAAAGTGAAGTAGAAAATCAACGTAACAAGAAGATCAAATTTCTACGATCCGATCGTGGAGGTGAATATCTGAGTTATGAGTTTGGCATGCATTTAAAGAAATGCGGAATACTTTCACAATTGACACCGCCGGAACACCACAACGAAACGGTGTGTCCGAACGTCGTAATCGAACTCTCTTAGATATGGTTCGTAGTATGATGTCTCTTACTGATTTGCCATTATCATTTTGGAGTTATGCATTAGAGACAGACCGCATTCACTTTAAATAGAGCACCATCAAAATCCGTAGAAACGACACCGTATGAATTATGGTTTAATAAGAAACCTAAGTCGTCGTTCCTGAAAGTTTGGGGTTGCGAAGCCTATGTAAAGAAGTTACAACCGGACAAGCTAGAACCCAAAGCGGAGAAATGCGTCTTCATAGGTTACCCTAAGGAAACTATAGGGTACACTTTCTATCACAGATCCGAAGGCAAAATCTTTGTTGCTAAGAACGGAACCTTTCTTGAGAAAGAATTTCTCACTAAAGAAGTGACTGGAAGAAAAGTAGAACTCGATGAGATTGATGAATCTATACTCGTTGATCGGAGTAGCGCAAGCATCGGAAATTGTACCTGTACCGCCTACACCGGCAACGAGAGGAAGCTAATGATAATGATCATGAAACTTCGAACGAGGAAACTATTGAACCTCGCAGATCGACAAGGGAACGTGCCACTCCTGATTGGTATGATCCTTGTCTAAATGTCATGATTGTAGATAACAATGATGAGGACCCTGCGACGTATGAAGAAGCGATGATGAGCCCAGATTCCAACAAATGGCAAGAAGCCATGAAATCCGAAATGGGATCCATGTATGATAACAAAGTATGGACTTTGGTAGACTTACCCGATAGCCGAAAGGTCGTCGAGAATAAATGGATCTTCAAAAGAAAAACAGATGCCGATGGTAATATTACTGTCTATAAAGCTCGACTTGTCGCAAAGGGTTTCCGACAAATTCAAGGAGTTGACTACGATGAGACTTTCTCACCTGTAGCGAAGCTAAAATCTGTGAGGATTTTGTTAGCAATAGCTGCATTTTTCGATTTTGAGATTTGGCAGATGGATGTCAAAACGGCGTTCCTTAATGGAGACATTGAGGAAGAGTTGTATATGGTACAACCCAAAGGTTTTGTCGATCCTAAAAATGTCGACAAGGTATGCAAACTTCAGCGTTCAATTTATGGACTGAAGCAAGCATCAAGAAGTTGGAACCGACGTTTTGATAAGGTGATCAAAGACTTCGGGTTTATACGAGTGTCATGGAGAGGACTCGTATTTACAAGAAAGTGAGTGGGAGCTCAGTAGCGTTCCCGATATTATATGTAGATGACATATTATTGATTGGGAATGATATAGAACTATTAAGCAATGTAAAGGGTTATTTGAATAATAGTTTTTCAATGAAAGACCTTGGTGAAGCATCATATATATTAGGCATCAAGATTTATAGAGATAGATCAAGACGTCTAATAGGGCTATCACAGAGTACATACACGGACAAGATTCTAAAGAAGTTTAGAATGGACGAAAGTAAGAAAGGATTCTTACCTATGTTACCGGGCAAGGTCTTGAGTAAGACTCAAGGACCGGCTACGGCAGAAGAAAGAGAAAGGATGAGTCGGATCCCCTATGCCTCGGCGAGTAGGCTCTATCATGTATGCCATGCTATGTACAAGACCGGATATAGCACATGTCTGTTAGTTTGACTAGCAGATATCAAAGTGATCCAGGAATGGAACATCTGGACAGCGGTCAAGAATATCCTGAAGTACTTGAAAAGAACTAAGGATATGTTTCTTTGTTATGGAGGTGACCAAGAGCTCGTTGTAACAAGTTACACCGATGCAAGTTGGAACACCGATCCCGATGACTCTAAGTCACAATCGGGTACGTGTTTATATTGAATGGTGCTGCAGTGAGCTGGGCAAGCTCGAAGCAGTGCACGGTGGCGAAATCCTCAACAGAATCGGAGTACATAGCGGCTTCAGAGGCTTCATCAGAAGCGGTATGGATGAAGAGGTTCATTATAGAGCTCGGTGTGGTTCCTAGTGCATTGGACCCACTAGTCATTTACTGTGACAACATGGGTGCCATCGCCAATGCACAAGAACCAAGGTCACACAAGAGGCTGAAGCATATCAAGCTGCGTTATCATTCGATTCGCGAATACATCGAAGATGGAGAAGTAAAGATTTGCAAAGTACACACCGATCCGAATGTAGCGGATCCGTTGACTAAAGCTCTCCCTAGGGCAAAGCATGACCAACACCGAATGCCATGGGTGTTAGGTACTTGACAATGTAATCTAGATTATTGACTCTAGTGCAAGTGGGAGACGGAAGGAGATATGCCCTAGAGGCAATAATAAAGTGGTTATTATTTATATCTTTATGTTTATGATAAATGTTTATATATCATGCTATAATTGTATTAACCGAAACATTAGTACATGTGTGATATGTAGACAAACAAGAAGTCCCTAGTATGCCTCTTAAACTAGCTTGTTGATTAATGGATGATTAGTTTCATAATCATGAACATTGGATGTTATTAATAACAAGGTTATGTCATTGTATGAATGATATAATGGACACACCCAATTAAGCGTAGCATAAGATCTCGTCATTAAGTTATTTGCTATAAGCTTTCGATACATAGTTACCTAGTCCTTATGACCATGAGATCATGTAAATCACTTATACCGGAAAGGTACTTTGATTACATCAAACGCCACTGCGTAAATGGGTGGTTATAAAGGTGGGATTAAGTATCCGGAAAGTATGAGTTGAGGCATATGGATCAATAGTGGGATTTGTCCATCCCGATGACGGATAGATATACTCGGGCCCTCTCGGTGGAATGTCGTCTAATGTCTTGCAAGCATATGAATAAGTTCATAAGAGACCACATACCACGGTACGAGTAAAGAGTACTTGTCGAGAGACGAGGTTGAACAAGGTATAGTGTGATACCGATGATCAAACCTCGGACAAGTAAAAATATCGCATGACAAAGGGAATTGGTATCGTATGTGAATGGTTCATTCGATCACTAAAGTCATCGTTGAATATGTGGGAGCCATTATGGATCTCCAGTATCCCGCTATTGGTTATTGGTCGGAGTGAATACTCAACCATGTCCGCATAGTTCGCGAACCGTAGGGTGACACACTTAAAGTTGGATGTTGAAATGGTAGTACTTGAATATGGAATGAAGTTGGAATATTTATTCGGAGTCCCGGATGTGATCCCGGACATCACGAGGAGTTCCGGAATGGTCCGGAGAATAAGATTCATATATAGGATGTCATTTTATGTGAATAAAATGTCGCGGAAGGTTCTATGGAAGGTTCTAGAAGGTTCTAGAAAAGTCCGGAAGAAACCACCAAGGAAGGTGGAGTCCACAAGGGACTCCACCTCCATGGCCGGCCAGCCCTAGATGGGGTGGAGTCCCAAGTGGACTCCACCATAGGGGCCGGCCACCCCCTATGGGAGGTGGAAATCCCACCTTTGGGTGGGAGTCCTAGTTGGGCTAGGTTTCACCACCATATGGAAGGTTTTTGGTTCGGGTCTTATTCGAAGACTTGGAGACCAACTCTTGGGGATTCACCTATATAATGAGGGGCCAAGGGAGGGGGCCGGCCACCCCAAGACCACAAGCTGGCCGCCCCCCATAGAGTGGCCGGCCACCCCTCCCAAACCCTAGCCAAGCTCCTCTCCTCCATATTGCTCGCATAGCTTAGCGAAGCTCCGCCGGACTTCTTCACCGCCACCGACACCACGCCGTCGTGCTGTCGGATTCAAGAGGAGCTACTACTTCCGCTGCCCGCTGGAACGGGGAGGTGGACGTCGTCTTCATCAACAACCGAACGTGTGACCGAGTACGGAGGTGCTGCCCGTTCGTGGCGCCGGAACCGATCGTGATCAAGATCTTCTACGCGCTTTGCAAGCGGCAAGTGAACGTCTACCGCAGCAACAAGAGCCTCATCTTGTAGGCTTTGGAATCTCTTCAAGGGTGAGACTCGATAACCCCTCGTTGCTACCGTCTTCTAGATTGCATCTTGGCTTGGATTGCGTGTTCGTGGTAGGAAATTTTTTGTTTTCTATGCAACGTTATCCTACAGAATCATTGGACGACATTTGTTGTTTAATCCTAGATGGATATAAACCCTTGCAATGGAACCTCCACCATATCAACACATACCATGGTTCCATTGCCCACCACATAGTCATATTCATAGTTATGAAAATAGTACTTTTGCTTTTCATGCAAGAGTGATAAGTATAGTACTTTGCAAGTAATTTGGTAAAAATACTCAAATGACATGAGCAAGCGATGAACTTGCCTTTCTTGGCTGCAAGATTATGCAGACAAGGTCTTCGATACGCAATAACTCCAAATTCTGAAATAGCATCATCGTCCGGTAAGGACGATGTTTAAAAGATTGGCAAGGATGCAATAATGCATAAATATGAAATGCAATCGTTCTAAGCGTGACCTAACCCCGATGATTTAGGATTAGTGAGTGGTAATGATTAGTTTAGGGTGTGTTGCACTTTTAGAGTGATTCACAAACAAGGTTCTTATTCAGGTTTGTGTTGGTTTAGAATCATAAGCAAGTGGTAAAATACAGCATAGTAATCAATTGAGCACGCAAGGAATGATAATTGGCATAATGTTAACAAGTAAAGAACAATTGTCAGTTTTAGTACTATATGGCATGGTTTAATGATTACTTGTCATATACTTCAAAAGAATGACTTTTGAAGAACATGTTCTTTAATAAAGAACAGGTATGATAATTAGAGTTGTGGAGTTCTATGGTTTATTATGGTTTCATCTAGTTTCTGGAGTAAGTATTAGATGGATCACAACCTAGTTGGATTCATCAACACCAAGGGCTTGTGAGGTTGAATTAAGCCTAGGCATCCTAAGCAATTATTTATACAAGGTTGCTATCAAGATTGGTTCATCTTGTTGGTGATAGCTAGCTAGGGTTTATAGGTCCTTATAAGCAGGGTTGATGATGATTCTTTATTTACTTCAAAAGAATAACTTTTGAAGAACATACTTCTTAAGTAATAAGAAGTAATTTAATTAAGGTTGAGGTTGTCTAGGTTTGCTATTGAATCCACTAAGTAAGGAATAATTGGCTCCTAAGTAGGATGGTTCATAATTATGAAGTACTTGTAGGGTTTAGTGGACTATGGTTATTTAATGGTAGACATTGGGAATAGATGCTATTGGAGTTCATCACAATGGTGTGATGCTAAGCATGGATAGGTAAGGTTGCTGTCTCTGCGGATAGGAACTAGATTTTTCATTTGGTTAACCCTAATTGATCATCTAGGTCTGATGAAGATGAACACATGGAGTACCCATCTTATTAGTGATAAGTCTTCTACATTTTATGTGGTCATGACTAATATCTAGGTCCTATATGGTTCTATTACTACTATTGAAGTAACATGATCACATGTTAACTTGGGGTTTAGGTTTGGAAACCATTTAGGGTTCATATGAAGTAATGGAGCTAGGGTTCCTAATTAATTTAGGGTTTTAGGTTTCACATGAAATGATAGGTTTGTAATATCATTCAATATGGAATTAGGGTCTACTATTTACCATATAGTTCTATGATTAATAACTTCATTTTAAAGTTGAAGTTATTAATAACTTCAAAATAAAAAATAATATTCAATTTGGCTTTTTATTATTTTTAAATAATTAATAATTAGGGTAATTATTAATGAGGGTTTAAATCTCCCTAATAATGATTTAACCAATTAACAAAATAAATAAAATTAGTTTTAATGTTTTCTTTATTTATTTACTGGTTTTATTTAATTTGGAGAATTTTTCTAATTATTGAATTTTAATTGAATTTATAATTAGAATGAAAAGGCTTAAACAACAATAATTAAATTTTTATTAGAAATAAAAATTTCATACTATATTTTTATTGGATAGAGTTTACTTTTCTAAGAATTTTGATATCTTAATTATATTTTTCTGAGTTATAATGATTTTTTTATGCATTTGCAAAGTTTCAGCACTTTATGGAATTTTAAAACTAAATGGAAAACACGTTTGTACCGTGGCCTACCCTAACCCTAGTCACTGACCTGTGGGGTCAGTGACACGTCGGCTGCCATGTGAGCAGCGACCAGTCAAAGTTGACTGGGAGTTTGACCCTACAGGCGGTTAAACGCCGGCGAGTCAGCGCGCGGTGGCGCCGCCGATTTACAGCACCCCCGGATGCGCGGCTACCACTACCCGAACCCTCTCGACACGCTGAGTCTGTTGGTGGTGTTGGTTTCTCGGGTGGAGCACCGGAGCATCGCCGGAGATTAAGCCCGTGGCGGAGCAACTCCGGCGGGATTTCGATTTGTATGCTACGGTTGATGAAATTGCGTAATTAAGAGTTCTCTGAGCGCGTACACTCACCCTGATTATGTTCAGATGGTCAGCGAGGTTGGGGATGATCGGAGACGACGGCGATTTTGAGGATTGTCGGCGAGCCCGAGCGAAAGGGAAACATCGAATTAACTTAATCCAACGCTCCCCTGGACGATTCCTTCCGTCTGGATGCTCTACTCGACACGGCGCATCACCGAGGCCACTTGCCAGAGTCTGGGGAGGCTCCAATCCTCGTCTTCTTCCACGGCTCCGGCGGCCAGTAGTTGATGTTGGTGAGAGCTGGAGAGCAAGCGAGAGAAATTGGGATGGATGAGATGAACAAGAGGTGCATGACGATGCTTCAGACGGTTTTATAGCCCTGGAGGTGGTCTCCAACGCTTCCTCGCCGGCGACAGCGGTCACGATGTCGCGGTGATGTCGGCACAGGATTTGGGCGCGAATCTTGGTGAGTTCGGATAAGCTGGACGCGAAGGAGATTATGGACGCCTCTGGCTTGGTCACTGGCGTCCGCGCTCGTTCCTATCATCGACGGTGAGGTGGCCGGCGAAGTCGTGCACGTTGTCTCGGTGGCGTTCATGCGAGAAGGAGAAGAAGACGATGGCCTAGCGAAACGGTAAGATGGGCTGGTCCTGGGCTGCGGCTTGGGCCAGTGCTGGGCTATGGTGCTGGACTGCACCGTGGGCTGCTCGGCCAGGTAAGTCCAGGTAGGTTTTTCTCTTCTTTTCCTTTTTCTGTTTTTATTTTCTGTTTTATACTTCCTATTTGAATTCATATTTGAATTCATTACGGTTTGCAAATGTTTCAATTATGTTGATTCAATCAAGATTTGGTATACTGACTATTGTATTACTATTTTATTTGAATTCATATTTTATATTAGATTATTTGTATATTTGTGAACTTTACTCAAAATAGCAATTAAACATGAATTGATATTTTCACTTAAATTTCCTTTTTGTTATTAATTCCATTCAATTTAGAAACATAAGAGTTGATACCTTCTTCTCCAGATATTTCTGAAATTGTGATTATTTCTTAGTTCCTTTTTGAGAAATTAATCACTTGTATGTTATTTCATGTGAGCAACATTTTATTATAGTTTTGAAGGTTTGATGATAACCCATATTAAATTAGCATTTGTGTTATGATCTATTAACACTTTGAATTATCTAGAGTAGATATTACTCTCCTCAAGGTTGGGTCTTAGTTATAATGATAAGTGGTTGATCACCACCTATGGATCTAATTATAGAGTTTAGCACTAGATTATTCTTAAGTTCCATATTTAAGCATAAGCTTTAACTAGTGAGCAATTCTAGGGTTCTCATCATATTCACCTAATGGCAATTGGTTTGGATCTCAATTATGGCATGGTTTTATATTATGATCACCATAGTGATACATAAACTAGGGTTGAGATATAATTCTAATTTGTAGAGTTGAGATGACATCACATTGCATTTGCTAGGGTTTAATCTCCCCTAACCAAGGTAATTCGGTTATTTGCTTATTTGTTTCGGTTCTTCTTTACTTACTAAGGACTTGAGAATTGTTTTTATATTATACCAATAGATTTCTATTCTATCCTTAATCTATTGTTAAAGTAACTAAAGTTGTTATAGTTCTTTTTATAGTTAACTTTGGTCATATGGATGGATGGTTTCTCACCATACAAGGTATAGAGTTTGACACTCAGGTTTTCTTAGGTTCTTTAATTGATGAATGAATGAAATATAGATGTGGTAAGATTCTACTTATCCTATTAGGGTTTAACTTACCCTCACATATCTCCAAAGCATGTTCATATGTTTTATATGATCAACTTGTTCTTAATATCTTTACCTCCAATTCTTAGGGTTTATGTTCATTACTCAATTTATAATGATCAAGGTTTGGCTTCCTAAGGATCTCTCATTAAATGGGGTTCTCACTTCCATGATCAAGCATTGTCTTGATCAATTAAGGTATAGCACTTCTATTTTACTTTCTAGGATTTATGGTGTACTCACACTATCTCAATAGGTATCAAGTCTAAAACTCCACTTGACTATCTTGGTTGAATTATTCTCCCCCTTACTTTATCAATTCATGGATATGGTATTATTTCATGTGATATTAGGTTATCTCACCACTCCAAGGGGAATGGTTTACAACCTAATACTTTAGTTCAAAGGTTGTCCTTTATTCTTAAATAGGTAAAGCTTGGATTAGTATAAATGGTCTCTCTCATTTGGGAATGACTTGAGTAATACTCTAGGGTTCCTCTTGAAGATAATGTTGTGATCATATGGATATTTATATCCAAGGTTTGCCTCAAGGTTTGCCATTGCTTCCCTAATTAAAATAGGACTCTCACCTCTCTAGGTTTCATGTATAAAAATTTGGAATAGAGAAGAATTATATTCCTTAGTTGGATCTCCTTGTCTTGTTTCCAAGATTAAGGTAGAATGAATATCATAGGGTTTATGATAAGTGCATGGATTAGTTTAAGACATGGAGAAGATAAATGAAGAATAGTTTTCCCCAATTATTATTACTTGATCTCCAATTAAATGGAGGTTCATATGTTATGGCAAGGAATATCATGTTGTGATCTTTGATAAGATCAAGTAGTCGATCCTTGGTTAATAAGTTCTTGTGTTGATTTTAATTCCATTTGATCTAATCCCTTAGATCAAATCATCTCTACCCAAAACAAAGTTTTAAACAAAGTCACATTGAGGTTTATAGCGCTTGACTTGATGAGCTACTTCAGTTCCACCAAGGTCAAATGAAACTTCAGTTACTGTGACTGTTTTACTTTAAAGCGCGAAAATTTCCCCGGATTTTCTATGCATGAATGCAATGCACACATCTGTTTCCTCTATTTTTGTAACCCCATTACCTGGGATATTACATGAAAACTCAAGATCTTCGATCGGAAAACGACGACAACACTTGTTGTATGTGTGTTGTCTTTGGTGGTGGTTAAAGTGCTACTGCTGCGAATGGTTCAACACACGACAAGGGAAACAAAAGGTCTTTGCTTTCTTTTTTATTTTCTTTTATTTTTTCTTGGCTTGGTGCATCCTAATGTATTTGGACATCTTGTTCGTTTGAAGCTTGATGTAATTAGTTTTTCGTGATATTAATATATTTTCTTTGTCAAAAGAATACGCACGATTCTTACATAATTAAAGGCAACATCCATGAAACCCTAGAGGTTAGATCTGTTGTTGGACTTACACAATGTAGGTCTTCCTACCATGCTTCCTCTTCGGATTGTTTGCACCAGTCATGAAACTCAGAGGATTAAGAATTTCCTCTTCTTCGTTGTTCCAAAGTATTCTAGATTTTTCAGGATTTTCTCGCAGCAGTTTGGCCACAAGGAAGCCGGCAATGGAACAAGTTTGGAATAACTGGGCCTGCTTGCAAATGAACCCCTCACGCTTGTCGCTTGGTATGGTAGTATTTGGGCCATTTATCCATGGAAATAGGTGTTTCAGCCACCTGCACAGCTCTTGCGGCGATCTTGGGCATGTTCGTCTTGATACATGCCACCGTGAGACGCAAAAATGAAACAAGAAACTGATTGACATCTACAAGCAATAGCACAAACTGAGCACTCCACAAAGTCGAGAGGTGCTTAACTAGGCCAGTGCATATATGTTAGCAAGTAAACAGAAACCAAAGTATCTTGCAAACCTGGAACAACAATGTTTGCCAGGAACCTCCATCATGGCATGTCCAAGTCTGCAACGAAGCAAAAAAAATATGTTAAGAAGAAACGCAAAACGACCTCTGACTCACGTATTTTTAGGGTCGCTCCCAGTAATAAATTTCCACTCCTGATCCTCAAGAGAAGGATAACACATCTTTATTGGTATCTCTGCCACTAGATCAGACCATTTTGCTTCCACTAGATCCAGAATAGCATGAGATCGATCGGCTGTAGTCACACTGCTTACTAGCTATAGAGCACACGTTCCCCAGAGAACAGAATCCGAAATCCATGTGAGCTCGTTGCAGGTATCCGATGAAATAACCCCCTTACGGAGGGATCCATTCAACTAACCAGGAAGATATCTGATAATAGAACAATATTTTAGCGATACATGCTAGACCTGCCTATGTTAGTTAATCTGCTAGAAAAGAAGTGATGCAGGGTAGAGACCGCAGCGATGTTTGGCCGTGTGGGAGTGTATGCCGAACGCAGATATGTCCTAAGCAAAATTTGTGAGAAAATATGCATCCATGCCGTACAGATAACATGCAGTAGTACCAAAAATCAACCTAAACTAAAAAATATTTACATGTATACTATCGCCCACGCCAAGGAAAACACAAGTAACAGGTAAAACAAGTGCCTCATGTCACACAATCTCAATATCCCGGCCACAACTGAGACACGATTTATGTCGGATAGGTCAGCCCGTGGAGCAGTGGTCTCTTGCGTAGTCTCTTTCATCTCATGCTCCAGTCTCTTTTTTCTCCGCAGGCATTTCAAGAAATTACTGTTCTTATCACCGTAAAGGTAGCTGCTAACTATGAACGTCATATGTTTGTTTTCCTGGACCAAATAAAACAACCCTGCTTGCAAGCGGCGCTCTCTGTACTTACTAAGTGCATCGTTTACCGTGCAAGCTAGTCTTTCCAAGGTTTCAATATTTTCGCTAAAAGCCACCCATGAACTGACATCGTGCTCGCCGATCAGCCAGCCAATCCTCCACCTCCCAGTACGAAGCTCTATTTCGTGCCACAGTGTTGTTGGTTTAAGTATGACTCTGGGTTTACCCAGTGTCCTCGTGCCATAGTGCCATACTCGTCACAGATACATAACCTGCACATCTTCTTATGTCGTCCAATGAGATTGTCTTTTCCGCAAACTAGTGACCCAACCTTCTGCTTGAAAATAAATAAAAACATCTTTCGTGGATTCGGGCGTTTGATCCTGAGTATGACATCAACATTAAAAATCAATGACCAAAATCTTTCAATCAAAAAATTAATAGAAAAAACTAGTCCTTCGCCTTCTCAGGAAAGGTATATCCATGATACTAGTTCGTGTTTGGTTGTGTGGGAATGAGAGTGTATGCCAAACGCAGATATGTCCTAAGCAAAATTGATGAGAAAATATGCATCCATGTCATGCAGATAACATAGCAGTTGTACCAAAAATCAACCTAAACTATAAAAATATTTACATGTATACTATTGCCAGCGCTAAGGACAGCACAAGTAACATACAAAACAAGTGCCTCATGTCACACAATCTCAACGTCCCAGCAACAACTGAGACACGGTTTATGTCGGATAGATCAGTCCCCAGAGCAACGGTCTCTTCCGTAGTCTCTTTCATCTCGATCATGTTCCAGTCTCTTCTTTCTCCATAGGTGTTTCAATAAATTACTGTTCCTGCCACCGTGAAGGTAGCTGCTAGCTAGGAACGTCACATTTTCAGTATCCGGGACCAAATAAAACAACCCCGCTTGCAAACGTCGCTCTCTGTACTTAGTAAGTGCATTATCTAACGTATCAACTAGTCTATCAATGGTTTCAATATTTTCCTGATAGGCCGCCCATGAAGTGGCATCGTACACCCTAATACCCAGGGCATGCCTCCACCTCTCAGTACGAAGCTCTTTTTCATGCCACAGTGCTGTTGATTTAAGTATGACTCTTGGTTTAGCCAATGTTCTGGTGCCATACTCATCACGGGTACATAGCCTGAACATCTTCTTTGGTTGTCGAATGATGACCTTGCCTTTTCCGAAAACTAAGGACCCAACCTTCTGCTTGAAGATAAATAAAGACATCTTCAATGGATTCAGGCGTTTCATCCTGATTATGAAATATGTGACATAAACATTAAAAATCAACGACCAAGATCTCTCGAAAAACTAAAAAGAACTAGTCATTCGCCTTCTCAGGAAAGGTAGCTCGTATTCGTTTAAGGTAAAAAAAAAGGCCAAGTTTTAAATCCGTCTTAGAGTCAAATTCTAGAGTTTCTACCACCATCGTTGTTTGAAATATTATAACAAGAATTTAGATTATACACGGTGAAAGAGCATGTCAATGTCCCTAAAACATCAAATTTCGCCACCCCACCTTCAGCCACAGCGCCACCAGGTCCATCTCCAGCGACGCGCCCCTCTGCCATGGTCACGGCCCGCACGGCCCAAACCGGGCCCAGATCGGGCCTGGTCAGCGTCGCAGCAAGCCGCATCCACGCCGGAGGGGCGGCTGCCACCATCTACTCCACCCCTCCCTCCGCCAACCGCCAGCAGCACTGCCGCCGGGATTCTCCTCTCCACATCCCGCTGCATCTCTCCGCGAGCTCGAGCAAGAAAACTTCGGCTGCCGCCGGCACCGCCCGAGCTTTTCTCGGGGGTTCGCGCCGACGGCGGCGAGGGGGAGGGGGGTAGGTGGTGTGCTGGCGACGCGGGGGCACAAGGTCTCTCAAATGTGGTTTGTATAATTGTATCTCCGATGATCAGAGGGATTACAATTACCATACTAAGAGTGGAATAATATAATGTACATGTAGATGCGTTCGTACCTGCTGCCGCCGGAAATACTTCTTGTTTGCAACTCCATGAGTAGAATCGTAGATTCGAACCGGCTATTTGGTGCCGAAGTAATATAAGCGCGCTTGTGATCTCCAGATATTTTTTTTTTTTTGAATAACAACAGGAGAACTGTTATATTCATCGCAATAGAGGAGAAGGTCAAGACGACCGGTTGACCCAGTTTATGAGGAAAACCGGGCCTAAAAACCGTACAAAATGACCCCATTTTTGAGGAAAAAAAGGTCGAAAAACCGCACAAACAACGTAGCCTCGTCGTCCACACGACACAAAGCCACCATTGCACAAAACACACACATCCGTGCCCGGAGCCGCCACTCCGGCTTCCCTCGCTCGGCTTCGAGCCACAACGCCGCACGGACTAGACGCCTCGTAGCCCGAGCTACACTAGACGATCATCCGCAGACCACGAACGCCGCGCCAAAAGATCCGGGCCGCCGCCCCGACATGCCGCCCAGTGCCGACCATCCGATCGCGCCGACCGGCCGACGGACTCGCTACCCACGTAGCACGAGCACGCCACCCTTGCCTTGTTAGACCACAACCACACCCCATGTGCCCGTAGTTGCAAGGCCGTTCGAGGCCGCCGCCTCGACGCACCATCCACCGTCCGGAGCCGCCGCCCCGGCGTCCACCATCTTCGGCCGCAAGGCAACCATGCCTAGTTGATGCAAACCTACCGCACCACAAGTGTCGAGGCCTCCAAAGGCGGCGCCTTCAAGAAGGTAGCGGCATAGATGTCGCCGTCGCCCGCTCACGAGGAGCTCAGAGTTTTCACCAGGAGAACACTGCACACCCGCGACAGCGGAGATGTAGCTCACGAAGACGCCTTCAAGAAGGAGTACGGCTCCCGTGGGCACCGTCGTCATCGGCACCTACTCATGATAGGTGCAAAGCTTTCGCCTGGCATGCCATCTCCGCCATCGAACTCTCTTGAAGCTCGGGTTGAAGGAGCGCAGCCAACAGAGCATGTGACCTTGCCGCCGACCACCAGACGCCCACACCCGACGCATCAGCCAAAACCAGCACCACACTCCGCTTCAAACAACTGTCGGAGCACCAGATCGGGACGGGTCCCCAGCCGCCGCGCCGTCAAGGAGCCGCGCCATGGCCCGCAAGGCCCAGATCGGGCGCCCGCAGCGACCCGGACGCCTGCACCGCGCCGGTGTTGTGGGTATACTTCATAGGTGTACCATCGACAGTGCCTAGATCCGGCAAGCCCGGGTGGCCCACGGACGGTGATGAGGCATGTGGCCCATCGGGCGGCCCAGTCTGTCGTTGATCATGAAGGGAGAAGTCCAGCCCAGGATCGGCAGGCCGGATCCGTACCGACATAGAAGTAACCCGGATCCATGGAGGCCCATGAGGGACCCGGATCCGAAGACGACGTATATGGAAGGCGGATCCGTGACGTGCACGGCAAGATATTGTACCGTAGTTAGGCTATCTGTAATCCGGCTAGGACTCTCCATGTAAACCCTAGATTCGTGCGTCTTTATAAGCCGGATCCCGGGAGCCCTAGGGGCACAACCACAACTCATTGTAACAACGCGAAAGCGCCCGGATAATTCCGCACAAGCAGCGAGTAGGCCCCGTCCTCGTGCGGGTGTTCCGAAGCCGGGTAACTCGCGTACCACCGTCCCGAGAGCACTCCGCCCTATGGCCCCTACTTCTTCTCCCCTCGTGAGGATCCCTCCTCCGAGGTACCGTCGATCAGGCAACGGCGCTTGGCGCCCACCGTGGGGCCTCGTGGCGTCCGGAGGCCGGAACCGGGAGGGTTCCGCCATGGGAAGCTACGACGACACCATCGCTGTGGGGCGAGTCCTCTACGCCGGAAATCTGCCGATCGTCCCTCCGGATGAGTGCCGGATTCCGGCTAAAACCGACCCCATCAAGCTCTCCATCGTCCCGGCTGGCGGCATACACATCTTCATCGGGAAACCGTCGATTCCGATGGAAACCCACTGGTAAGTAGCGCTGACGCGACCGCCGCTGAGCAGGACGCAATCGCGAAGATCCGATCTGAGACGCTGGAACTTCCTAGTGAGGATTCCGCCTTAGATCTGGAAAAATCAAAGCCCACCCAATCCGCCCCTGAGCAGGAAACAAAGGTGGAAGACCAATGCGCATCCGCCCGGGTTTCCCGTGTGTTAGAGAAGCAAAGGTGTCACTTCGTACACTTCTTGGCCCATACCGCCGGAACCGCCCCTCAGCGCTCGGAGCTGGTCCCGAGCAGGAAGAGGCACCGGAAAACGTCGCAGATCCGGGTCGGGCTCAGCTCGTCGGAGAAAGCAAAGCTCCGGGTGAAGAGTCGATCTTGGGCAACCTCGAGCCCAATCTCCGGTGATACCGCGTCCATGGAATCTGATGACTTCGTCCGAAAGCTTGAGGAGTACGGCCGCGACGATCAGCCTGAGGTCGATTCCGCCTTACCTAAGCAGGTCCTCGCAACCGTGGCACCGCTGGAAGAGCAGGAAGGTGAAGACGAAAACACCGCCTCCGACCCCGGACCGTCCAATGTCGGATCTCCGCTAGATCGGATCCGTCCCCCCGAGGATGTCCCGTCTCCGAAGAGCTGGTCGAACAAGCACGCATGGACCCGGTCGCAAAGTCTCGGTGTCCTCAATAAACCAATAACCCCTGATGATGCCGCAGATCCGGAAGCTCTAGAAGCAACAAGACAGGAGATGCTAGCTACTGCCAAAAAGTTCGCAAATACCGCAGCTGCGATGCTGGACGAGAGGACGGAAGCAGCCAACTTCGTGGAACACTTCAAGAAGAAGGACCGCGAGGTCGATGAATCTCTTGCAAAGGTCGTGGAGCTTGAGAAGCACTCGGGAGGCCAAGGTAAAGTTCGTCGAAGAGGAGGAAGCTAGGATCGGGCGTGAAGCCATCCCTCCCCGCAGGATTACCTTCGCCACCCCTACGCATGCAGCAGCTCGCTCGCAACTCCAAAGGACAATATGAAGAAGGCTGCCGAGATCTTAAAGAAGAAGAACGAGGAGATTGACATCGAACTCGTTCGCACGCTCGTTGCTTCAGACAGTGAAGCAGCAGAGCAAGGCCGACACTTCGCGCAGGTTGGAATCCAATCCGGATCAATGTGTATCTACCGCGTGAAGGACGCCCGTGTCAATCGCCACCCCGATGATGAATCACGCACCGGATCCTCGAACGCGAAGGAAAGTCGTGGAACACCCAAATCCTATCCCCGTACCGTCAAAGACGCCACCGTCGGATCCAAGAAAGGGAAAGGATGCAATGTACTCGGACGTGAGAAGTACCGGAACCCCTCTCCTCCGCCTAATGGTTACCCGCGACCCCTCGCCGCCGTAGTCCAGCTCGGAAACACCAGGCCCCGTGGGCATGGTGGAATCGTTATCCGCGACAACGTGCTGCCAAGAAACGAAAACAGGGAGCGCTCGCCGGAACCGCGCCGGAACCGGAACATCCCTCGGAGCCGGAGCCCGGGAGGAGTCGGAATGAGGAGCGCGACCCGAACCTCGCCGTAGTCGCGACCCGCAGCCTCGCCGAAGCCATAACCCGGAGCCCCGCCGCACGACCAAGGCAGCCAACGCCACGGCGAAGGCAGCCATAGGAGCCGGAGTCGCATCGAGAGGGGCGAGGAGAATCAGAAGCCGGAAGCAAGAAAGCAGACCGACCACCTCGCAGGTCTCCTCACCTCCACCTAGCGGTGGTGGCGGAGGTGGAGGCGGAGGCGGCGGCCGAAGATCTCGCTCTCGCTCAAAATCTCCACGTCACGGCTCGCGCGACGCGCGGGACCGCCTCAACGAGTACGGAACCGACTACATTGGTCCGAAGTGCTTTGGCGTAATGATTCGAGAAGAACCAAAGCCAAGGAGCTCCCTCAAGCTACCCGGAAATCTGAAGCATTATGATGGCACCGAAAGGCCGGATACCTGGATTGAGGACTACTACAATGCAAGAACCTTCGCCGGAGGAACCCCTAACATCGCTCGCCGCATGCTCCAGCTTGTACCTTGTAGGACCAGCCCGGATCCGGCTCGCCGACCTCGAGAAGAACTCCATCTTTTGTCGGTTCGACCCGAAGACCGCTTTTGAGAAACACTTCAGGGGCACCTACAAAAGACCTCGCCACAAGCAAGCGACTTACAAGCTTGTATCCGAAGAAGGGAGAAACCTCAAGAAACTTCCTCACACGATGGTTGGCATGCAGGAACGAGTGCGAAAACGTCGATCACACCACCGCCATGTACGCCTTTATTGGTGGACCGCGAGAGGAGGATTGCCGAGACATAAGCTTACATGTTTGGCTAACGCCAACAAACCGACTCGGATGAGATGATCTCCATCGCCGTTGATCACACCGCCGCCGATGACGACGCGGGCGGTGACATCGCAGCTACAAGAATCCCCCCGCACCAGCAGAAGAAGAACCGCGATAACGGTAACAATAGCGGCCACAAACGCAAAAACCCCGATGACCGTAAGAGTGGCGGATCCGAGATGGTCGCCATGGCGTTCCAACGCGGAGGTTCAGGAGGCGGAAGAGGACGCGGCCGTGGAGGCGGAGCCGGCAGGGTCGCGCAGCATGGCACTGAGGTCACCGCTGGCGGATCCCGCGCCCCGCAAACCTACGAGGAGTACAGAGACATGCCCTGCCTGGCCCACTTGGATCCGGCTACAGGGAAGTCCACTCATACCAACCGCAACTGCAAATGGGTCAACGACCTCAAGAACGACCCGGAGGCAGGATACAAGCGAGCCCGGAAGCACCGCCCACGCGGCAAAGGAGGCAAGGGGAAGAACAAGGACAAGGAGGAGGACAGTTCCGAGGCGATGGACGAGGATGATAACTCGCCGGATCCCAAAGCCGAAACCGCAGGAAAATCCAACCCCTTCGAGAAGAAGAGCGTGGGGGCTTACCACACCTTCCTCGGAACCCCCACAGTCCGCGCCGCAAAATCAGCTACCCGGTTCCCGAACGCCACGGCTCCGGCCGTGCCGCGAGATGTCGTGGTCGGAAGTTCCGTGCACATTTGACAGGCGGATCATCCCGCCTCTCGTGCCAAAAGAATATTACGCCTTGGTTGTGAGTCCCCGCATAGACGGGTATGACTTCTCCAAGTGCCTCATGGATGGCGGAGCCAGCTTGAACATCATGTACCCGGAGACTCGGAGCGGATGAACCTCACCAAGGAACAGCTCAAGCACAAGCACAACCGAGTTTCACGGCGTGGTTCCGGTAAGAAGGCGAACTCCCTCGGCAGCATCACACTTCCCGTGGCCTTCGGCGATGTTCATAATTTCCGCGAGGAGAAGATCACGTTCGAAGTTGTGCCCTTCAAGAGCTCCTACCATGTCATCTTCTGGCAGCCCACCTACCACAAGTTCCACGCAAGGGCGTGCTATATCTACAACAAGCTCAAGATGCCGGGTCCCAACGGTATGATCACCATAACCGGAGACTACAAAAAGGCTCATGAGTGCGAGTTGGGCGAAGCCGCCTTCGCGAGTCTCGTCATATCCGGAGAAGAGCCGAAAGGCTACAGGGCCGCGGTGGATCCGACCGAGATGCGTACCACCAAGAAGCGCATCTCCGAGCGTAAAACCTCCTTCAAGCCCGCGATAGAAACTAAGAAGCATGACCTTATTCCGGGTGACTCTTCCAAACAGGTTTCGCCGGGGCAAACATGGACCCTAAATAGGAAAGCGCGCTCGTCGAGTTCCTCCGCGCTAACATGGATATCTTCGCATGGCAACCTTCCGACATGTCCGGAGTACCTAGGGAACTCGCCGAGCACTACCTCAACATCAATCCGGGGGCTAAACCAGTGAAGCAAGCTATGCGACGCTTTGGAGACAAGAAGCGCCGCGCCATAGGAATGGAACTAGCAAAGTTACTAGAAGCAGGTTTTGTAATAGAAGTTATTCACACCGATTGGGTCGCGAATCCCGTCCTTGTACCCAAAAAGAACACGGAAATACTAAGAATGTGCATCGAGTACTCCGGCTTGAACAAACATTGCCCGAAGGATCCGTTCCCCTTGCCGCGCATTGACCAAGTCATTGATTCGACGGCAGGGGCGGAACTTCGTGTTTTCTTGATGCGTATTCCGGTATCATCGTATCCGGATGAAGGAATCCGACCAAAAGGCGACTTCATTCATAACCCCGTTTGGTACTTACTGCTATGTTACTATGCCTTTTGGTTTGAAAAATGCAGAGTGCTACTTACCGACGTACGATGCAGCGGTGCTCGAAGGACCAAATTGGCCGGAACGTGCACGCTTACGTCGACGACATCGCGGTCATGACCCGGAAAGGATCCGACTTGATCGGCGACCTCACGTAAACCTTCAACAACCTCCGCAGGTACAAGATGATGTTGAATCCGCCGAAGTGCGTTTTTGGCGTGCCACCGGAAAACTCCTTGGCTTCATAGTCTCTCACAGAGGCATTGAGGTGAACCCGAAAAGATCAAGGCAATCCCGTGTATCAAACGGCCAACTTGTCTCAAAGATGTGCAACGACTAACCGGTTGCGTTGCAGCAATCGCGCAGGTTTGTTAGCCGTCTTGGCGAGAAGGCGCTACCTCCGTACAAGCTCGCTGAAGAAAACAGACAAATTTGTCCGGGACGACGCAGCCGACGCAGCTCTCCGTGGGTTGAAGGAAATACTAACCTCCCCACCTATCTTGGCAGCCCCAAGAGAGTCAGAGCCAATGCTCCTTTATCCGGCGGCTACCAACAAGGTCGTCAGCCTCGTCATCGTGGTGGAGCGAAAGGAAGAAGGTCATGAATATGACGTCCAAAGACCTGTCTACTACATAAGCGAGGTGCCGACGGAGTCAAAGCAAAGATACCCTCACTTTCGAAGCTAGCTTATGGAGTATTCCTAGGCAGCCGGAAATTGAGACACTACTTTCAAGAGCACCCAAGAATGCTTGTGAGTAAAGCTCCGCCGTCAACAATTCTCAACAACGCCGACGCAACAGACGAACAGCTAAATGGGGCATCGAATTATCCGCCTTCGACATCGCTTACAAGCCAAGGACTCGCGGTCAAATCCCAAGTCTTGGCAGATTTCGTTGCAGATTGGACGAAGCTCCGGATGCAAGTCCGGAGCCGGAACCGGAAACATGGGTCATGCACTTCGACGGATCCAAGCAAGCATCAAGGCTCAGGAGCCGGAGTCACCCCGAAGTCCCCTACCGGAGAAGAACCGCAGTATGTTCCGCGATCCACTTCGAAGCTACAAATAACATGGCGGAATACGAGGCTCTACTACACGGTCCGCGCATCGCTAAGGAAATCGGGATCAAGCACATCATATGCCGTGGAGATTCCGACCCGGTGGCACAACAAGTAGCCGGAACCCGGAACGCCGTAAATTCCGTCATGGCGGCCTACAGAGACGAAGTTGACGAGCTCGCCAAGTGCTTCCTCGGATACGAAGTCAAGTACGTCGAAGAGACGACAATACAGCTGCAGATATGCTATCCAAGCTCGGATCCGGCAGAAGACCAATTCCGCCCGGAATTTTCCTAGAGCATCTCCGGATACCCTCGGTGAAGGGCGCTAACCCGGAAAACCCGGATGTGGCAAGTGTCTCCGGCTAAAGAGGTGTTGGCCACCATTCCGGCTTGGACACAGACCTTTCCCGGACTACCTCATCGATCGAAGCCGCCGGAGGACGAGGTCCTCGCACGCCAGATCATCAGACGAGCACGATCCTACACAATTGTTGATGGACAGCTCTACAAACGAAGCGCAACAGGGGTATTTCTCAAATGCGTCTCAAATCAAGATGGCATTGAAATCCTCAGAGAGATCCACGCAGGGGACCGCGGGCACCATGCCGCCCCCGCATCACTCGTTGCAAAAGCTTTTCGGCTAGGCTTTTATTGGCTCACGCCTAAAGAAGACGCCGATAAGATAGTCAAGACCCGCCGAGGTTGTCGATACTACGCTACTCAACCAAACGCTCCAGCCCAAGAGCTGAAGACCATACCTATCACCCGGCCATTTGCGATCCGGGGGCTCGATATGGTTGGTAAGTTAAAAAGATCATCTCCCGGTGGTTGCGAATACCTCCCGGTCGCCGTTGACAAGTTCAAGCAAGTGGATCGAGGCCAAGCCGTTGAGAAAAGCCGACGGTGCTACGGCACTAAAATTTGTCATCAGCCTCGTAATGAGATTCGGCATCCCACACAAGATAATCACGTATAATGGCACAAACTTCGCTCAGTGGAGAATTGAAGGATTACCGCGAGACAATGGGGATTCGATTGGACCTTGCATCCGTGGCTCACCCACAATCCAATGGTCAAGTCGAAAGAGCTAACGGTCTAATATTATCGTGAATCAAGCCACGTCTCGAAGAACCGCCGCGACGAGCAGCCGGAGCTTGGGCCGATGAACCGGACGCTGTTTTGTGGAGTTTGCGAACTACCCCTAACAGTCAACGTGGTTTACCCCTTCTTCTCGGTATACGGATCCGAAGCCGTGATTCCCTCCGACATCATCCATGATTCACCGCGAGTTTCCGCCTATAATGATGATACAAGTCGACGAGGCTAGACAGCTATCTCGTGGACCCGATCGAAGAAGCTCGGAACCTAGCCGATCAGCGCTCCGCCATCTACCAGCAGAGGCTCCGACACTATCACGGCCGTCGAGTCCGTAAACGCTCCTTCATGGCCGGAGACTTGGTCCTCCGCCTTCGACAGTGAAAGACCATAAGCTGCAATCTCCATGGGAAGGACCCTTCGTCATCAGCAAAGTGCTTCATAACGGATCGTACTACCTTGTTGATTTCCGCGAGCTGAGGGATAGACCCGCTAACTGGCGCCGGAAACGCAAGCGTGAGGATCCGGATGACATATACGACGAAACAGATCGCCCTTGGAATATAGCACAGCTACGTCCTTTCTACACTTAGCATATTTTTCCGAGTTACAAACTCTCGTAATAGTTATACATGATCAATGGAATAAAGCTTATGGTTCACTCTTTGAGTCTTTTACCTCCTTTACTTGTTCATTTTAGATCATGTAAGTTTTTTCCGACTAAAACCGCAGTAGCTGGATGTTTTCCGCCTAGGCGTGTATAAAAGTTGTGATTTCTAAAATCGTCCTTTAGGACGTAAGCTTAAGTTTTCTGATTAAGTTGTTACCTGTTGCAAACTCGTGGATTCCTAGTAGCGATTTCCGGCACCTATGCCTGGGGGCTTGTTTCCGCGGTTATGGACGGATCGCCATTGGGCTTCGTCGCCGCTGGCGAGCATTTCCGGCTAAGGTTTTCCGGCTCGTGGAAGGTCAAGCGGGCAAGCCGGAGAATAACGAGATCAGCACTTGCTTTCCGACATAAAACGAAACATGCACATAATATTAAACGGATAGCAGGATAAAGTGTTTCCGCCCCATGCATAATCGTTTCGTTCCTAGCTACTTAAAGAATTTAAAGTCTTATTACAAACCCTCGCCGGGGTCAAAATGATGCATTGTTTTTTCCCGCAGGAATAAAAGTTCTCATTCCCCCTTAGCCGGAGAAGTCTTGCCTTCTCGGATCCCGTTCCTTGGCGCCTTCGGCCGGAGAAGACACGTCTTCATCACTTTCTTCGGAGGCAGCAAGGTCTGGTCTTGGGTTCCTCTTGGGGAGTATTCTTCGAGCTGGTCCAGTAAACCGGGTTCCGGATTCCGCAGGTCGCGCCTTGGCAGCCGAGTTCCTTCGAAGTTCTCGCTTCTAAGGACTCGTCTGGCAGGAAGGACGACCTTGTCGTAGAATTCCTCATGCCGGATCCTACGCGCGATACGGGTGTCGTAGCCGCTCACCGCATCCAGGAGAGCGCTAACATCCGCATCCGCAGGAACGCCCGTGGTTACCCGATCAAGATCAAGATCCGCATGATGCGCTAGGCACATGGTCAAGGCCATCGCAGCCTGCGCCTCGGGCTGACGACGCTTGCGGATCCGTTACCAGCTCCGGCAGAACATCCATCTTTCCAATAAGTTTCCGGACGTCGCAAGTACGACTCCTCTTGATGGATAAGTTATAGCATATCTTGCGGGAGGCGGAGATGAGATCTTTGCGATCATCGCCCGCAAGTTGAAGAAGGTCATCTCGCGGGAACAAATTCCGGCGCTCTTCGGAATACCCAAGCGGTTCTCGCACACAACAAGGTGAGGACATAAGCATAAAGTAAAGTGTCGGAACAAATATCCGGGCAAGGTTCTAGTATCGGTACCCAAGATGTTCTCATTGAGCAAATCCCAGCTGTTGCTCGCGGTCTCCATATACTTCCGGAGTCCATTGAGCTCTTTTAGCTGAGATTTGATAGTTTCACCGTCAACGTTTAGCTTCAATTTCAGCTCCGCTTTCTCCTTCGCATGCTCGGAGTTTTTCTCCGCCAGCCTGCTTTTCGGCTTGCTCTTTCTTAAGTTCCGCCTCCTTTAGCTTCGTCTCCAAATCTTGGTACGAGGAGCGCAGGTTCTCAAGTTCGGTCGAGGCCGTAGCAAGGGAAGAGGATGCGCCTATAATAATATAAGTTAACAGTAAGTTCAAAGTCGGAAATTGGTTAATGACGAAGAAGGCGGAAACCAACCTTGGGCGTCCGCCAGTTGTTTAGCCAAATCTGCATTCTCATCCTTCATGGTCCGGATACTTTCCGCCTGACTCGTAGTAACGCGGCGCCGCAAGGCAATGTTCTTGTGCAGCTCGTAGTGCAGCGCCCGTCGTTCTCGTAAAATTTACACAAGTGCAGGAATAAAGAATTCCGCCCGTAGCAGATGGTTTCTCTTAAAGCATCATTGCCGGAACTTTTCCGCCATAATGCTTGGGGGCTACCGGTTCATTCTAAAAAACTTTCCCGGAAGTAATTTTTCTCTAAGCATCTAAGCGCTAACTATTTTTTCAGTTTCCGCTTACATGCTTGGGGGCTACCGGGGAGTACCTTTTGCTTACGTACGAGCTTGTCGAAGAACCGGCCGACATCCTTTTTAAAATCTTGAATCTCCGATGTCGCGGCATCAGGTTTCCCCCGTGCATTGTTCAAGCATGGCGTTGAGCAAGGTCTTGTTCAAGCTCCCATTTCTCCGCCTCGGACAGCTTGTTGAAGAACTTGGTAGCATACGCTTTGGGGGTGGAAGTGATGTCAGCCGGATCTCCGAAGTTCTTCGGAAAACGACAATGTCGCCGCGCCATCTCCGGCCTTCTCGGAAGAAGTGACTTCAGCCCCTCCTTGGCCTTGTTCTCCCGCATCTTCTTGGGCGGTGGCCTTTGGCCTTGGGATCTTCTCCACCTACCTTGTCGCTGCCGACCGGAATAATTTCCGGTGGAGTGTTGGTGGCGGGAGGGGGAGACGGGTCAGCCCGAGGAGGAGATGGCCGAGGAGTGGGGTGAGAAGCACTTGGCGGAGCCGGAGTAGCCGGACCGACCGCCGGAGATTTCTTCATGTATTTGGTAATGGGCTCCTGGCTGGCGGTCCGCGTGGCGGCGGGTTTCGGGTTCCTGCAAACAGGTGAAAGGATTCAGACAAGAGATAATTTCGCTAAGTTAAAATCGTGTCATACTCGGAAACTTACGAGGCGCCGGGGATAATGGGGCGCGTGCCTTGGCCGGCTGTTGAGAGCATCCGTATACGTGCACGCTCCGCTTTCCTTGAGTCTAGCGGAGGTGGTTTTACCGTCTTCGGTTTCTTGGCGGAGGCCCCGCCGCTAGCTCCGGCTTCAGAGCCGGAAGCCTTGGCGCGGGGACGCTTTGTAGGTCGAGGGGCCGCCTTGCGAGGTGCCTGTTCCTCTTCCTCCTCGTCGTCATCCGGAACCTCCTCCGCCGTGTCTTCGGTAACGGGAACACGGAGAATGGCGCGAAAGTCTTCCTCCGCCAAAGTGTTGAGCTGGAGGGAAAATGAATAAAGTTAAAGATGAACATCCAAAAGTTTGTGAAGTTTGAAACGGTGAAAAGGACGAAGCTTACCGGAGGACATTGGTCGTTTGTAAAAATGTCTTTGGTTAGTTCCGGGACCTGTTGGCCCCTCGGAATCTTCACCAACGTCTTGATCCTTCTCTTCAGAGAGTCGGCCGGAAGATCGTGGCGGGTAACCCGGAGAGGATCATCCGCCCCGTATATGCGCACATCGGGCGCGCGTTGTAGCGTAGAGGCTGGATTCTCCGGAAAACCAGCTAAGTGTAAGCTGGGCTCCGGTTAGCCCGTCGTGGACTAGCCAGGAGATTCTCCGCGCCGCCTTCTCCAGAATTGGGGTCTGGGCGAGCGAAGGGACGAAGCTCCAGCTCGCGAGTTCTTCCGGAGGTTCGTTGATGAACTGAGGCAGGCCTTCATGGACCTTCGGAACCGAAGCATTCTTCTCATAAAACCATCCGGCGTTCCAAGCACCGGACGGATTCGTGTGAGTCATGGGGAGGGTACATGCGACTAGGGCGGAGCATAAACGTCATGCTTCCGCGAGCTCACCATAGCTTTCTCCTTGGTTTCTTTCTTCACCCGGAAAAGAACTGCCACAACTTAACGTCCGGCCGGATCCCAAGATGTCCTTCGCAGAGAGTCACGAAGTTGGACAGAAGAAGGTATGAGTTCGGGCAAATGTTGTGGGGCTGGAGCCCGTAGGTGCTGAGGATGGAGAGGAAAAATTCCGAACAAGGAAGTGAAAGTCCGCGTTCCACCCAAGCCTTGGTCATAACGACTTCTCCGGCTTCCGGCTTGGGGACGACGGAATCACGTGTGAAGCTCCAGTGTGAGGAGATCATTCCTTCGTTCGGAGCTCTCTAAGCTCCACATCCGTGGTTTCGCAGGGCCACCATTGACCCCGTTCTCCTTCGCGGATCCGGGCCTTGGACGCCTTCTTGCTTTCCGCCTCCCGCACCTTTGCTGCCATCCGAGCTTGTCCCTCGAGTTCCTCTTGGAGCTCTTGAAGGGTAGGAATCCGGCTTGGAGCGGCGCTGGAAGATGCGGAAAAAGGTTGAGCTAGTCTTAAGTCGGAAATATATGGTGGCAGGAATGATATGGGATCCGGGCATATGGGTTCTATTTGGTTGAGATCCGGGCTACTCGAAGAGCTACCAGAGTGCAAAGTGACGATTCGAGTGGCATGCTTCCGGCTGCACCCATACAAAGTGTTTGAGTACCCGGATCACTGAACCTATCTTCTACACTACGTTGTCTTCTACAAGGCCGGCGTACTTACCGCTAATGGCGCGGTGGCTCGACGGAGCTCCGGCGGAGTTGAGGTCGCTGAACTTGGAGGAAGTCGACTCGCGTAACCACGAATCGGCGGCGGAGCGAGTTTCTCGTTCAAACGTGATGATCTTGGTGCGAGGGGAGCCTCGGCTCGGCGGCGCGCGAGGTTCACCGTGACGAAGTTCGCCGGAGTCTAGATCCGGCGGGCGGCGCGGCGCGAGGAGGAAGACGATGTGGTGAGAGGGGGTGAAAGAATGAATTTTTACCGGGCCGCGGGGTATTTATAGGCCGCGCTCGGAGATTCGGGATCCGGATCCGACGGTGGAAACTGAACGGTCACACCGTTGGATGGTTGACACGTGTTTAGGTCAAATGCGGTAAAACGACGTGGAGGTGATTTGATCGCGCGCTCCCGAAAATTCCGGCTGAAGATTTGCATCCGCGAAGATTTAGCGCGGGAAATGAGGAAGTTGTGCGCGGGAAATAAGGAACTTCCGTTGTTGAGTGTGATCTGAAGATGAAGGATTTCCGAAGCCGTTTGAGTCTTTTAAGATTCCGGGTAATTTTGTGAAGATAAGTTGTCTCTCATTCGAACGGGAAGTAACCCGGAAATGTTCTTTGGAACGTCGATGGATGAAGTCCCGCGGGATGGGAGCATTTTCCGGCTATAAGTTGGGAAAAAGAAGAAAATGCAAAGTTGGAGCTCTTCAAGTTTCTCCGCGTTACCAACGTTTGCCGGAGATCGTGTTGGACCAGCAAGGCGGAAACTGCAGCGAAACTCGGAGAACTCGGGGGCTACTCGTTGTGGGTATACTTCATAGGTGTACCATCGACGGTGCCTAGATCCGGCAAGCCCGGGTGGCCCACGCACGGTGATGAGGCATGTGGCCCATCGGGCGGCCCAGCTTGCTCGTTGATCATGAAGGGAGAAGTCCAGCCCGAGATCGGCGAGGCCGGATCCGTACCGACATAGAAGTAACCCGGATCCATGGAGGCCCATGAGGGACCCGGATCCGACACGACGTATATGGAAGGCGGATCCGTGACGTGCACGGCAAGATATTGTACCGTAGTTAGGCTATCTGTAATCCGGCTAGGACTCTCCATGTAAACCCTAGATTCGTGCGTCTTTATAAGCCGGATCCCGGGAGCCCTAGGGGCACAACCACAACTCATTGTAACAACGCGAAAGCGCCCAGATAATTCCAGACAAGCAGCAGTAGGCCCTGTCCTCGTGCAGGTGTTCCGAAGCTGGGTAACTCGCGTACCACCGTCCCGAGAGCACTCCGCCCTATGGCCCCTACTTCTTCTCCCCCTCGTGAGGATCCCTCCTCCGAGGTACCGTCGATTAGGCAACGACACCAGGGATGAGGGACCCTGGCCGCCAGCGCGCTTGCGCGTCTAGGTGCAGAACCGGAGCAAGGCCTCGCGCCAGCACGCAAAGGCCACGGCCCCCGCGGCCCAGATCCGGGCCCGCGCCGCCAGGCGCAAGAAGAACGCCAGCGCGCCCGCGCTTGCCGACCCCCGTCGCGCTGCCTGGAGCCTCCGCCATCACGCCGACGCCCGCCTGAGGCCGTGACCAACCACCGCAGGCCGCTCCCCCGGCGCCGATCCGAAGTCGTCTCGCTCGCTTGAGCGCGACCGCGACCCGCCACGACGCTCGCTGAGCGCCGCTCGCTTGAGCACGGCCGTCCATGGCGCAGCGAGCCGGGAGCTCCACGCCGCCGCGCGCCAAAGCCGAGCACCGGTCCGCGCCTCCGGACGACGAAGCTGCCCCGCGCAGCCCGCCTCCCCGGAGCCGGAGAAGGAAGATCCCGCCGCCGCCCACGCCGCGCGGGCTTTGCCCGGCGACGCTTGCCGGCGGCGGCGAGGGAGGAAGGTGGAGGCGGGGCTTCTCCCGACAGCTACGGGTAGCGCCCAGGTCGCCCGCGGGGAGCGACCGAGGCGCCGTTGGAGTGTTCGGCGACGAGGGATTGGATCGTTCCTACGAGTGACCACACCCAAAGTTATCGACAAAGAAAGAAGACGAGAGCTATTTTACTGTGATCTCCAGATATGAGCGTATATATAAGAGCATCCCCACTCGTTGGCGCTCCCTACGCCCAAATTCGGCGAAATTTTCGTCCGGATTGGAGGAAGATTTGGCGTGGGGAGGAGTAGTTTCCCAGCCGCGTGCCCAGGCGAAGACGACGATGCGAGTTTGAAAAACGGAAACTTGATAAACTTTGGCTAAATTCGGGCAAATATAGACTAATTAATGATATTTAGACTAAAACGGGCGGAGTTAATACATAGAGGCCGAATTCGACTATATTTCGAATTCGGCTAGGGGAATTCAAATGCTAATTTTAAAACACGGCGCTCTACATGCCCAAACGGCGGTAGAACACCGTGTAGTCGTCGTCGGCGTCGTCGGAGCCGTCGTCCTCGACCTTCGGCACGTTCGGCGGCGCGGCCTGGCGGCTGCTGCCCTGGCCGGCGTCTCCCCACCCCGGGGATGGCTTGTACCATTCGTCGTCCGAGGACTCGAGGTCGACGACGGGGGCAACGACGCCGGATGGAGGCGTCGCAGGACGGCGGTAGCGCGCGGCGTCGTCGGCGGCGGTTGGAGCGGCGCACGCGGCGAGTCGGCGTGCGGCGGCCAGGTCCATCAGCCGCCGCTGCTGCTCCGCCTCCTCGCGCTCCCAGTCGCGCCTGGACCACGCCAGGGCGGCGTCCTCGGGGAGGGCGTTGTCGGCGGGCACCAGGTCGTTGAGCGACCTGGCGATCGCCTCCGCCACGGCGGCGTCCTCCGCGCGCTTCGCCTCCTCCTCGGCGAGCCTGTTTGCGGCGGCGGCCGCGGCGTCCTCCTTTTCGCCGCCTTCCTCTTCCGCCCAGGCTGGGAGGGTTGGTCGCGGATGACGAGGGCGCCGCTGCTGCGCCCTCTGGTCGGCGGCGGAGACGCCGGCTCCTTCTTGACGCGCACCGGCGTCGAAGGCGACGTCGCCTCCTCCTCTTCACCGGCGCCAAGGATGACCTCGGCGCCGATCCGGAAGACGACGAGCTGGCAGCCATGCGCCGTGGCTGCCAGACGTTTCCCCGGCGGTGGCTCGCCGATGCCCTCGATGGAGGGGGCATCGTGAGCACCGGGAAGTTTCCGCCCTCGATGTGATCGTGGACGGCCTCGAGTGTCCGGCCCGGCGCGCTCCACCAACGTCGGCGGCCCGCGGCGTTGTTGCGCGGAGGCGGAGGCGGCGGGCCGTCGTAGGAGGCGAGCTCCCGCTCCCACCGCCGCAGGAAGTACGAGTTCCACGCCGTGTAGTTGTCGGGGTGGTGGCGTGGCTCGGCGCGCTCCTCATCCGTCAAGGTCATCCGCGCCTCCTCGATGGCGACGTCGAGGGCGTGGCCATGAGGCGGCGGCGGGATTGGTACACCGCCAGCACTAAGCCGCCACCCGCCGCCGGGAGGCCTCGTGTCCGGCGGGCAGGGGTACCCCGCCTGGTGGAGGAGGTGCCCCTCCCACGCGTGGAGCGACCGGCGGGGAAGCCGTTGTTGGCTGCGCCGTCGTCGTCGTAGAACGCCATCGGGAGAGTAGAGGCAGAGTGGAGGGAGAGTGGAGCACGGGGTACGCCTCGCGGCGAGCGGACCGGCGTATATAGGCGCGGCTGGCGCTGGTGATTAATGACGCGTGGAATGCGACGCGTCCGCGGCGAGCTGACCGGCGGCAGCCTTTAGTGCGCGCCGGAAGACGATGCGTGCGCGGAAGACGACGACATTAACTCGCCGCGTGGCCGGCGAATGCAGACCGGCGGCAGGCTTTTACAGCGCGCGGAAGACGATGCGATGAGGACGACGATTGGTTTCTCTCGCCGACAAGTTGGGGCCACCAGACGCGCGGGAAGTTTCCTCGGTGTTTCCCGCGCTTTCGTTTCGTCCGGACTCCCCGAGCGCTCCCCGGGGGGCCGGGGATGGCGTGGGATCTCCGGATGAATTTAGGCCCAAATCCGGACGAAAACGAGGAACCGGGGGCGCGACTGGGCCAAATTACGCCGTCCGGATGGAAAAAACGTCGTTCGGGGGCCTTGTCGGGGAGACGAGTGGAGATGCTCTAAAGACGATGGCGTAGAATAACTTGGGAGTCTTGGATCGGAACTCTTTTTTGGGGTGGCAAAGGTTCGGGACTCTCCGTTTCGTTAACCTGTTTTTTACAATAAAATAAAGAGTGAAATGCCTGTCCGTTAACTCACTCTCTATAATAGAAACCAAAGGCACTAGAGGGCAAAAAACAGTCTTCAAGAGGTGCCCTAAAATAAGGATGCCTCAAATTTTGCTCCTCTATGCCCCATACTTGGGGCAGAGGGATCCGCGCGTAAACCAGTGCCCTATTCAGGAAACATCGCGTGGGAGGGTCAACCGCCACTCCCATCCCCGTGCCGTGCTGCCTCCTCGCTCGATTCGCCTCCCGCCGGTGACCTCCGCGCCATGGACGGCGACGAGGCCACTCCGCCGACCTTCTCCACCCCTCCGGTCGCCGATCCCCGCCCATCCCCAGCTCCGTCGCCGTCGCAGCCGCCTCCAACGCGTCTACCATCGCGGGAAACCCTATGGCGCCGCCGAGCCAGCACCCCGCCTCCCCGTCCAAACGCCGATGTTGGCGCTTCGAAGCCGAAGAAGTAGAAGAAGGGGAGGGCGCGTGGGGCACATCCTAAGTCGGTGGCCGACAGCGTCGCCTCCGCCGTTGCCGCTTCCGTGGCGCAGGAGGAAGAAGCTATTCCTCCACTAGCGTCAACCCCAAAACCGGCCGCCTCCAACGTGTTTGACAAAACGACACAAGGGTAATTTTTTTCATTTCCAATTTTTTTTCATTGTTTCTTTGCAAGGTTGTTTAAGTATTGTGATCCTATGCATTTTAGACTTGATGACTTGGTTAATTCGTATGTGATCTGTTTGCAATGTTTTAATTCATATTTTAGTTCATATACATGTGTTTTATCTCTCGATTATGCAACGTTTTGTGGCAGCGGTGCCCTAAAATAGGGCAGCTGTTGGAGACGAGTCAAAACCAGATGCCTTATTATAGGGCATCTGGTAAAGCCAAAATAGTTTAGGGCACCTAAAAGGCAAAAATAGGTTCCCTAAACCATGTTTTTTGCTGCCCTAAGATAGGGCATCTGTTAGAGATGCTCTAAAGATGACAATTTTACGAATGTCCAAGGATACTGTATCTGCATGCTTAGGGTACGATGCGCATACTTTTATATCTACGGTTAGTACATGTACTTCACCCATCAAATATCGGTAGGACATTAATATAGTCTTGTATCCGCTGGTATTGCTCATATCCTAGCCGTTTATTTCCTAAAAAAATAACTAAATAAATGGAAAATGAAAATCAATATAATGATTTTTTCTTCAAATCCAAAAATATCTATGGGCACGTGAACATCGCCATGATGTTGAAGTGGTTTTGGAAGTTATACCATAACGCTGAAGGTCTATGGGCAGACCTGATTAGGGTGAACTACCGTTGGGATAATGCCATGTTCTCGCCGCTAGTGCCAACCAAGTGGTTACAATTCTGGAACTCCATCCAGAAGATCAAATGGCACTTTAAGCTAGGAGCGAAACACTCCAGCCAGATGTTGCCTGCCAAAACCCACCGGCGAGCAGCGACGAGCAACACGAAGAGCCGGGAGGCTTCCAAGACTGCTGGTGGGCCCTGGTAACTCGACGTCGTCCCGCAAATGCTCTGGCACACGTCCTGACGGTCGCAAGGGCGTGCCACCTGACCTATACCTGGTCAGGGAGGTGTTGGATCGCTTCGATTAGTTTCCTGCAGGGTAGACACGTAAACATTAAATGAGCCTCGATCGGCTCTCAGGTTACCCTGCTCATCGGCTCAAGGAGCCGATTGACCCATGGTTCATGTTAGATCTTGCAATAACATGGGTGTCCTGCTTCATTAATATTAAGCTAAGTCGATCTACGACAGTTTAGGGTTTTCACCGTATAACCGGAACATCCTACGCGTAGTTGAGCCTAGCAGATACGAAAGATGATGGAAAACTAACCCTAAAAGAGGCCTAAAAACCAACATAGAGTCGATTCCCGGAACATCCCTTCTAGGATCGGTAAGCCATACCTAGCGCACTACCGGATCGTTCAACCCGTTTGCAAAGCCTAACCATACAGATATCAAACTAATCCTTGAAGAACAAGGAGCAACTATAACAGATCAAATCTACTAAATAAAGATGAAGCAAGATGCCAGGCAGCATAACTAAGCAAGCATATCAGAAGAACAACGATGCAAGCCCCAAAACATCTACGATAAGTAGTGTTACTCGCCATCAAAAAGGCTTCAATACGAGTAACACCAGATAACGAATAAACCTATACTGCCTAGATCGCAAGATGCGATCTAGGCGGCATGATGCTTACCCGGGAGAAACCCTCGAAACAAGGGGTGGCGATGCGCCTAGATTGTGTTTGTTGTGAACGTGATTGTCCTCCTTTCTCAATAACCCTAGATACATATTTATAGTCCGTGGACTTTCTATCTTTGGAAATACACCTAACCGTGTACGGGCTAAACTCTATCTTTTAATTCTAAACTACCATAATATACAGATACACGGGCAAACTAGCCCAAACTCTCGTGCAAGGCCGCTTCAGAGACGCTCCACGTGTATATCCTCCAAGCCCATCTCAAGTACGGCCCATCTCCTGATTTGGCCAAAATCTGGTGATAACACATGCCCCCCTGGTTTTGGTAATGATAATTTCAAAACCACTCTATTTTCTTCGTTGGGTCATGTCGTGGCAGAACAGAACCGCTTCAGTATCTTTCCATCATGATACCCTGTCTTCTCAACTTCTGCACGATTGTCGGTTTTGGCACCGCGTCCTCGAAAACTGCTCAAGCATTAAATCGTCTTTCATTAGATCCCCTTTATTTAAACTCATCTGAGCAGCTCGCCTCTTCATCCCCCTTCTCCGCACTAGCCATCGGCAAAAATCTCCCTCTGCAGCCATGTCTTCCTCCTCCTCCTCTGCTTCATCGGCTCTCTCTTTCCAATCCTCTTCATCGAGTGAGCCGATTCCAGAGTACGACCAGATGGAGGCGTACAATAGGCACGCTCCCGAGCATTGGGATGAGCGGGAGTGGGACTTCGATTTCATGCCAGATGGCCAACCCGAGGCCCTCGTCGGGTCAGATGGTGATCTGTGATACGTCTCCGACGTATCGATAATTTCTTATGTTCCATGCCACATTATTGATGTTATCTACATGTTTTATGCACACTTTATGTCATATTCGTGCATTTTCTGGAACTAACCTATTAACAAGATGCCGAAGTGCCGACTGTCGTTTTCTGCTGTTTTTGGTTTCAGAAATCCTAGTAACGAAATATTCTCGGAATTGGACGAAATCAACGCCCAGGGTCCTATTTTGCCACGAAGCTTCCAGAAGTCCGAAGGAGAGACGAAGAGGGGCCACGAGGGGGCCACACCCTAGGGCGGCGCGGCCCCCCTTGGCCGCGCGGCCCTGTGGTGTGGGGCCCTCGTGCCGCCTCTTGACCTGCCCTTCCGCCTACAAATAGCCTCCGTGACGAAACCCCCAGTACCGAGAGCCACGATACGGAAAACCTTCCGCAGACGCCGCCGCCGCCGATCCCATCTCGGGGGATCCAGGAGATCGCCTCCGGCACCCCGCCGGAGAGGGGATTCATCTCCCGGAGGACTCTACGCCGCCATGGTCGCCTCCGGTGTGATGTGTGAGTAGTCTACCCCTGGACTATGGGTCCATAGCAGTAGCTAGATGGTTGTCTTCTCCCCATTGTGCTATCATTGTCGGATCTTGTGAGCTGCCTAACATGATCAAGATCATCTATATGTAATCCTATATGTTGCGTTTGTTGGGATCCGATGAATAGAGAATACTTGTTATGTTGATTATCAAAGTTATATCTATGTGTTGTTTATGATCTTGCATGCTCTCCGTTACTAGTAGATGCTCTGGCCAAGTAGATGCTTGTAACTCCAAGAGGGAGTATTTATGCTCGATAGTGGGTTCATGCCCGCATTGACACCGGGACAAGTGACGAAAGTTCTAAGGTTGTGTTGTGCTCGTTGCCACTAGGGATAAAACATTGATGCTATGTCTAAGGATGTAGTTGTTGATTACATTACGCACCATACTTAATGCAATTGTCCGTTGCTTTGCAACTTAATACTCGGAGGGGGTTCGGATGATAACCTCGAAGGTGGACTTTTTAGGCATAGATGCAGTTGGATGGCGGTCTATGTACTTTGTCGTAATGCCCAATTAAATCTCACTATACTCATCATGATATGTATGTGCATGGTCATGCTCTCTTTATTTGTCAATTGCCCAACCGTAATTTGTTCACCCAACATGCCGTTTATCTTATGGGAGAGACACCTCTAGTGAACTCGTGGACCCCGGTCCAATTCTCTTACCGAAATACAATCTACCGCAATACTTGTTCTACTCGTTTTCTCGCAAACAATCATCTTCCACACAATACGGTTAATCCTTTGTTACAGCAAGCCGGTGAGATTGACAACCTCACCGTTTCGTTGGGGCAAAGTACTTTGGTTGTGTTGTGCAGGTTCCACGTTGGCGCCGGAATCCCCGGTGTTGCGCCGCACTACATCCCGCCGCCATCAACCTTCAACGTGCTTCTTGGCTCCTCCTGGTTCGATAAACCTTGGTTTCTTTCTGAGGGAAAACTTGCTGCTGTGCGCATCATACCTTCCTCTTGGGGTTCCCAACGAACGTGTGAGTTACACGCCATCAAGCTCTTTTTCTGGCGCCGTTGCCGGGGAATGAAGAAAAGATACACCACAAAGATTTTCAACTCCCACGACAACAGCTCTTTTTCTGGCGCCGTTGCCGGGGAGATCAAGACACGCTGCAAGGGGAGTCTCCACATCTCAATCTCTTACTTTGTTTTTGTCTTGCTTAGTTTTATTTACTACTTTGTTTGCTGCACTAAATCAAAATACAAAAAAATTAGTTGCTAGTTTTACTTTATTTGTTATCTTGTTTGCTATATCAAAAACACAAAAAAATTAGTTTACTTGCATTTACTTTATCTAGTTTGCTTTATTTACTGTTGCTAAAATGGCCAACCCTGAAAATACTAAGTTGTGTGACTTCACAACCACAAATAATAATGATTTCCTATGCACACCTATTGCTCCACCTGCTACTACAGCAGAATTCTTTGAAATTAAACCTGCTTTACTGAATCTTGTTATGCGAGAGCAATTTTCTCGGTGTTAGTTCCGATGATGTCGCTGCCCATCTCAATAATTTTGTTGAATTATGTGAAATGCAAAAGTATAAGGATGTAGATGGTGACATTATAAAACTAAAATTGTTCCCTTTCTCATTAAGAGGAAGAGCTAAAGATTGGTTGCTATCTCTCGCCTAAGAATAGTATTGATTCATGGACTAAATGCAAGGATGCTTTTATTGGTAGATATTATCCCCCTGCTAAAATTATATCTTTGAGGAGTAGCATAATGAATTTTAAACAATTAGATACTGAACATGTTGCTCAAGCTTGGGAAAGAATGAAATCTTTGGTTAAAAATTGCCCAACCCATGGACTGACTACTTGGATGATCATCCAAACCTTCTATGCAGGACTAAATTTTTCTTCGCGGAATTTATTGGATTCAGCCGCTGGAGGTACCTTTATGTCCATCACTCTTGGTGAAGCAACAAAGCTTCTTGATAATATGATGATCAATTACTCTGAATGGCACACGGAAAGAGCTTCACAAGGTAAGAAGGTAAATTCTGTCGAAGAAACCTCTTCCTTGAGTGATAAGATTGATGCTATTATGTCTATGCTTGTGAATGATAGGACTAATATTGATCCTAATAATGTTCCGTTAGCTTCATTGGTTGCACAAGAAGAACATGTTGATGTAAACTTCATTAAAAATAATAATTTCAACAACAATGCTTACCGGAACAATTCTAGTAACAACTATAGGCCATATCCTTATAATAATGGCAACGGCTATGGTAATTTTTATGGGAATTCTTACAACAATAATAGGAGTTCACCCCCTGGACTTGAAGCCATGCTTAAAGAATTTATTAGTACACAAACTGCTTTTAACAAATCTGTTGAAGAAAAGCTTGGGAAAATTGATATACTTGCTTCTAAAGTCGATAGTCTTGCTGCTGATGTTGATCTTTTGAAATCGAAAGTTTTGCCTAATGAGAATCATCATAATAAAATTACTACTACAGCAAATGCCATCCAAGTTAGAATTAATGAGAATATAAGATTAATGGCTGAACTGCGTGCTAGGTGGGATAGAGAAGAAAATGAAAAACTAGCTAAAGAGAAGAAGGTAGCTAAAGTTTGGACTATTACCACCACTAGTAATGCTAATGCTACACATGTTGCTGCACCTCCTACTAATACTAATAAAAGGATTGGTGTTAGCAATGTTTCCACTTCTAATGCAAAGCGTGAAAAACTGCCTGAAACTGCTAAAACAAATTGAAACCGTCTCGTGATAAAGCCGCTGAAATTTTTTCCAACATTGGGGATGATGATCCCATTGCTTTAGATTATAATGGTTTGAATTTTGATGATTGCCACATCTCTGAAGTTATAAAGTTCTTGCAAAAACTTGCTAAAAGTCCTAATGCTAGTGCTATAAATTTGGCTTTCACGCAACATATTACAAATGCTCTCATAAAAGCTAGAGAAGAGAAACTAGAGCGCGAAGCCTCTATTCCTAAAAAGTTAGAGGATGGTTGGGAGCCCATCATTAAGATGAAGGTTAAAGATTTTGATTGTAATGCTTTATGTGATCTTGGTGCAAGTATTTCTGTTATGCCTAAGAAAATTTATAATATGCTTGACTTGCCACCGCTGAAAAATTGTTATTTGGATGTTAATCTTGCTGATCATTCTACAAAGAAACCTTTGGGGAAAGTTGATAATGTTCGCATTACCGTTAACAATAACCTTGTCCCCGTTGATTTTGTTGTCTTGGATATTGAATGCAATGCATCTTGTCCCATTATATTGGGAAGACCTTTTCTTCGAACCGTTGGTGCTATCATTGATATGAAGGAAGGTAATATAAAATATCAATTTCCTCTCAAGAAAGGTATGGAACACTTCCCTAGAAAGAGAATGAAGTTACCTTTTGATTCTATTATGAGAACAAATTATGATGTTGACACTTCGTCTCTTGATAATACTTGATACACACTTTCGCGCCTAGCTGAAAGGCGTTAAAGAAAAGCGCTTATGGGAGACAACCCATGTTTTTACCTACAGTACTTTGTTTTTATTTTGTGTCTTGGAAGTTGTTTACTACTGTAGCAACCTCTCCTTATCTTAGTTTTGTGTTTTGTTGTGCCAAGTTAAGCCGTTGATAGAAAAGTTCATACTAGATTTGGATTACTGCGCAGAAACAGATTTCTTTGCTGTCACGAATCTGGGCAAAATCCCCCTGTAGGTAACTCAAAAAATTATGTCAATTTACGTGAGTGATCCTCAGATATGTACGCAACTTTCATTCAATTTGGGCATTTTCATTTGAGCAAGTCTGGTGCCATTTTAAAATTCGTCAATACGAACTGTTCTGTTTTGACAGATTCTGCCTTTTATTTCGCATTGCCTCTTTTGCTATATTGGATGAATTTCTTTGATCCATTAATGTCCAGTAGCATTATGCAATGTCCAGAAGTGTTAAGAATGATTGTGTCACCTCTGAATATGTTAATTTTTATTGTGCACTAACCCTCTAATGAGTTGTTTCGAGTTTGGTGTGGAGGAAGTTTTCAAGGATCAAGAGAGGAGTATGATGCAACATGATCAAGGAGAGTGAAAGCTCTAAGCTTGGGGATGCCCCGGTGGTTCACCCCTGCATATTCTAAGAAGACTCAAGCGTCTAAGCTTGGGGATGCCCAAGGCATCCCCTTCTTCATCGACAACATTATCAGGTTCCTCCCCTGAAACTATATTTTTATTCCATCACATTTTATGTGCTTTGCTTGGAGCGTCGGTTTGTTTTTGTTTTTGTTTTGTTTGAATAAAATGGATCCTAGCATTCACTTTATGGGAGAGAGACACGCTCCGTTGTAGCATATGGACAAGTATGTCCTTAGTTTCTACTCATAGTATTCATGGCGAAGTTTCTTCTTCGTTAAATTGTTATATGGTTGGAATTGGAAAATGATACATGTAGTAATTGCTATAAATGTCTTGGGTAATGTGATACTTGGCAATTGTTGTGCCCATGATTAAGCTCTTGCATCATATGCTTTGCACCCATTAATGAAGAAATACATAGAGCATGCTATAATTTGGTTTGCATATTTGGTTTCTCTAAGGTCTAGATAATTTCTAGTATTGAGTTTGAACAACAAGGAAGACGGTGTAGAGTCTTATAATGTTTTCAATATGTCTTTTATGTGAGTTTTGCTGCACCGGTTCATCCTTGTGTTTGTTTCAAATAAGCCTTGCTAGCCTAAACCTTGTATCGAGAGGGAATACTTCTCATGCATCCAAAATACTTGAGCCAACCACTATGCCATTTGTGTCCACCATACCTACCTACTACATGGTATTTTCCGCCATTCCAAAGTAAATTGCTTGAGTGCTACCTTTAAAATTCCATCATCACCTTTACAATATATAGCTCATGGGACAAATAGCTTAAAAACTATTGTGGTATTGAATATGTAATTATGCACTTTATCTCTTATTAAGTTGCTTGTTGTGCGATAACCATGTTCACTGGGGATGCCATCAACTATTCATTGTTGAATTTCATGTGAGTTGCTATGCATGTTCGTCTTGTCTGAAGTAAGAGAGATCTACCACCTTATGGTTAAGCATGCATATTGTTAGAGAAGAGCATTGGGCCGCTAACTAAATCCATGATCCATGGTGGAAGTTTCAGTTTTGGACATATATCCTCAATCTCAAATGAGAAAATTATTAATTGTTGTTACATGCTTATGCATAAAAGAGGAGTCCATTATCTCGTTGTCTATGTTGTCCCGGTATGGATGTCTAAGTTGAAGAATAATCAATAGCGAGAAATCCAATGCGAGCTTTCTCCTTAGACCTTTGTACAGGCGGCATAGAGGTACCCCTTTGTGACACTTGGTTAAAACATGTGCATTGTGATGATCCGGTAGTCCAAGCTAATTAGGACAAGGTGCGGACACTATTAGTATACTATGCATGAGGCTTGCAACTTGTAAGATATAATTTACATGATACATATGCTTTATTACTACCGTTGACAAAATTATTTCATGTTTTCAAAATCAAAGCTCTAGCACAAATATAGCAATCGATGCTTTTCCTCTATGGAGGACCATTCTTTTACTTTCAATGTTGAGTCAGCTTCACCTATTTCTCTCCACCTCAAGAAGCAAACACTTGTGTGAACTGTGCATTGATTCCTACATACTTGCTTATTGCACTTGTTATATTACTCTATGTTGACAATATCCATGAGATATACATGTTACAAGTTGAAAGCAACCGCTGAAACTTAATCTTCTTTTGTGTTGCTTCAATGCCTTTACTTTGAATTATTGCTTTATGAGTTAACTCTTATGCAAGACTTATTGATGCTTGTCTTGAAGTGCTATTCATGAAAAGTCTTTGCTATATGATTCACTTGTTTACTCATGTCATATACATTGTTTTGATCGCTGCATTCACTACATATGCTTTACAAATAGTATGATCAAGATTATGATGGCATGTCACTCGCAGAAATTATCCGTGTTATCGTTTTACTCCGCTCGGGACGAGCGGAACTAAGCTTGGGGATGCTGATACGTCTCCGACGTATCGATAATTTCTTATGTTCCATGCCACATTATTGATGTTATCTACATGTTTTATGCACACTTTATGTCATATTCGTGCATTTTACTGGAACTAACCTATTAACAAGATGCCGAAGTGCCGCTGTCTGTTTTCTCGCTGTTTTTGGTTTCAGTAAATCCTAGTAACGAAATATTCTCGGAATTGGACGAAATCAACGCCCGGGGTCCTATTTTGCCACGAAGCTTCCGAAGTCCGAAGGAGAGACGAAGAGGGGCCACGAGGGGGCCACACCCTAGGGCGGCGCGGCCCCACCCTTGGCCGCGCGGCCCTGTGGTGTGGGGCCCTCGTGCCGCCTCTTGACCTGCCCTTCCGCCTACAAATAGCCTCCGTGACGAAACCCCGGCATCGAGAGCCACGATACGGAAAACCTTCCGGAGACGCCGCCGCCGCCGATCCCATCTCGGGGATCCGAGGAGATCGCCTCCGGCACCCTGCCGGAGAGGGGATTCATCTCCCGGAGGACTCTACGCCGCCATGGTCGCCTCCGGTGTGATGTGTGAGTAGTCTACCCCTGGACTATGGGTCCATAGCAGTAGCTAGATGGTTGTCTTCTCCCCACTGTGCTATCATTGTCGGATCTTGTGAGCTGCCTAACATGATCAAGATCATCTATATGTAATCCTATATGTTGCGTTTGTTGGGATCCGATGAATAGAGAATACTTGTTATGTTGATTATCAAAGTTATATCTATGTGTTGTTTATGATCTTGCATGCTCTCGTTACTAGTAGATGCTCGGCCAAGTAGATGCTTGTAACTCCAAGAGGGAGTATTTATGCTCGATAGTGGGTTCATGCCCGCATTGACACCTGGGACGAGTGACGTAAAGTTCTAAGGTTGTGTTGTGTCTGTTGCCACTAGGGATAAAACATTGATGCTATGTCTAAGGATGTAGTTGTTGATTACATTACGCACCATACTTAATGCAATTGTCTCGTTGCTTTGCAACTTAATACTCGGAGGGGGTTCGGATGATAACCTCGAAGGTGGACTTTTTAGGCATAGATGCAGTTGGATGGCGGTCTATGTACTTTGTCGTAATGCCCAATTAAATCTCACTATACTCATCATGATATGTATGTGCATGGTCATGCTCTCTTTATTTGTCAATTGCCCAACCGTAATTTGTTCACCCAACATGCCGTTTATCTTATGGGAGAGACACCTCTAGTGAACTCGTGGACCCCGGTCCAATTCTCTTACTGAAATACAATCTACTGCAATACTTGTTCTACTCGTTTTCTCGCAAACAATCATCTTCCACACAATACGGTTAATCCTTTGTTACAGCAAGCCGGTGAGATTGACAACCTCACTCGTTTCGTTGGGGCAAAGTACTTTGGTTGTGTTGTGCAGGTTCCACGTTGGCGCCGGAATCCCCGGTGTTGCGCCGCACTACATCCCGCCGCCATCAACCTTCAACGTGCTTCTTGGCTCCTCCTGGTTCGATAAACCTTGGTTTCTTTCTGAGGGAAAACTTGCTGCTGTGCGCATCATACCTTCCTCTTGGGGTTCCCAACGAACGTGTGAGTTACACGCCATCAATCTGCCCCTGACTGACGGGGAGGACGACCTCCGGTTCCTCGTCGACGGGGAACTGGAGGCGGAGAGTGAGGATGACCTCTCCTCCTGGGGTAAATTCACCTCCTCCGTCGAAGAGGAAGAAGAGGAGGACGAGGAAGACGACACCTCCTCCGACGAAGAGGAGGAAGAGGTGGACGACACCTCCTCCGACGAGCCGCCGGCGAAGCGCTTCCGCGGCTGGGCCTGGTCAGATGACGATGAAGACGACGATGATGAGGAGGAAGAAGCCCCTGTTGAAGGCTACGACAGCAGCGACGAGGAACTCGCCAGCAGCAGCAGTGACGGCGGCTACAACGGCGACGACGAGGACAGCGACAACCCTTAGAGTAGGGACAACTAGCATAGGACTAGCAGTAGCAATCTGTTCTCCTTTTGTTCCCCCTTTCCTGAGCAATCGGCTCCTCTTTGTAAGAAATCCCCTTTTAAATCAATGAAGAAGGATTGCATGCTTAATTCTTCCGATTATCAAAATAAATCATTGCTCAAAAAGCCGATGGCAATACATCGGTCTTTACCCAAAACGCCAACAAGGCCAGTCCCAAAATCGAATGGTGCCCTGATACTTGCTTATGACAGTTATTCCTCTATAGTCGATGGCTCCGCATTGGCTTTTCAGTTCTAAAGTCGATGTCAGTGCATCGGCTATGTTTTTGTTTAAATTTTTTTTACTGGCCGATTTCGTGCATCGGCCTCCATATTTTACTGCCCATCATCCCACATACTTGGGAAATACTTCTTGAGATGCTGGCCATTAACAGCCACCGGGAACTTCACCCCATCCAACTGCTCGAGCATGTATGCATTGCCCTTCAAAACTTGGTCGACTTTGTACGGTCCGTGCCAATTTGGAGACCATTTACCATACGCTTTATCCTTAGTCCCCAACGGCAACACAGACCTTCCCATACCAGATCACCAACGAGGAACTCCTTCGGTTTCACCTTCTTATTATATGCACGAGCTACCTTGGCTTTGTTCTCCTTGATTTTCTCAAGTGACCATAATCTGAGTTCCGTTACATCCTCAATGCTGTCACTCATCAGGGCTGCATATTCTTCGGTTGTTAAATCATTCTGAAACGTAGTACGCCTCGAGCCAGCCGTGATTTCCCATGGCAACACAGCTTCTTGTCCGTAGACCAGATGGTATGGAGAGGTCTTTATTGCTCCATGACACGACATGCGATAAGCCCACAAAGCCTCTGACAACACCTCGTGCCAACGTCTAGGATACTCGTCAATTTTCCTCTTAATCAGCTTGATAAGGCTCTTGTTGGACGCTTCAGCTTGCCCATTTGCTTGCGCATAGTATGGAGACGATCGGATCAACTTGATTCCCATGTCCTCTCAGAACTTTCTAAACTCCTTAGAAACGAAGACCGAACCTCCATCGGTCGTGATAGTCTGGGGAATCCCGAATCTATGAATGACATGCTCCATCACGAAACTGATGACATCTTTCGATGCTACTGACTTCATAGGGACGGCCTCCACCCATTTAGTAAAATAATCTGTAATGGCCAGAACCCATTCATGGCCTTTGCTCGATGCAGGATGAATTTTGCCGATCATATCCATACCCCAACCTCGAAATGGCCAAGGTTTGATGATGGGATTCATTGCTGATGCGGGTACCATCTGAATACTCCCAAATTTCTGACATGTTTGGCACCCTTTATAGTACTTAAAGCAATCTTCAAGCATGGTGGGCCAATAAAATCCCGATCGCCTGATCAGCCACTTCATCTTATGAGCCGATTGGTGAGTTCCACGAGCACCTTCATGCACCTCATGCAAGAGCCGATTGGACTCGGCTGGTCCCAAACATTTGAGAAGTAACCCTTCCAAAGTCCTCGTAGAACATGTCATCGCCAATCAGGACGTACTTCATGGCTTTGTATCTTATCCGTTTAGGTGCCCCCCGAGCCGAATCTTTCAAGTAATTGAAGATATCGGCTCTCCAGTCATCTGGTTCCATGAACTGCACCTGGACATCGGTTCCATCTGCTACGTCCTGGTATCCTGATGCCATCGGTATTCTGCGACCTTGGGATCCAATTGAAATTTATATACCTGAACTGTGCCATCAGCTCACGGCATTGCATCCATAACGGGAAGAGCAACTCGCTCTCACATTTGTATTCCTCCGTGAGTTGAGAAATCACCAATTTGGAATATCCAAAGATCTCCACTACTTCTGCCCCGGCTTCCAATAGCAACTCCATTCCCTTGCATATTGCTTCATACTCAGTGACATTATTGGTGCAAGGGGTGGTTAACCTGATGGAGAAGGAATATGTTGCCCCCCGAGGCGACACGAGTAGCACGCCGATGCCGCAACCATCCTCACGGACCGATCCATCGAAGAACATGGCCCATGCACGCACGTACGCATCGCTGCTATATCGTTGTTTATTCGTTCAACGATAAGATCGGCCAACGCTCGTCCTTTGATCGCTTTCGCAGGTTGATACCGGATATCAAATTCCGATAATGCAAACATCCATTTACCGAGTCGGCCTTTCAACACAGGAGCCGACAACATATGCTTGATGACGTCCGATTTGCATATGACGATAATTTCGCCGACGACGAAGAAGTGCTCGAATCTTGGTGCGAGTAAAAACGTACAGAGGCACAACTTTTCGATCTCGGGGTACCTCGTTTCGCATCCAACATCCTTCCGCTGAGGTAGAAAACCACTCTCTCCAGACCATCATAAACTTGCACCACCACTGAGGCGATGGAGGTGTCAGCCACTGACAAGTAAATGTAGAATGGCCTGTCTTGCTGTGGTGGAACCAACACAGGTGGCTTCGTTAGATACTTCTTAATCTCGTCAAATGCTTGCTTTTGCTCTGCCCCCCAGCGAAACTCCTCGTCAGATTTAATTTTCACTAAGCCCATGAATGGCTCGATTCGTCCTGACAGATTGGAGATGAATCTTCTGACGAAGTTGATTTTGCCGATGAGACACTGGAGTTCTTTCTTCGTGGTAGGTGGCTTCATCGTTCGCACCGCCTCTTGGCTTTTCGTGCCGATCTCAATTCCGCGTTCATGAACCAAGAAACCCAAGAATTGACCGGCCGTTACACCAAAAGCACACTTCTTTGGATTCATTCTTAGTCCGAACTTTCTAGTTCGGTCACGAGACGTGTCGTAAATCATCCAAGTGTCCTTCCACCGCAAATGTACTTGACCACGACGTCATCAATGTAAATCTCCACCAATTTGCCGATTAGATCATGAAAGATGTAATTCATGGCTCTTTGGTACGTTGCGCCGACATTTTTCAGCCCAAATGTCATGACTACATATTCAAACAAGCCCACCGAGCCTGGTACTCTGAATGCAGTCTTGTGTATATCTTCTGGAGCCATGAAGATTTGGTTGTAGCCGGCATTGCCATCCATGAAACTTAGAACTTTATGACCAGCAGCTGCATTGATCAACGTCTCTGCTACCGGCATTGGGTACTCGTCCTTTGGAGTGGCTCTGTTGAGATCCCGAAAATCTATGGCGACGCGCCATCGGCCGTCCTTTTTCTCTACAGGTACGACGTTAGAAATCCACTCAGCGTACCTGCATGGCCTGATGAATCCGGCGTTCAGCATTTTCTCGATCTCTTTCTTGACTTCCACCAGAATTTCGGCCTTCATCTGTCGTGCTCGCTCGCCGGAACGGCCGAAATCCTTTCTTCGCAGGGAGCCGATTCTCAATGATGCTCCTGTCTAACCCTGGCATCTCTGTATAATCCCATGCAAAACAATCTGGGTATTCTTTCAACAAAGCTATCATCAGGCTCCTCAGATGTGGATCTAATTTTTTGCTGATAAATGTTGGTCGTGGCTTATCCCCAGGACCAATGTCAATCTCTTCTAGCTCATCAGCTGATGTAAACCCATATCTTAGCTTTCCGTCGCCTGCTAGATCGATGCTGAACACATGCAAAACATACGGTGAGGATAATATGGGCCGATTGCCTGAATCGGCCTCCTTTTCCATTGCATTTCTCAATGAGGGTTTACAACTTATTTGTGTCCTACGACAACTACGTGGCAGGCTTGTGGTGAGATCATTGCTTTTTATTTTTTGGGGCCGATCGTAGGGGTCGGCCTTGCCACGTACGTCTACTGACTTTGGACTCGCTACTCTGTCAGGCCGGTGGATAAGACCAGCCTCACCCCGTTTTTTGACGCTTCGATGCGCTCACAGCCGTCCAAACTGATTCCAGAGATCGGCTCTTGGTCGTCTGCATCCCAAATGTTCATGCCAGCCTAGTGAGATCTCGATCGAGTCATCTCGCATGAACGACCTCCACTTCATCTCCATCCCACTGTATCAGGCATTGGTGCATCGTGGATGGAATGCAGCAGTTGGCGTGAATCCAATCTCTCCCTAGCAGGACAGCGTAGGTGCTTTTGCTGTCGACGATGAAGAACGATGTAGGGATGGTTTTCCGGCCTATGGTCAGATCTACGTTCAGAACGCCTTGCGCTTCTGATGCTTGGCCGTTGAAATCGCTTAGTGTGACGTTGGTCTTGATCAGATCTTCGTTAGAGCGTCCCAAACGCCGTAGCATGGAATATGGCATTATATTGACTGCCGCTCCCGTGTCGACCAACATCTTGTTGACAGGCTGCCCATTGATGTAACCTCTCAGGTACAGGGCCTTCAAGTGCCTGTAGCTCCTCTCTCGTGGCTTCTCAAAGACGACTGGCCGTGGACCGCAGTTGAACTGTGCCACTGGCACTTCTTCAGTTCTTGGAGCGTAAAACTCCGACGGCAGTATGAACACCATATTTGTATCAGCCGATGCCTCTGCATCAGCTTTTGTCTGCTTGGGGCGCCATTCTTTCTTTGGCGGGCGCGCCTCCGTCTCCAATGTTTGCTGAATTTTCACGGCCAGATCGGGCCGTGCTTTCCTCAACGTGTACAGTATATCGCGCTTCGGCTTCTTCCAAGTTGCGTAGCCGCCGAACCCTGCGCTTCCGGGAATGACCGAGTCCATCGTGGCACCACCTTGGTCGGTGGTACCTATCTTCTTCTTCCTCTTCCGACTCCTCGAAGTCTTCATCTTGGGATGACTCAGCTCGTTTGATTCCGAGGTGGGAGAGGTCCTAGACGCTTGAACACCGAAACTTCACTTGTGCCCTTCCTCTCGCTGTCTACATTCTCGAGCGCTTGTCGATTGTAGGCAATCGGCTCATTCCCGAGTCCCAAGCAGTGCTTAAAGAAAGGACAATCCCAGTGTCTGTCCATGTCTTCCTGCTCTCTTGACCTCCCTTTAGCGCGGCGTTCATATCCTTCATCGTCTCTGTCATATCGACGATGTTTTCTGTGGTCTGCATCAAACCGACGATATCTGTCGTCATCTACGTCGTACCGCCGACGTCGGTCATACTGATACTCATATTTGTTAAGGAGATGCGCGGAGAGTGGTCGTTGGTACCGCATGCTTCTCACTTCTTCCTCTGTGAGGTACCGTCTGTTATCATATTGGGGCCGGTCGCGTGGATCGGCCTCCTTCTTATCCTTGCCACGGGAGTGACTGCTCTCCTCTTTATCTTTACCATGGCGGTCTACAGGACCTGCCATGTTGATATCGAAAGAGAAACCCGGTTGAGGCTTCGTGGCATGGTTGAGCTCCACCATGTTGACGCCAGGAAACGGTTGCATGTCCACTTTCATGGCAAACTGACCGAAGATTAATCGGCCTTGTTCTATCGCCATTTGAATCTGTCCGCGCAATACTTTGCAGTCGTTGGTGGCGTGGGTGAACGTGTGATGCCATTTGCAGTATGGTCTCCCATTCAACTCTTGCACCGTAGCGATTTTATGGCCTTCGGGTAACTTCAGCTGTTTTTCCTTCAGGAGCAAATCGAAAATCTGCTCAGTTTTGCTTATGTCAAAGTCAAACCCTTTTGCAGGCCCTAGTTGTTTCACCCATTTGCAGGACACGGGTACTGCCCCTCGAGCCCATTCAGCCACAGCGACTTCCTGATCTTCTGCAGAGTCTTCAACTTCTTCTGCCTCGACCAGGCCTATCGGGCGCTTGAACTTATCTTGGTACAATTCTGGGTGGCGCTACTCATACGATGTCAGTTTCTGGACCATATGCGCCAGTGAATTGTAATCCACTTGGAAAGTCAGATCCTTGAGGGGCGCCGCGAGGCCTGCCACTGCTAGCTCAACTGCTTCTTTCTCAGTTAAACGAACCGAATAACATCGGTTCTTGACAGTTCTGAAATGCTGAATGTATTCAGACACCGTCTCTCCCCGCCTTTGCCGCACCTGCGTCAGATTGGCAATGCCATCTTCGGTAGCTTCTGAGTGATATTGCACATGAAACTGTTCTTCCAGTTGCTTCCATGTTCGAACTGAATCTGGTGGCAACGAGGTGTACCACCCAAAAGCCGGACCCGTGAGCGATTGCGCAAAGAACCTTACCCGTAGTTGGTCTGATGCTGAAACCATGCCCAGCTGTGCCAAATATCGGCTCACATGCTCAATTGAGCTAGACCCTTCCGATCCACTGAACTTTGTGAAGTCAGGGAGCCGATACTTAGGTGGCAGCGGGATCAGGTCATATTCATTGGGATACGGCTTGGAATAGCCGATTGTTCTCTTCTTTGGCAGGATACCGAACTGATCTCTCGAGATTGCACCGATTTGATCCATGGTATGAGCTGCAGGGCTGAGCTTTCATAACTCGTTCCGGTGGCATATTTAGCTAGCCACGCCTGTTTCTCCGCGTATGCTCCGTAACTCCCTCCCCGCTCCAAGCAATCCCTCCCGCCGTGATCCGGTTCGCGTGCGCCCAGGTTGTTGCAGTCCGGCACGTATGTGCACACGTATCCATGTGGGATCTCTTTGGGCGGCTCATACAGGAATTGGTAATCGCCAGGATCACCTCCAACCTTGTAGACGACGTATGCCGGTGAACCTTGTTGTTGTGGAGCCGCAAGCGTGAACGGCAGCTGCGGTCTGGTGTGCAACGGTATTTCTCCTTGATGAGTCCCTAGGACAGGTCCTGACGGAGAATACTGATGCTTCATGATTTCCTGAACCACACGGAGCGCAACACGCTCAAAAGCGTTCACCAGGCTCTCAGAATGACGATGTAGAGAATGAGCCACCATATAATTGGTTTCCTGGCGCAGGGCTCTGGTGCGCTCCTCCGAAGGAAGAGACAGATCTACTCCATCGAGCACGCCTTCGGGTGTGAACCCTTTGAACCTAATGCCATGTGAACGGGTTTTTTCGAAAGAGCCGATGAGATCGGCTTCGAAGAGAGCCTTAAGCTCATCATACTTCTTCTTGTGCTCGTCAGGCAGCTCTTCGTACTTGACTGGTTCGCCTGACATCTCAGCTGCAGATGTTGACGTGGTTGTTGAAGATTGTCCCACTGGGCGTGCCAGAATGTGTTGCCTGCCAAAACCCACCGGCGAGCAACACGAAGAGCCGGGAGGCTTCCAAGACTGCTGGTGGGCCCTGGTCCCTCGACGTCGTCCCGCAAATGCTCTGGCACACGTCCTGACGGTCGCAAGGGCGTGCCACCTGACCTATACCTGGTCAGGGAGGTGTTGGATCGCTTCGATTAGTTTCCTGCAGTGGTAGACACGTAAACATTAAATGAGCCTCGATCGGCTCTCGAGTTACTCTCGCTCATCGGCTCAAGGAGCCGATTGACCCATGGTTCATGTTAGATCTTGCAATAACATGGGTGTCCTCGCTTCATTAATATTAAGCTAAGTCGATCTACGACAGTTTAGGGTTTTCACCGTATAACCGGAACATCCTACGCGTAGTTGAGCCTAGCAGATACAAAAGATGATGGAAAACTAACCCTAAAAGAGGCCTAAAAACCAACATAGAGTCGATTCCCGAACATCCCTTCTAGGATCGGTAAGCCATACCTAGCGCACTACCGGATCGTTCAACCCGTTTGCAAGGCCTAACCATACAGATATCAAACTAATCCTTGAATAACAAGGAGCAACTATAACAGATCAAATCTACTAAATAAAGATGAAGCAAGATGCCACCCTTACACCTAAGATAGGTGTAAGGGCGGCTAGATATCGAGGGGCAGCATAACTAAGCAAGCATATCAGAAGAACAACGATGTAAGCCCCAAAACATCTACGATAAGTAGTGTTACTCGTCATCAAAAAGACTTCAGTACGAGTAACACCAGATAACGAATAACGGCATGATGCTTACCCGGGAGAAACCCTCGAAACAAGGGGTGGCGATGCGCCTAGATTGTGTTTGTTGTGAACGTGATTGTCCTCCTTTCTCAATAACCCTAGATACATATTTATAGTCCGTGGACTTTCTATCTTTGGAAATACACCTAACCGTGTACGGGCTAAACTCTATCTTTTAATTCTAAACTACCATAATATACAGATACACGGGCAAACTAGCCCAAACTCTCGTGCAAGGCCGCTTCAGAGACGCTCCACGTGTATACCCTCCAAGCCCATCTCAAGTACGGCCCATCTCCTGATTTGGCCAAAATCTGGTGATAACACCAGAATGGGAAACAAACGTATTTCTGGCTGCACTGGTGGTTGGGAGCCTCACCGCTCCGCGGGCGCTTCCCAATCCAGTTCAGCTGCTGAGTGTCACCTTTTATCATGGTGATGGGGGCCCGGGACGGTCCTGGATGGCGACTTCAATTTCGCCGACCGTTTACTCTTGCCGAGGCGGTTGAGTGGGACAACCTCACTAGGGAACTTAGCTTCTCCCAAGCTGGTGAAGACGACGATGTGGTTTCCTAGAGCTTGGAGGCCTCTGGTGGCTTCTCGGTCAGATCCTTATATCTCCACCCGTCGCAGGGGGCGGCGGAGACGCATTTCAAAGAGGTCTAGCGTACCAGGGTCCCTCCGCGGATTAAGGTCTTCCTGTGGAACTCATCTGGGGAAAGCTCCCTTGCTCGGAACAAGTTGCCAGGCGCAGAGGACCATCGGATGGATCATGATCTCTATGCGGTGAACTTGAAGACTGTGACCACATCTGTTCACGTGCCCACTTGCGAGGTTTATGTGGGCTAGAGTTAGGGAACTCCTTCATTGTGCTTGGAATTCAGAGGGGGCCGGGGACTTTTTAGCTATCTCTCATGGTATGCCTGGAGCGTACCGTATGCAAGCGTGGTTTAACATTGCGGCATTATATTGGCCGCTGTGCAATACTAGGAATAAGCTCACTATATATGGAAGGTACTCTTATCGGCAAGCCAGCTGACGCTATTTTTAAAATGCTCATTTATATGAAGCAATAGGGGATGCTAGTGAGGTCGAAGGATAGAGGCCTCATGGACGCGGCAATGGTAGCCATTCAACGTCTTCATACTTCTCTCTCGGCGGATGTGGCTTGATCTCTTGTGATACTCGTGTTTTATTCCAAACTTCTTTGGTGTTATAGGCTGGGAGTTTTGTTTGCTTCAGGTGTGGGTGCCTGGGACCGATGTGGTTGTGTTGAGTTGTATCGGACTTTGTATAGATGCTGTTTGTGTAGCATTGTTAAGTTAAAGCTGGGCTTAGGCCTTAAGTTTAAAAAGAAAATGTGTTATTGCTGATAACTATATGGTATCTAATTTGGAGAAAATGTGCCGCAGTAACACATGGTGTATCATCTAGTTAAATTAAATTAATGGCCAAATGTTTCTATCTTTTATGGGATTTTCTAGACTATTTTTCTTGTTTTTTTAATATACATAATAGAATAATAGATTAGCGATACATGCTAGACCTACCATATACTCTCTCCGTTCCTTTCTATAATGCCTATATATTTTTGCCATTTGTTTTAGAATATAAGGTTGTAGCTTGGCTCTTTTTCAATTACCCCCTCTACCGGTCAGCTCCCACGCGACATGCGTGAAAAAAATCCATACAAAAAGGAAACAATTAATTGAGATTCCTAATGCATGACCCCAACGATTCCTTAGATTTAGGAAGCAATGTTTTTATTTCCTTAATATAACCTGGCTGCACATATATGGAGAGTCAACCAAAGAGATTTGTGGGATTTATTATGTTAATTTAGGAAGTTACCGATTTCCCTCATTTTACTCCGATCTCAAATAGTTAATGTAGGGGTCTTGTGTAAAGAACACTCTTGTGCTAATTTCCGTGCCAAAAAACTATAGGCACTATAGAATGAAACGGAGGGAGTATTAGTTAATCTGCTAGAAAAGAAGTGTTGCAGGGTAGAGACTGCAACGATTTTTGGCCGTGTCGCTATGTGGGAGTGGGAGTGTATGCTGAAGACAGATATGTCCTACGCAAAATTGATGAGAAAATATGCATTCATACCGTACAGATAGCAGTTGTATCAAATCAACCTAAAGTAAAATATATTTACATGTATACTATTGCCCACGCTAAGAAAAACACAAGTAACAGGCAAAACAAGTGTCTCATGTCACACAATCTCAACGTCCGGGCAACAACTGAGACATGATTTATGTCGGATAGATCAGTCCCTGGAGCAATGGTCTCTTGCGTAGTCCTTTTCATCTCATGCTCCAGTTTCTTTTTCCTTGACAGGTATTTCAAAAAATTACTGTTCCTGTCACCGTAAAGATAGCTGCTAACTATGAACGTCAAATGTTTATTTTCCGGGACTAAATAAAACAACCCCGCTTGCAAACGTCTCTCTCTGTACTTACTGAGTGCATTGTTTACCGTACAAACCAGTCTTTCCAAAGTTCCAATATTTTCATTAAAGGCCACCCATGAATTGGCATCGTGCACGCGGATCACCCTACCAATCCTCCACCTCCAAGTACGAAGCTCTATTTCGTGCCACAGTGCTGTTGGTTTAAGTATGACTCTGGGTTTAGCGAGTGTCCTCGTGCCATACTCGTCACGGATACATATCCTACACATCTTGTTTGGTTTTCCAATGACCTTGTCTTTTCCGCGGACTAGTGACCCAACCTTCTGCTTGAAAATAAACAAAAACATCTTGCGTGGATTCCGGCCTTTGATCCTGAATATAACATATATATGACATCAACATTAAAAATCAACGACCAAAATCTTCAAAAAAAAAAAGAACTAGTCGTTCCCCTTCTCAGAAAAGGTATATCCATGCTACTAGCTCGTAGTCGTTTAGGTTTATAAAAGGCGAAACTTTAAATTCCTCTGGAGCCGAATTCAAGAGTTACTACCACTGTCGTTATTTCAAATATTATAACGAGAATTTGAAAATGAGAAACGCAAATTATACTTGGCAAAAGAAGAGGAGTTTTTCGAATCCTAGACCACCCATGAGGTTGATTGAGGAAGCAAACCCTAAAACATCAAATCAAATTCTAACATGACAGACGGATTCTAGACCACTGCAGCCCACCCCCACCTTCTGACTCAGCGCCACGCCCCTCTGCCATGGTCGCGGCCTCGCCCGGCCCAACCCGGGTCCAGATCGGGCCCGGTCAGCACCGTAGCAACCCGCATCCGCATCGCCGGAGGGGCGGCTGCCACCATCTGCTACACCCCTCCCTCCGCCAACCGCCAGAAGGACTGCCGCCGGGATCCTTCTCTGCTGCGACCGCTACATCTGGAACCGCATCGCCGCCGGGCAGCATATGGGCCGCTGCATCTCTCCGCCAGCTCGAGATAGAACTTTCGCCGCCGCTGGGACTGCCCGAGCTTTGCTCGGCGGCGAGGGGGAGGGGCGGCGGGGTAAGTGGTAAGTGGTGTGCCGCCCGTGTCGCCAGAGAAGGCGACGCGGGGGCCGAACGTTTCTCAGATGTGGTGTGTATATCCGATGAACAGAGGGGATTACAATTACTACTAGAGATATACATGTAAGAACTTAACCCGGTAAATGCGTTCGTACCTGCAGCCGCCGGAAATACTTCTAGCTTGCATCTTCATGAGTAGAATCGCAGATTCGAAAGCGCGCTTGTGATCTTCAGATATCAGAGTATATAAAGACGAGGGCGTACAATAACTTGGTTCGGAACCGGAACCCTTTTTTGGGGGTGGCAAACGTCCGGGACTCTTCTCTTTTCTGGTTTCGACAAGTTTTGACAGTACTAAACCGAAGAGATGGTTGGACAAAGCCCCTGCAAAATTTTGTAAGAACATCTCCCAGCGACGCATTTTGGACGCTCAAATTATCCGCGGGCCTCCGTTTATGTCGTCAGGCGGACGCCAAATGACCGCGAGGGGCGAAATGTCCGTTTGTGTCGGGGGCTACCTCCAGCGGTCCGACGCATTTTTGAAAATGGAAGTGTTTTTTTTTTCGTGCTACTTCTTTTCATTTTTATTGAATGAGCAAGTTTAAACGCGAAAAAGTAGTACTAAATGATGTCATGTTGCTCCAATCAAATAGATTATGGCCTAAACAATTCACCGGATACTTCAATCGAATAGGTTCAAACATATTTAACATACAAAGAAGAACAAATTTAAAAATATATAAACTAAAACTAATTTTTGGCCTTCTTGAGAAGAAGGCCCTGCCTCGTCGTCCAAACTCCTGCGCCTCTTGCTTGTCACCTCCTCGTCGGAAGAGGAAGTGGAGGACGACGCGCCCGTCGAGGAGTTGAAACTGGAAGAAATGTCATCATCGTCATCGTCGTCGCTGAACGGACGACGACGCACTGCCCGCGCCAGCGCCCTTGCCCGGGCCCTAGACTTCTTCCTTGTCGCTACCTTGTCGTCCGCCGCCTCCTGCGCCTCCAACCGGGGGAACTTCGTGTCGGAGTCCTCCTCCTCCTCCTGCCCCTCCTCCTCCTCGTCGGCGTCGCTGCCAGCGCCGCCTCCGTCCTCCTCCTGGCCTTCGCTGGCATTGCCGCCTCCGTCCTCCTCCTCCTCAGTCGGCGTGGAGGCAGGGTTGCCGGGCGTGGAGCCCGGATCGCTTGGCGTCGCACGGGATTCCCACCAATGCAGAAATCCGGGCGACTTGCCCTCGCTCTCCGAGTCCGACGGCAGTGTGTAGTCGCTCATGGCGTGCCGGTGTTGGAGAAGAAGAAGAAGAAGAAGAAGAGGAAGAAGAAGGAGGCGGTTCGACTTGAATTACCGTAGACGCAGGGGTTATAATCTGCGGGAATTAACGGCGGCGCGTATAACAAAGAGGCTGGCGGTTGCTCTTCCGCGGCGGTTCGGCGCTCCATTGCGGCGGTTGGCGGGTTGATCGGCGCGGTTGCCACACCGGCGGTTGACATTCGCACGCTTGTTGTGAATTCGAGGCCGATCGAACCTGGGTCGCTGCCATGAGGGCCCGTGGGGAAGCGAGCGGACGCTAGGCGCGACCGCGCAGCGTCCGCGGAGACGCAAACCTGGCGCATATTTGCGTCGCGTTTGCGTCACCGCGGCCGCCGCGGACACGATGCGTCGCCCCGCTGGAGGTGGTGCCAGACGCATTTCCGATCCGCGCGGACGCAAACGGTCGCTCAGCGTCCGTTTGCGTTGCGCCGCTGGAAATGCCCTAAAGCTTAATGTTGATGCTTTGTTCGATGCGAATGTTCCCCTTGGCACTACTGGCGAAGTAATACGTGATAGTTACATAAACTTTGTTGCTGCAAGTAATAGCAAGGTAGAATTTATCCACGAAGTGATGTCGGCCGAAGTACATGTCTTGAAACAAGGTTTAATTTTGGCTCAAACAGTTGGATGCAACAGAGTTATATGTTGTTATCAATCTGGTCCAAGCAATGAATGAGGGAGGCTACTTCAATGGAGCTTTAGCTGCAATCGTTGATGACTGCTATCATCCAACTTCTGAATTTCAGAAGGTTAAATTTAAACATAATTTTCGTGAAGCAAACTCTATAGCTCATGAATTAGCTAGGCTAGCTCGTAGATCTGATCAACAAGTCTCGTTAGATGAGCCCCCAGTTTCTATTGTACCTTTTCCAGTTAATGATGTAACTTCTATTTTGAATGAATAAAGAGGTATGTTTATGTAAAAAAAGAGTAAAATGCGTGCTCGGTACCTAAACTAGTCGGACGTGTCGAGAACAGTGCCTAAACTCGCACCAACACGCCTTCTAAGAGCATCTTCACCCGGCGTGCCCCATATCAACTTTAATAGGGGTGTGAGATCGGGTTCTTTTTTCTCGTTAAATGGGCGCGTTTTAAAAGTAGCCGACCAGTTTTGGATCTCAATACAATCATCGGTAATTCTGCGCCGGCCCCTACGTGGAAGGACCAAGTTGTGGTCGCCGACACTCCCGTCCACGTAGGATTTCACCCCGCGAGACTCTCTTGGTAGCCAAACCCGCCCATTCTCCACCCGCTCTGCCCCCTCCCAATCCGCCTCCCACCCCACCGAATCACCATCACCGCCTCCTCCCCGTGCATGGCCATTTCCCGCTCACCTAGAGACCGCCACCATAGCCAACGCCGACACCTCCGCCATCTCGCACTACCATGTTGCCGCGATGGATAACGACGATGAGATGATGGCAGAGTGGTGTCATGTAAGAACTTAGAGCATCTCCAGTCGCGTCCCCCAAACTGTCCCCCAAACGGTGCCGGATTGAGCGTTTGGGGGACGTGTTTCGTTCGTGCCGCGTTTGGGAGACGTCGCTCCCCAGCCGCGTCCCCCAAACGTCGCCCCCAAACATTAGAAATAATTTAAATAGATAGAAGAAAACTCTTTACTAATATTGAAATCGGTTCAACATACACAAATTATATATAAAACTTCGAAAAAATATAATTAAATTACATATAAATTATTTTAAACTACTACTTCTTCTTCTTCTTCTTCTTCGATGATGGCCCCGCCTCATCGTCGTCATCGCGGCGCTTCATGCTCGTCACCTCTTCCGAAGAGGCGGTATCGGCCGATGCGTTGGAGGAACTAGTGTCCTCCTCGTCGTCGCCGGTGCTCGCCGGCTGCGCCTTGGCCTTGGCCTTGGCCTTGGCGTCCGCCTCCGCCTTCGCACGGGCCGCCGCCGCCTCCTCTGACCCTTCTTCCTCCGCGTCCTCCTCCACGCCCAGCCATTCCACTGCGTTGTCAAGTGGCGGCGGGGAATCGTCGCCGCTGCTTGGCGTCCGGGCTTTGTCCCACCAATGGCGCCATCCAGCAGGCTTTCCCTCGCTGGAGGTGTCGGACGGGAGCTCGAAGATGTAGCTCATCGTCGCTGGAGGCGTCGGATGGAGGCTTGGATGAATGGCGGCCGGTGAAGATCCGAAAGCGCCTACGTACGGATCTTATTGAGCACGGATGAACGGCGGCGCAGAAGTCGAAGAGAGCGGCGGTTGCTCTTCCGAGGAGTCCGCACTTCATTCCGGCGGTTGCCACGTCGTCGACGCGGTTGCCAATGCGACGGTTCCGCTTCCCGGCAACTGCACCGTCGCTACGTAGGCGGCGGTTGAGCGTCCGAGCCGCCGCGTCAGGCCCGCGCCTCCTCGCCTCTTATTTCGTTGTTTACGGCGTGCCCGGGGCGCCGGACAAAAAAGGCCTTTAGAACGCGCGACTGGAAACGTTTTTTTATCCGATGCGCCCCAAATACCTTTGGAGGACGGTTTGGGGGACGCGACTGAAAATGCTCTTAACCCGGTAGATGCGTTTGTACCTGCTGCCGTCGGAAATACTACTAGCTTGCATCTCCATGAGTAGAATCGCAGATTCGAACCGGCTATTTGGTGCCGAAAGTGCGCTTGTGATCTTCAGATATCAGAGTATATATAATAAGACGAGGGTGTAGAATAACTTGGATCGGAACTCTTTTTCGGGGACTCTACGTTTTGTTAACCTGTTTTTTACAATAAAGAGTGATATGCATGTCCCTCAAAGGAAGACAATTCTAAGCACGGCCACGGGTACCGTATCTGCAGGCATAGCGTATACACATACTTTTATTTATATTTACTAGCGAAAGTGTCTGTGCATTGCATTGGGAGAAACAAAAACTTGAAGGCTTGATTGAAACATTAGAGATAACACTTCCCCTATGTGCCATCATCAATGTAGGTAGTCACATTTTGACCTATTTCCGATGAAATGATTGCGGGGCCCTCGCTACACCGTCCCGACATAATGGTATCCGGGACTGTGTGTTTTGATTTTTTTTAATCATCGTATTTTGTTAACTTGTGATCAACATAATTAAAACATATTTTGAAGATTTTGAAGAAATATTTATCCATAACATATACACTACTTTGATATTACATACCCTAAAAAGGAGCAAAATAATATTTTTTCGATAAAAGGAATATATTAATATCAAGAGATATCAATTACATCCACGGCCTCAGCAACAACGCAATACCCTAATGGTAGTACAGATGCACACAACCAAAAAAAGAAAAGGAAAACTAAGAAATAAAAAGTCCCGCTACGGCATCCAGCCCTAGCAGCAGCAATACATCCATCACCGAGACAACGTCTGAACTCCATGCTCTTCAAAAGTGACGCCTCCAAGAAGGGAACAGTGCACAAGCGTTGAGTCGCCCGATCAGAAGATCTTAGGTTTTCACCTTGAAGATAGTCCCCGCTCTCAAAACAATGCCTTCAACAAAGCCATAGCCAGACACAACCAATTAAGGCCAGACCTTTTCACCCTGAAAAGATAAAACTCCGAACTTCACATGTGTTGTCGCCCCCACATGCATACTGCTGCTGCGAGAACCAGAACACCAAGCAATTCCGTCAACATCACAGAGACCCGAAACTCCATTGCTAGTGCTCCAATCCGGCCTTCATGATATTCTCCGCCTCTGATTTCACCATGAATCGGGATGTCATCTGATGGCTACACAGAACAGAGCTTCACGTCGCTCCCTCCAGAACCAAATGTATGGAATAAAAGCATGGGTGCGCGCAACCGAATATCACCCGACCAGCAAACTCCAGGCAAAAGATGCACTATTATATTCGCTGGCGGAACCTTCCTTAACTCACCTCTCCGGCTAGATGAAGAAAGACCGGCATCAGGAAGGTCTTTATCTTCGCAAAAGAAGAACCCTAGGACAACCACCTTTCTTAGGCAGATCGGCCGGCCCCCACGCCGCCGCCCGCCGGTCGACCTCATCGGCGGAAGAAGAGGCCACCACCAACCACAGACCCGTCGACGAGTCGTCCACCACCAACACCAGCCCCGAAGTGGTCCACCAACGTGAGCCACAAGGAGGGAGAGGCGCGGAGGACCGACGGACCACCATTAGGCACGGCCACGCCATCGTAGACGCCGGATCCGCAGCCGTCAGGGTCACCCCCGTCGCCAGCCACATCGCCGAAGATCACCCAGCCGCCACAACCCTCGTCAGGGCAGCCAAGCACAAGGCGCCGCAGCTCCACCGGCCGAGGCCGCCGCCCCGGATCTCGCCCAGGACCACACCCCGCCGATCCCCGGCCAGCCCCGCTACCGGCCGGCGACCGCCGTTGTCGATCCCGCACCTCCTCTGCGCGCGCGACGCGAGAGGGAGCCTGCCGCCGCCCAGAGCACCACGGGCTTTGCCCCCGCGCGCGTGCCGGCGGCGGCAGGGAGGAGGAGGGCCAGAGAGGGGGGGTGGCGGCGGCTTAGGGTTTCCGCCCGAGCCGCCTTACGCGGGAGGCGACGCGGGGCAGTCAGGAGCAAAATAATATGTTATATATAGAATCAGCAATGAAGAATTGAATTAAAATACTCACACTGTGTACCTTTATATTTTGTACCGAGTAGAATAGAAGTTAGCATATTCGGGTTACACGTTTGAAAAACTAATGAATCTGAGATTTGTAGATATATAGTAGAGTTTTCGATTTGTGAATATGCACAAATATCATGCTCAAGACCTGCACCTGAGCACGGCCACGGGTACAGTATCTGCAGGCATAGCGAATACACATACTTTTATTTATATTTAAAGGTAGTGGGCAGAGCATAGTCTTGTACCTACGGATTGATAATTCCTATGTATTTAACTACCTATTATTGAGTTGAGATAATTTTTATTTTAATCAATTTGCTATTGATAAATGTAAAATAGTGAACTTGTCTCCGGAGGGAGAGAGGGAAAGGGATTGAGCAACCTCCTTGTCGGGTCAATCTCGTGGGCGACTCCAGAGGGCACCCTAACCCAAAAAAACGCCTAGATCCCGAGCCCCACCGGCCGCTGCTGGCGCCAGTGCCAGCGCCCCGACGCCGAAGGCTCAGGGCCTTGTAGGCGGGCTCCTTTCGTCTCCTTTTCGCGTAGAGAGGCGGTGGTGCTGAGAGTCGCGCGGAGAAGCAACGGCGGGCGCGACGGTGCAGGAGGCACGGCTGGCGCGGTGAGGCGGGGCTGGTGGTGCTGTGCAGCGGTGTGCCTGGGTGGTGCGGCCTGCCGGCAGCGTGGGGTGTGCTCGCTCGAGCCAAATCTGGCGTGGCTATCGCGGGCCCGATCTGGGCCTGCTCGGGCTTTGTAAGGCCACGACTTTCGAGTGGCGTCCGCGCGGCTCGTGCGTCACACGGAGCCCGTGCGGCTCGGGGGTAGCCTGGCCTTAGTGTGGCTGTCTCCATTAGTGGTCGCCCTCATGGCCGTGGCTCGAGGTCGCCCGAGGGCCCACACTGCTTGCCTACCAGTGAGGGGATGTGGAGGAAGGCCGGCAGCAACCTAGGGTTTGCCGGGGTGAAGCTGGAGGAAATCATCGACCTCGCCGACGTTTAGTGCTGGCTTCTCGTTGGTGGCGCGTCCGGCTGTTGTTTTCCAGGTACCATTTTGGCGGGTTGTGGAGCCGATGGAAGGGTTGGGAGTAATCCCTATGCTGGTGCAGGACGATGGCGACGCCTGTGGGCGTCGTCACCTTCTTGAAGGCGTCGTCTAGGCCCGTTCATCTTGCTTCCTCCTGAGCAACGGGGGAAACCCTAGGTCCAGTTCGATGCTTTCGGCAGTAGCGATGCTACAGCGTTGTCCCCTCAGTGGAGGTGATGTTCTGGTTGCTTGTGGAGTCCCATGTCGGTATTCGAAGACAAGGATGGCCACCACTCAGAGCGTGGGTGTTGATGGTGCAATGTACATGGATGCCGACATCTCTTTGATGACGCTTCCTCAGGTCCGATCAGGTCCTGCCGTCCACCCGCTGACTCTTCTAGGCTTTTTGGGTGGGTTGTACGTCGACGTGTGCCTTCCTTGGGTTTTGGTCTCCTTCGAGATGTTTTGCTTCGGTTGTGACGCGGTCTCATCGCTCTGTGTCCTGATCATGGGCCTTCTTGGCCGGTGGTTGGGCTAGGCGTGTGTGCTTGTCGTGTTTTTAGGTGTGGGTTATTTGTCAGAAGGCTTCATGTGTAAGGGTTTTGGGTCTAGTTTTACCTTATAAACTGGATCGATTTTGCTCTTTTAAGCTTAATACAATGATGCGCAGCTCTCCTACGGGTTCTTGCAAAAAAACTTGTGCACATTTGATGTGCCCGTCTGCTACCCAATGGGTACAGGTCCCTAATGTCTACGCACACTTCTATTCTTGTAGACAGTATTGGGCCTTCAAGTGCAGAGATTTGTAGAACAGCAGCAAGTTTCTCTTAAGTGGATCACCCAAGATTTATCGAACTCAGGGAGTTAGAGGTCAAAGATATCCATCTCAAGCAACCCTGCAATTACGATACAAGAAGTCTCTTGTGTCCCCAACACACCCAATACACTTGTCAGATGTATATGTGCACTAGTTCGGCGAAGAGATAGTAAAATGCATGTGATATAGATGAATATGAGTGGTAATAACAATCTGAAATAAATATGGTAGCAGGTAAATATGCAGTAAAACAGTAAATAAACGGTGATTCGATGCTTGAAACAAGGCATAGGGATCATACTTTCACTAGTGGTCACTCTCAACATGATATCATAAAGAAATATAAATATAAGCACTTCACTATGCTACTCTGAACTGCTCTCTGGTTGGATAACGAACACTAATTCATTGCGTAGGGCTGCAAAAGCAAACCTTAAAGATGTATTCCTAAGTACTAATGAACACCCCACTCCGTCACTTTGAGCATTCATAGGAGGTACTAACACACCACAATTTCATAGAGATATCCTACTCAAATCATAATTCAGTGAACAAGTATTATGTGAAATATAGCCTAAGAGACCCACACGGTGCACACACCGTCACCTTTACACACGTGGGACAAGAAGTCTCCGGAGATCACATAAGTAAAATCCACTTGAATAGCATAACGACATCTAGATTACAAAGCTCATGATCACATAAAGATCACACCATGGGAGAGAGAGATAAACCACATAGCTACCGGTAAAGCCCTTAGCCCCGAGGGAGAACTACTCCATCCTCATCATGGGAGTCAGCAATGGTGATGGAGATGGCGGTGGAGTCGATGGAGATGGCTCCGGGGGAAATTCCCCGTCCCGGCAAGGTGCCGGAACAGAGACTTCTGTCCTCTGAATCTTGTCTGCGACGGCGGCGGAGCTACGGAACTTTTCGTTGATGGAGGCCGATTCATTTAGGGTTTTTGCGTCGGGAGCTTTATATAGGCGGAAGGGCGAGGTCGGTGGAGATCTGGTGGCCCCAAACCACCCCTAGGTGCGGGTCAGGGCCAGGCCGCGCCTAGGCATGGTCGCAGCCACCCTGTGGCCCTCCCCCGTCTCTTCTCTGGACTCCGTCTTCGCTCTGGGAAAAATGAGAACTTTGGCTTTTGTTTCGTCCAATTTCGAAAAATTTCATGTACAACTTTTCTGAAATACAAAACAGCAGAAAACAGGGAACTGGCACTATGGTATCTTGTCAATAGGTTAGTGCCAAAAAATGCATAAAAGTGCCACGAAGTATAAACAAAACATACAACAATTGGTGTAAAACAAGCATGGAGCATAAAAAATTATAGATACGTTTGAGATGTATCAGTCCCTGTCGGGTATTATGGGTATGGTTCATACTCGTGCGTATATGGGTATGAGTATTGTATTGCTCTACCCTACCCACTGTCATCGTTAGTCCCTAAATCTCGTTCTACATGTCCACTTACGGTACCAATTACCTTCGACACCCGTATGCATTGACATGTCAATGGTTCGAGGACCACCATGTAGTTCCGAGCCATCCGAAATCGCTAAATCGAGCCAGAGCCACACCTACAATGTTGGAAGTGACGGGACGGCCAAAGGGCTGAGGGGATACCTCCCTGCGTAGGGCAACCCCTTGCTGCCGCTCCCGCCCTCCCATGTCACCGGCGGCATGGGAACCCACGGGTGAGGTGGACGTCATTTCACCCAGGAGCGCATGCCATGCGCTCACGGTACATGGGTCGGGCCAAGCCGACGGTGATGGGGACGCAGATGCGCCGCTTCTTCTTATTTTTGGCCACCGCTGTCGACGACTCGGCATAGTGGTCGCTCTTCGGCTTCTTGTACGGCCATCCCTTGCCCATGGCTGAGGTCGCGCTGCCTGTTCTGTGGGAAGTAGAGAGGAACAACAATGGAGGAGAGCTGTGCTAAACGGTGGCAATGGCGGGGCAAAGACGACCCTCTTAAAGAGGGAAGGTACGCTGCCGCTATGAATGTCGGTGCTTGTTTCCACGCGCATGCCATTGATGGAGGCGCAGAAGCCCAGCCAATGCCCATCAGTCCTGGTGCTTCCGCGGAAGCAGAAGCATGCCATTGATGGCGCCGCAGCGACCAAGCACGCGCGGTACATTAAACTAAAACTTATTTACATGTGTACTATTACCCACGCTAAGGCAAACACAAATAACAGGCAAAACAAGTGCCTCATGTCACACAATCTCAAAGTCCCATCAACAATTGAGACACGATTTATGTCGGATAGATCAGGCCCCGGAGCACTGGTCTCATGTGTAGTCTCTTTCATCTCACGCTCCAGTGTCTTCTTTCTTGACAGGTCTTTCAAGAAATTACTGTTCTTGTCACCATAAAGATAGCTGCTAACTCTGAACGTCATATGTTCCTTTTCTGGGACCAAATAAAACAACCCCGCCTGCAAACGGCTCTCTCTGTACTTATTAAGTGCATTGTTTACCGTACAAGATAGTCTTTTGATGGTTCCAAAATTTTCGCTATAAGCCACCGATGAAGTGACTTCAGACACGTGAATCATCCATGAAAGCCTCCACCTCTCACTACGAAGCTCTTTTTCGTGCCACAGTGTTGTTGATTTAAGTATGACTCGGGGTTTAGCCAATGTTCTTGTGCCATACTCGTCACGGATACATATCCTGACCATCTTCTTTGGGCGTCCAATGACCTTGTCTTTTCCGAAAACTAGAGACCTAACCTTCTGCTTGAATATAAAGAAAAACATCTTCCCTGGATTCGGGCGTTTGATCCTGAATATGAAATATATGACATGCACATTAAAAATCAACGACCAAGATTTTTCAGGAAATTAAAAAAGAACAGTCCTTGGGCTTCTCAGGAAAGGTGTATCGATGCTACTAGCTCGTAGTCCTTTATAATAAGAAAAGCGAAATTTTAAATCCGTCTTGGGTCAAATTCAAAAGTTTCTACCACAATCATTGTTGTATTATAAAGAGAATCTAAAAATCGGAAGGGCAGATTATACTCGGCGAAAGAGTATGTCAATGTCCATAAAACATCAAGCCGCTGCAGCCCACCCCCACCTTCTGCCTCAGCGCCACCAGGTCCATCTCCAGCGACGCGCCCCTCTGCCTGCCATGGTAGCGGCCTGCCCGGCCCAACCCGGGCCCATATCGGCCCCGGTCAGCAACGCAGAAAGCCGCATCGGCTTCGCCGGAGGGGCGGCTGCCACCATCTGCTACACCCCTCCCTCCGCCAACCGCCAGCAGGACTGCCGCCGGCATACTCCTCTGGTGCTACCGCTACATCCGGAACCGCCTCGCCGCATCTGGGCCGCTGCATCTGTCAGCGAGCTCGAGCAAGACAACTTCCGCCGCCGCTGGCACCGGCCGAGCATTGCTCGGCGGCTCGCGCCGACGGCGGCGAGGGCGAGGGGCGGCGGGGTAAGTGGTGTGCCGCCCGTGTCGCCAGAGAAGGCGACGCGGGGGCCGAACGTTTCTCAGATGTGGTTTGTATCTCCGATGAACAGAGGGGATTACAATTACTACTAGAGATATACTCTGCTGCCGTCGTAAGAACTTAACCCGGTAAATGCGTTCGTACCTGCTGCCGTCGGAAATACTTCTAGCTTGCATCTTCTCCATGAGTAGAATCGCAGATTCGAACCGGAACCGGCTATTTGCGAGTTGCTATTTGGTGCCGAAAGCCTGGTTTGAACGTTGCTATTTGGTGCCGAAAGCGCGCTTGTGATCTTCAGATACCAGAGTATATAAAGACGAGGGCGTAGAATAACTTGGTTCGGAACCGGAATCCTTTTTTGGGGGTGGCAAAGGTCCGGGACACTCCTCTTTTCTGGTTTTGACAAGTCTTTTTCTTTTCTTTTTCGAATCGGTTTTGACAAGTTTTGACAATACTCCTAAACCGAAGTTGAGAAGAGATGGTTGGACAAAGCCCCTGCAAAATTTTGTAAAGCTTAATATTGATGTTTCGTTCGATTCAGATGTTCTCCTTGGCACTACAGGCGCACGTGATGTCGGCCAAGGTACATGCCTTAAAACAAGGTTTAATTTTAGCTCAAACAGTTGGATGCAGCAAAGTTATATGTTGTTCTGAGAGTATCAATCTGGTCCAAGCAATGAATGAGAGAGGCTACTCTAATGAAGTTTCAGCTGCAATAGATGAGGACTGCTATCACCTGACTTCCGAATTTCTGAAGATTAAATTTGAAAATAATTTTTGTGAAGCAAACTATATAGCTCATGAATTAGTTAGGCGCTCGTGGATCTAATCAACAAGTCTGGTTAGATGAGTCCCTAGTTTCTATTGTACATTTTTCAGTTAATGATGTAACTTCTATTTTAAATGAATAAAGAGGTATGTTTATGTCAAAAAAGAGAGTAAAATGCGTGCTCGGTCCCTAAACTCGTCGGCCGTGTCGAGAACAGTGCCTAAACTCAGGAAAGGCACCAACACGGCTCCTAAGAGCATCTTCACCGGGCGTGCCCCATATCAACTTTAATAGGGGTGTGAGGTCGGGTTCTTTTTTTTCTGGTTGGACCGGCACGTTTCAAAAGTTGCGGACCAGTTTTGGATCTCAATACAATCATCGGTAATTCTGTGCTGGCCCCTACGTGGAAGGACTGAGTTGGGGTCGCCGACACTCCCGTCCACGTAGGATTTCGTCCCGTGAGACTCTCTTGGTAACCAAACCTGCCAATTCTCCACCCGCTCTGCCCCCTCCCAATCCGCCTCCCACCTCTCCGAATCGCCATCGTTGCATCCTACCCCATGCATGGCCATTGCCCGCTCACCTAGAGACCGTCGCACCTCCGCGCACACAAGGTGCTCGACGACTTGCCAGGTAGGCGCGATTGGCCGCTGTTCGTTGCGTCGTCTGCCTCAGCGCAATTTTAACCATTGATTTTGCTTTAGACATGGATAGGGACGATGAGATGCTTGCCCTGCTGCTGGAGGACGAGCAAGCCTTCGACGACGACCTCCGGGAGCATTTGCTGATCATCGCGTCCCTCCAGGACATGGTTGACGCCGAGGCGGAGAAGAGGAAGAGGCCGCGCCGCGGAGGATCAAGGGCGGGGAGAAAGAAGTCCAAGCCCCGGCAGAGGATGGAGGGGCATACCATGCTGCACAACGACTACTTTGCAGATGGTGCAACACATGAAGACAATTTTCGGCGCCGGTACAGGATGAGCAAGGGTCTGTTCACGAATATCCTCCACGGCGTTCGAGAGTTCGACCTCTACTTCAAGCGAAAGCTCGACGCTGTAGGCGTTGTCGGGTTCTCGTCGATTCAGAAGTGCACCGCCGCCATGAGGATGCTTGCATACGGAGCACCTGCCGATACGCATGAGTGAGTCTACTGCCATTGAGTACATGTACAAGTTTTGCCAAGCTGTGGTTGGAAAGTTTGGAAAATACTACTTGAGAGAGCCAACTGAGGAAGAGACTGCAAGGATCATGGCACAAAATGCTGCGAGAGGATTTCCTGGAATGTTTGGAAGCATCGATTGCATGCACTGGTCATGGAAGAACTGCCCGTTGTTTTATTGTTTGTTGAATTTTAATTTGAAAACTATCTCCGCAAACATATTTATTCCTATGTTATATTTGATAAATGATTGTGTGTTAAAAAAGCTTTAAAAAAATGTTTGGGGGCGGCGTTTGGGGGACGCGGCGGGGGAGCGACGTCCCCCAAACGCGGCACGAACAAAACACGTCTCCCAAACGCTCAATCCGGCGCGGTTTGGGGGACGCTTTGGGGGAGGCGACTGGAGATGCTCTTAGGCCAACTCCAACGGGCTGCCACATCCGGACGTTGGACATTCGTCGCGGTCCGCGAGGTTCAATGCGACGCCCAACGGACAAATGCATACGGACTGCGTGGTCGTTCGCGTCCGCATGAGCTCCATTTTAAGCGGATAAATGCGCTCGGTTTGTGGAGGCCGCGAACGGTGCACGCGCCCACACGGGTCTTCCCGAAAATCTACAAGCCCACTCGTTAGCGACCGAGGGAGACGAGGAGGCGTGGGCCCACACACACGCTAGTCTTCTTAAATGAAGAGCACCGGTCGCTCTCTTCTCACTCCAGTCCCCACTCCCAGAGGTTCCCAAACCCCCGAGCTCCCAAACCAAAGACACCTTGAGGCCATGGCAAAGAAAGGAGGTGGAGGCTGATTCCGACCTGGCTGGAACGACCACAAGCCCTTTAGGTCGCGTTCTGGCAGCTTGCGTGGCGGCACTGGCGGCCGCCAGAACGCTCGCGCGCCTGCGGCAAGGCCACCACGCCCTATTCTCGTTCCGTGTTCCGAGCGGCACGTGAACGTCGACACGGCAATGGCGCGCATCTACGCCGACATCGGAGCGCCACTCCCCTGGCCGGATGCTCATCTCCCGCATGGGTGGCATCTAAACCAGGCACGGCTGTCCGTGCCAGCACCGATCCCGACGAGCAACCATGCGCGCCGCCGTGAGATCCTTCGCTGTTGCGCCAACCTGTCCTGGATCTTCGACCGGATCCGACATACACCATCGACTCCCTGCTGTGGGAGCGGTGGTTCGAGGCCGAGCACGAAGCTCGGTGCGAGATGGTCGAGGCCCACCTCGAGGGCCTCAACTACGATGAGGCCGATCCGGCCTTCCAACCTCCATCGCCGCCACCGGCGCCCGTTGACATAGGCATTCCAAATGGGCCTGCCAAAGATAGTACCCGGGGTTTATCGAAGGCCCACTACCCGAAGAATAAGAAGTTTCGAGAGTCCAAGATATGTTAAGGAAAGTAGAATTGTAATAGAAAGTGTTGTTTGTAAATCTGGCGGGATGAGTTAGAAACCGTCCCGGACTCTGTAACTTGTACAAAACGAAACCCTCGGCTCCACCTCTTATATAAAGGGGGAGTCGACGGACGAGGAGATCATCGAATCATTGTCTGCAAACCCTAGTTTTCATATTCGTCGAGTACTTTTCGGCTGAAACCTTCGAGATCTACTTACCCTCTACTTCCAACTAAACCCTAGCCTACAATCCATAGGCATTGATAAGTTAATCCCTTGTCAATTGGCGCCGTCTGTGGGAATTAGAGGCGTAAGGATCTGATCTCGATGGCACGTTCAAGATCTTCGACATCATCAACCGGAAGCAACACTATGGATCGAGGTAAACAGATCGCTGCTGGTCTTGTTGATTTTGTTCCTCACCCACCCTCCCGTTTGGATGCATATGCGTATCTGGCGGAGCCCTTGGAGATGACGTTCGGAAGGTTCCACTTTCGCGTCGAGAAGGAAGGATCGTATCGTGTCGAAATTCCGATTTCGTCGGGATCGTCGGCGGTCGATTCCGATTTTTCAAGCTATGCATCGTCAACCGAGTCGAAGAAGAAACTTCGGCAACACGTTACGTCGACATCGAGCAAGAGAGAAACTCGCCAAGATCTTCGACAACGCATCGTTTGAGTCATCTCGCGGACTCATATATAAGCGATGGCTCAAGCGATGTCGACGAGTTACGACTTCATTGACAAATCTCTCACAGTGGGCAAGGTCTTCATCAATCTCAACAATGATGTCACCAAACCCAACATAGATCTGAGTACAAAATATCATCAGATTTATGCTATCGAAAATCAAGAGGAAACATCGGAGGCTTTCGACGAGTTGGGAAATCCTTTTGTCGATCCCTCAGATCTAAGGAGAGGTATGGGCACTAAATATGTCGGGCCCACACCACGCGTCAGAGTTCAACTTCCACAGGCAGCCTGGGATAGAGCGGCAAAAGCCCTAGATGGTTCGGAGCCAATGACGACGACAACCACGAGCTCAAGAACCGCAAGCTTATCAATATAGGCTCGCACGAACCGCCCGAGAAATAGAAAAACGAGACGACTGAGTTGAACAGGAGAAAGGAGGCAGCTTACGCATCCGGCGAGAGAAGGGCGGATCTAAGTGGACAATCTAGAGTTTCGGGTGATAGCCACGGGGAGGCTCGGAACGAGAGGAAGATCAAGGTTACAACACATACCCGAAGCGAAAAGAGAGCACTTGGTTCAAAACCTCGACATGTCTTTTATGTCGATAGATACAAGAGGAAATATTATCCCTAAAACACCGGAAGTCTGGGTATATGGCGACACAAGCTTACATCCTTGCATCCGTGCCACCCCGGGAGATCCAAGGGAAACATTATACAACATGGCGTTAGCAGGGGTTGGAGCTATGGGGACAGCGTTCGTAGCAACGCCTCCCGAAGGAGCGACAAGGCAAAATAGTCCACGACCTGCGGCAGCAACGGCGGCAGCTCCGGAAGGACCAAGTGGAGCAAGAGATACAGGAGCACAAGCAAGGGTCGATAGAGCGAGGCAAAGCAGAAGAGATCATCGGCAGTCTCCGGAGCTTAATGACGAGGATATGTGCGGTCTACCGTGCTTCACGAGAAGAGTCCGAAAAACTCGAGTCCCCTCAGGATTCAAGTTACCCGATCACTTCAAAAAGTTCGACGGCCTGCAAGATCCGGAGGACTGGCTAATTGATTACCTCGAGATGGTGAAGCTAACTGGAGGAACTAGAGCAACAGCCATGCAAAGTATTCAGGTGCACTTAAGTGGAGCCGCACGATCTTGGATCAAAAAACTTCCGCCGGGATCCATCGACAGCTGGGAAAGTTTCGAGGACGTATTCGTCAAGAACTTCAGGTCCACGTGCAAAAAACTCCGCGTCGTTAGAAGAGCTGAGGGCATGTCGACAAAAGCCGGATGAGTCAATGAGAAAATATATCCAAAGGTGGAACATCATAAAAAACTCGGCAGAAAATATATCTGACGAGAGAGCAATAGATGCGTTTGTCGCAGGAATTAGGCGTGGAGATTTTGTCGAGGATTTGGGAAGGACCAATCCAAAAACAGTATCCGCGTTGATGGAGATAGCAAATAGATGGGCAGACGGAGAAGACGCTGTCCACAATAAACGACACAGGTCGCCTGAGGAGGACCGTGGTCGAAATTATCAATCGAGGCGACGATTTCCTCGACAGTACCAGAACTACGACGCTCCAGTGGCAAATTTCGGCTGGATTCCGAGCCAGTCGCAGGAGGAAATAATAGAGATGATTATCAGAGAAGTAATGAGCAGAGAAGCGACAACAGAGACGACTCCCGCAATAGACAAAATAGTGGGCCAAGGTTTCCAAGACCTTTCGTATCCCCCGAAGAAATGCTGAACGGACCGTGCCAGATGCACTTCTTCCTTGACAGCAACGGGAAAAGTCGGCCGTGGCACTCGCAGAAAGACTGTCGAAATTTTCAGGCAATGTTTAGATACGCAGAAAATGCTCACGCTCGAGCAGCACAGAGCAATCCTCGGGAGCCCAGGAGCGAAGTTCACCTACCGCCACCTCCCGCGATTACAGACGACAATCGGCATCAGCTCAGAATAGCGGCAGCACCTCCACCACCACCTTACGTTGATCCTAACTCAAACGGAGCAAGTGTCGATGATTCGAAGGGAAGGCCGTCCAACGTAACTCAAAAAGTAATCTCGAGACAAGTGTTCATGGCGGAGAAAATGCCTCCACCAACGAGTTGAGTACCTCAATTGGTCGTGGCAAGACATCGGCTTCACCATAGCGGACCACCCGCAAGCAAGTTCCTCGACCAGGGCAGTCAGCACTTATTCTGCCAGCAGTTATTGCGGGTTTTGATGTTTCTCGAGTATTCATAGATGGTGGCAGCAGCTTAAACCTTATGTATGCAGATACATTGAGGAAGATGAACATATCCTTAGCAAACCTGAAGCCAACAGACACAAGGTTCCACGGCATCACACCAGAAAAACCAAGTTACCCATTGGGAAAGATCAACCTCGACGTTCAGTTTGGAACCCGAGAAAATTATAGAATCGAGAAACCGGAGTTTGAAGTCGTGGATTTTCCATCGCGAGTACCACGCTTTGTTGGGACGACCAGCATATGCTAGATTTATGGCAGTACTCACACTATACATACCTGTTATGGAGATTGCCTGGACCCAAGGGACCAATCACGGTCAAAGGGAGTTTCGCCTTAGGCTGATAAGTGCGACAAAGATTTCCATCGGTTATCGAAACCTTCGGGATGCAAGCTGAATACTTGGCGTCGAAAAGCATGATCGATTACGACGTACTGCCGGACGTCGGAAGGCCAAACAAAGAATCAACTTTCAACACGAGAGAAAAATTCTAAGGAGGTGCGGATTCACCCGACAGATCCAAAAAGACAACATCCATTGCAAACAACATGGATATCGCATAGGAAAGCGCGCTCGTCGAGTTCCTCCGTGAGAACTGGAAAATCTTCGCATGGTGTCCAGCTGACATGCCGGAGTACCCGGGGAACTTGCCGAGCACCACCTAAATTTGGATCCAACAAGTGAAACCAATCGGACAACCTTTGCGGCGTTTTCGAACCAAACCGTAAAGCCATGCTTTCGGAAATAAATCGACTAGAGGAAGCTGGTTTTATCGGAGAGATATCTACGAAGCCACATGGGTAGCTAACCCGAGTGATGGTGCCGAAGAAAAACACGACAGTCCTTCGCATGTGCGTCGACTTTACGTGTCTCAACAAACATTGCCCTAAGGATCACTTTCCCCTCCCAAGGATCGATCAAATCATCGACTCCACGGCAGGTTGTGAACGTCTTTCCTTTTTGGATGCATACTCCGGTTATAACCAGATCAGATTAAAAGAAGACGATGAAGCCAAAACAGCGTTTATTACACCTTACGGCGTGTTTTGCTACAAGACAATGCCCTTCGGTCTAAAAAATGCGGGAGCAACATATCAGAGGATGATGCAGAAGTGTTTAGCAACACAGATCGGGAAAAACGTGCAAGTATACATCGATGATGTCGTCATAACATCAAAAAAGGGGGCAACGTTGATCGAGGATCTCAAAGAAACTTTTGACAACCTCGACAAATTCTGCCTCAAGCCGAACCCGACGAAGTGTTCTTTTGGCGTCCCAAACAGGAGAACTTCCGGGATTTCTAGTTTCAGCAAGAGGGATTGAAGCAAATCCCGACAAAATACAAGCCATAGTAACAATGAGGAAGCCAACGAAGTTGAAAGAAATACAGCAGCCTAACCGGGCGAGTCGCAGCTTTGAGCAGATTCGTCGCCGAAGTTAGGAGAAAAAGCGTTACCATTTTATGCGCTCGATAAAACAAGGAGATAAATTCCAGTGGAACGAAGAGGCCGATAGAGCTTTCGAGGATCCGAAGCGAAAAATCTCGACACCACCAATCCTGGTGGCTCCAAAGGAAAAGGAACCTCTCCTGTTGTATATTGCAGCCACACCCCAAGTGGTTAGCACGGTGTTAGTTGTCGAAAGAGAAGAAGAAGGGAAAATCCATGGAGTGCAGCGGCCGGTATACTTCGTGAGCGAAGTCTTGTCGCCCTCAAAACAAAGGTACCCTCGGCACCAAAAGCTAGCATATGGAGTGTTCACGACAGCACGAAAATTGCGCCACTATTTTTCGGCACACCCGATCACAGTGGTCAACGAAGCTCCCTTGTCAAATATACTGAACAACCCAGAAGCTACGGGTCGTGTCTCCCTTTGGGGAATAGAACTTTCCCTCGGGACATCACGTACGAAAAAAGAAAAGCAATAAAGTCGCAAATACTGCCGGACTTCATCGCAGAGTGGATGGAGTTGCAAAATACAGGACCTCCAGATTTATCGAGAACCTGGACTATGAACTTTGATGGGTCCAAGAGACTAGAAGGGGCTGGCGCAGGAGTAGTACTCATATCACCTGAAGGCGACAAGTTGAAGTACATCCTTCGGATGACGTTCCCTAACGCATCTAACAATGAAGCGTAATATGAGGCTCTCATACACGTGATGAAGATGGCGAAAGCCTGCGGAGCAACTCGATTAAAAATCTTTGGCGATTCACAGTTGGTAGCTCAGCAAGTTATGAACCAATGTGACACAGTCAATGATAGCATGATGGCATACAAGGAGGTGTACAATGAGCTCGAGAAGTTATTCGATGGATGCGAAGTAAATCATATTAGTAGATTGAGCAACTACGAAGCTGACGTTCTTGCAAACATCGGGTCGCAGTGCCTTGCAGTCCCACCGAGTGTATTTTGGGAAGAGATAACAGAGAGATCCACTGAGTCGACAAAATCAAAAAAGAAGGAGAAGAAACCCTCGGGGGCTACCAAGGAGAAGCAAGAGGAAGAAGAAGAAGAGCAAGACTTGGTCATGGTAATACAGATACCGTGGATGCAACCATACATATCATACATCCTCAGGAAAGAAATACCCGACGATCCGGTCGAGGCAAGGCGAGTAATTCGACGCTCCAAAGCTTTCACAGTGGTTAATGGAGAATTATATAAGCGAAGTATTTCAGGCGTCTTGCAAAGGTGCGTCACACCTGAAGAAGGAAGAATAATTCTGAAGGATGTGCACGAAGGAATATGTGACCACCATGCAAGTAGTCGAGCTATCGCAGCCAAGGTTTTTCGGGCAGGATTCTACTGGTTGACAGCAATTGAGGACGCTAAGGACATAGTAAGAACTTGCGACGCGTGTCAAAGGTTTGCCGCAAAACCTCATTCTCCAGCCAGCAGAGCTAGCACCAATACCATTGTCATGGCCTTTCGCTCAATGGGGACTTGACATGGTGGGCAAATTACACAAATCATGGCCAGGAGGAAAAGAGTATATGCTAGTAGTCGTCGACAAATTTACAAAGTGGATAGAAGCGAAGCCGATAAATTCACCAGACGGAGCATCTGCAGTGAAATTCATAAAAGGCCTCGTTTTCAGATTTGGAGTGCCCCACAGCATCGTCACAGACAACGGCAGCAACTTCACATCCAACGAATTTAAGGATTACTGCAAAGAAGTGGGTATCAAGCTGCACTTTGCGTCAGTTGCACATCCTCAAACCAATGGGCAGGTCGAGAAAGCCAATGGCATTATCTGCAATGGCATCAAGAAACGTCTGTTGGGACCTTTAGAAAAAGCTCGACATACCTGGCCTGAAGAATTATCAAGTGTGCTGTGGAGCATCCGAACAACACCAAATACGGCGACACAAGAAACCCCGTTTTTTCTAGTCCATGGCGCGGAAGCAGTACTTCCAATAGAAATAGAGCACGACTCCCCTAGAGTCACAGCATATGATGAAGAAGCGTCAAAGACAGCATTGGAAGACGATGTAGATGCACTCGACGAAGCTCGAGACGAAGTATTATCAAGGGTCACCAAATATCAACAGGACTTGAAGAATTACCACAGTCGACGTTTGCGGCCAAGATCTTTTCAGGTGGGCGACCTAGTTCTTCGGCTCACGCAAAAAAGTCATGAAAAACTCGAGTCACCATGGCTTGGCCCTTACATCGTCACGGAAGTAATCGGAGGAGGAGCATACAGGATAAAGGACAAGAAGACAGGGGTGGAGGAGCCAAACCCCTGGAACGTGGCGCAACTTAGGCGGTTCTACGCCTAGAGCTAAAACATAGTCCTTGTAAAACTTCAATGTACTGAAACGCCCACGAGTTTTCAGACGCACTCTTTTCCTTTTTCGGGGCACCGAGTGGGGCCGGGAAAGGTTTTTAATGAGGCGGGCTCGTGGTGCTGCAATATAATAAAGATAGTGGAGATATACTTCTTATTTTTCGACACGCTCGGGGGCTCAACGCCCAAGTCTCAAAATACATACAATATAGATTCACTGAAATATTTCGCCTTGGTATATTAATACCTCGCCAAATATAACAAAATCAGAAGCCAGCAATCATAAATACAATGTACACATCAAAAAACGTAAGTGCCTTGGTCTAAAAACCTCGCTATGTAAATATAGAACTTCGACATCAGAGATACTCGAAGATTGGCAATCCATCCAAGGGACAAACAAGGATGTCTTATTACAACAGAAAAGATAGATTTCAAGGAGGAAAAATAGTGCAAGGGGGAGTCGACGGACGAGGAGATCATCGAATCATTGTCTGCAAACCCTAGTTTTCATATTCGTCGAGTACTTTTCGGCTGAAACCTTCGAGATCTACTTACCCTCTACTTCCAACTAAACCCTAGCCTACAATCCATAGGCATTGATAAGTTAATCCCTTGTCACCCGTGAAGGAGGAGGAGGAGTACGGGCTCTCGCTGTGGGGGTACACGTTCCCCACGACACGCGCAGGCCACGCCAACTGGTCCCAATACCGAGGGGAGAGGGGAGAAACCGAGTACGTCAAGCCCCTCCGATGGATGCCGGTGTTTTCGGGGGCCGTCTGCTAGAAGGCGGCGACCAAGGACCCGCCTGAAGATGACGTCGACCTCGACTACGAGCCAATGGAGGAGGAGGTCATGAGGGTGACGAAGGAGGAGGCCATAGTGTGCGGAGGTCATTTCCTTGGCGGAGGAGCACGCCAAATGGCCTCCCGTTAACGAGGTCATTGGTCCTCCCAAGAGCAGTGGCGGGCCGAGAAATTTGATAATGGGTATTCAGAATAAAAAATAAATATAACCTAGTTAGTGAATTTATGTACAAGTATTAGATCCCAGGAGCAGTTGCTGCCGTGCCTTCTCTAACCAACAACATACACGGGAGCTCACGGCTTGACATGCATGATATTTTACACAAAACAAACTAGAATTGATGACTGTACTGCCAGGTTCAGTTTTAATGCCAAAAAATACCCATGATACTATGTGTGCCCGCCCATGCCCAGGAGGACGCGGCTACGTCGATGCCACCGCCAACACTGGAGTAACTGCCGCCGCCTTCTCCAGTGGCCAATGTGTGGCCGTCTCTACATGTCTTCAGTGAGCTCGGCCTGACATCCCACAACAGGATTATCCACTCCTTTTTTTTTAAGTGTAAAACTTGGGGCTTTCGCTCCAAAAATATGTGAATTAAGTTAAGTTTTATTTTCACACCTTTTTTAACGTTTTTGAGCCTGTTAGGGCTGCCTCTAGCCGCAAACGAACCGAAACCTATTTCGTGTTTGCGGGTCGCCGTATCCGGACCCAAACGGAGATCCCTTATGCAGCAGCCTGCTGGGGTTGGATTTGCCCTTAGCAGGTCTCTAGGTCTTTAGGGGTGTAAACGGATTAGATAATTTCTACGTCGAAACGGGCCCGGGTCCATTTTATGGTGTCCATATCTGATTTTAAAAAATCAGGTGGATAATATCTGATTCCAAAGTGGTGCTCATACGGTATAGAATATGGTATGCAAATAGCATACGAATATAGATCATCCAAAAATTAATTAGTATAATCTGAAAGTTTTAACCGGATAATCCGATTTTTGAATTAAAGGCCAAGACCAATTCATAAGGTTAGTAGTTATTGATTACCGAATTCATTTGGCGAGCATATTTAGCTCTAAATTCTATAAATTCCTGAGTTTTACCATAAATTGTGTTTCTTTTTTTTCTTAACTACACAAGACTGAAAGTTTAAATCCCTCTCAAGATTTGCAAGAACTATAACATCACTGCACGACAATCAATTTGTGTTGGCCAGAGGTAGGCGACGGGTGCGTGGCAACCCTGTGTGGCTGACGAGTCTAGCCCGCCACTCGCGACGCGGGTTTTAGTTCTTAGTTCTATCCGGCGCCCCCACAACGTCCTCTATGTAGCGGGGATGGGCTTAAGGTGCCGAACACTATATTGGACCGCGCCGGACGGAAAAGGTCTTTGAGACATGCGGCTGGGAGCGGTCAAACATCCGGCGCGCCCCAGATCCTAAAAGTCGGCATAAATAGGACAATGCTCGTGAAAGTGATTTTATTTTGGTGTGGAAAACCATGTTTTTGCAAGCAGCATAAAAATATAAATTCAGAGTTGCAACATGTGTAAATAAGGGAATGTGCCTTTTTTAGCGAATTAGGAGCTTCAGTACTTAAATAGTGGGATTACAATCCTTTGCAAGAATGTCAACTAAAAGTAGTGGCGTGAAATTAATCTACAAGCACCTTCTTCTACTTAAACTAGCCTTTTTGGCACACCTATGGGCTGCTTTATTAGCAACCCTTCCAATATACATGAATTTAAGATTAGTAAAAAACCCACTAAGCTCCATTAACTCCGGGCATATGCTCGCAATTTCTGACCTACCACCACCAGGTTCATCCATTAATCTGAATACTTGTTGTGCGTGTGTTTCAATTTCAACTCGTTGGTAATTTCGATCTAGCGCCAATCGAAGTCCATCACCTAGCGCCTGTGCTTCCACAATCAACCCACTAAGGACCCGTTCGGGATCTAATCCAGGGAGGGATTTGGTTGATCCAGATCTCTCACCCGATCCCTTTCGGTTAAATTTCATATAATCCCTTCCTCAGTTGCTTCATCCGGTTAATCCCACTAAGGGAATGTACATTCAAGGGTGGGTGTTTTGACAGTTACAGTTTTACTATTTACCTATTTATGCATCTTTAAAATATCTAAAAATTCAGAGATGTGCATCTTGTTTCAACAAGAACTCGCCCTAGTTTTTTTCTGCACAGGCTTAAGACCAATTTTTTTTTTTTGCAAAACAGCAAACTAGCATTCATAAGTTCATAGATTACTCCCACAACAGGAGGGGCATTTTAAAAACTTTAAATGAACTTTCTGGAATTAAGAAGCTCGGAGTAGCTCCGGAGCCAAAAATCCGTTCCCCTGAGCCTTGCTAACAGTAGACCACTAGAACAGCATGATAGCATCTCAAAATGGGCATTTCCTCTACAACATCCACTTTAATATGTACAAATCTAGTGGTATGTGGACGATTCTTACATAACTAAATGGAACATCCATGAAATCCTAGAGGTTAGAACTGCTGTTGGACTTACACAATATAGGTCTTCCTGCCACGCTTCCTCTTCGGACTGGATGGACCAGTCATCAGACTCAAAGCATTAAGAATTTCCTCATCTTCGTTGTTCCAGAGTATTCTAGATTTTTCAGGATTTTCTAGCAGCAGTTTGGCCACAAGGAAGCCGGCAATGGACCAAGTTTGGAATAACCTGGCCTGCTTGCCAATGAACCGCCCACGCTTGGTATCGTAGTATTCGGGCCATTTATCCGTGGAAATACGGCTTTCAGCCACCTCCACAGCTCTTGCCGCGATCTCGGGCCGGTTCATCTTGATGCATGCCACCGTGAGCTGCAAAAATGAAACAAGAAACTCATTGACATCTACAAGCAATAGCACCAACTGAGCACTCGACAAGGTCCAGAGGTGCTTAACTAGGCCAGTACATATCAATTAGCAAGTAAACAGAAACCAAAGTTTCTTGCAAACCTGCCACAACAATGTTGGCCAGGAACCTCCATTATGGTATGACCAAGGTCTGCAGCAAAGCAAAACAAATGTTAAGAAGAAATGCAAAACGACCTGCAAGATTCGCAATAGATGATATTCTAGGACTCACGTATTTTTAGGGTCGCTCCCAGTAATAAATTTCCACTCTTGATCCTCAAGAGCAGGATAACATATCTTCATTGGCATCTCTGCCACAAGATCAGACCATTTTGCTTCCACTAGATCCAGAATAGCATGAGATTGATCAGCTGTTGCCAAACTGCTTACTATAGACCACAAGTTCCCTAGAGAAAAGAATCGGAAATCCATGTGAGCTGGTTGCAGGTTTCCGATGAAATAACCCCCTTTCGGAGGGATCCATTCAACTAGCCAGGGAGGAATCTGATCGGGATATATGTTAAACTTGTTGACGGCATCATAAGAATATTCTTCTGTTTTGTATCTATAGATTTCATTTAGCTTTCTCTTTTCAAGCCAATAATACTCCCTAATATGGAAAGAGAGTGCCATAAGCCTGCTATTTAGGGCACGGATCAAGTCAGCCGATCCATCTTCTGGGGTAAGCATCTCACGTGCAGACAAGAGGGCTGAATAGAACAGAGCCTACACCAGAAATGAAAATGATATATGAAAATCATGCATAAATATCATAAAATTATCCTCACTCATCCACCAGGATAGTGGGGAAAGATCATTGACAATACCAGCCCTAATCTTAGAATGTCCTGAACTACCATGTTTTGTAAGGACAAGTACTTTAAAAGGCCGAAATATTTTGCTGGCCATAGGTTAGTCAATTCTTTGTACATGTATTATTGCATTTAGACTTCAAGTGAGTTTGTGAATTCTATCAGAGGATAGGTTTCTGCCATGTCACATGAATAATTTAACAGCAAAATGTTCATAAAAAATCGTGTCATTAGTCGACAACCATTTTGGATGATACTTGAATGTTTTCCAACCGTCTTGCATTCTTACCCAACAAAAGATCGATAACTTCTCCTAAAACCAGTAAACGTCGAATGTTTCTTCTAACTTAAATTTATGATAAACCTCACATTAAATCGTGCACGCCTTGATACTGTAGCATGGGTGTTGTGCCAGCCCCAAAAGATTCACAAAGTTACATCCATATGCAGGCCCAAGGCTGGGTCGTTCCTACTTGGTCTAAGTATTGTTCTTCTTTGCTTAATATGGCACAGATCCACAAGAAAACTACGTTTGATCCAACTCTGGAGCATAGATCTATGCCAGAAAATATTGTCTCTTTAGCTGGCCAACTTCTGTAGCTCCAGAACAGGGTTGTGCTCCATGCGGTGAAATTAGCAACACCCAAAACGAATTTAAGACATGCCAAAAGCTCACTTATTCAGTATGTAAGAAAAGATCAGGCTTCAATAATGTATATTGTATTTAGTTTGAGACTTTGTGTTGATACGGTTATATGTCATGTGCTGTTTCTTTTCCGTGTGTTTCTGACGTTTCACTATACTGTTACTTTCTTAACTTAACTGCGCCGTTACTTTCACATGTTCGCGGTACCTGAATTTCCAGCGGGTGTCCATGGATACCCATTCGACGGTCCATCATGCAGGAGCCATCAGTGACTAGCAACGTGGGGAACATGTCAAACCCATCAGCTAAGCAGAGCTTCAAGATCAGTTTTATTCCAGTCTGGACATCCACTCTCTCGTGGAATGAGAGGTCCCCTGAACATTTTCCATATGCCCTCAGTAGTATGATCCACCACAAACCTGATAATAACCATCATAACGGTGCACTTTTTAATGCTATATATATTCTAATTGACAGAACCATCAGATCCAACAGTATTTTAGTCGAAAGGTTGCAAAAACTCTACCTGAATCAACTGGTGCCACACGGCCTATAGCAGCCTCCCCAAAGTCAGGATCCAAGACTTCCTCAGTCGCACCGTCGTCGCCGCCATCAAGTGGAACAACACGCACCTTGAAACTAGCCGGCATTAACCCTTGGCCTGGGCTATGACAGTCAATTGTTTTCTCCCAGCTCTATGTTAAACAAAAAAGGTTTTGCAAATTAGAGGCTAAGCTTGGTACACCATGAGCAGTTCTAATGATACTTTTAGCAAAACGGTACATACATCCCGAAAAGATATTATATGCTAGTAGGAGGATGCGGACTCCAGTAAATGAAAATCCACATTTATCAACTTCAACTAATCGCATATAGGTTGCGCAAAATCGTATCGGGATTTAAGAGCTATTCAGTTAACACAAGTCGCGCGCTCTGTATTGATAACAACATATAGACTAGACATGAATTAGTGAAAGCGGGGGGATCACCTGGAGCTGGAGCGTGTGGAGGATGAAGTTGCGGACGATTTCGTGTTCCCCCTTGAGCAGGAAGGCGATGCCGGAGGGCACGAAGTCCCGGATGAAGACCTGGTCGTAGTTGAGCGGGCTGGCGTCGTTGGGGTCGCACGCGGCGATGGTGCCCACGGGGCTGCCGCAGTAGCTCACCACCGACTCCCGGAGGAGCGCCCACGCCTCCTCCTCCACGTCGCGCGGGGCGCGCCTCCTCTGGCTTGGCGGCGCGTGATCGGGCTTGGCGGTGGCGCCGCTGTTCAAGCCCCTCACCCCGCCAACGTCGCCGACGCCGGGGGCTTTGGGGGCGGGATCATGGTGGTGCGCTCTCGGGTTGCTGCCGGGATGCAGCGAGCTGGCGGCGCACGGCGGGTTCCGCCGCCTCCCACTGATTCCGCCCTTCCGCGGATGGGCTCTGAGGGAACTAGCGGGACGCCGGGGAGCCGCGTCGGAGCATCCGATGTGCAGCGGCAGCAGCGCGGCCACTGCCGCGATCGCCATGAGCGAGTTGCGAAAGGTGCTGCGATGGCCGCGTAGCTTGCGTGCTGGAGCGGCCCGCGCGGGGCACGTGAAACGGCGAGAAAGGGCAGTTCAGTGGAGGGGAGGAAGCTGCTCTGTTTTTGGTTTGTTGTTGGAGCTGTCATGGAGATGGAGGCAGTGGCGATCGGAGGATGGCAACGGCCAAGGATACGTGCCCGTGCTTCTCTCCGTCTCCCTGATTGCTTTCCTTAGTTTTGCCAATATGAACGTAGGTTTTTTTGATTTTGTTTTAGATGAAACATAGCATCAGATTCAAAATCTTAAACATCTTACGAGTCACCCAAGAGGTTAAACTAAAAGGCACTAAAAGAGTGTACATAGCCAAAAATGACAGTACCTGTCAAATGTGTACCAGATTTGAATCAGAAATTTTACAACATACTTAATGCACTGTCCGGTCAAAATATATTCTCCGGGAATGCTTTCAGGCCCTAGTGTTAGATTCTAAGATGCGAATCGACGAACTATTTCCACCCCCAGATTCTTGAACTGGACAACATCAGCAGTAGGCAAAGAGGGCAGTTTCAATGTGCACCATCGTCATGATCATTGTCGTTGTCGCCTTCGTAGTACTCGTCGTCGCGGTGAATCTGCTTGTCTTGGGTGTGCTCTGCAAAACATAAAACCTCAATTCTGTAAGAAGTGTGATGACAAAGTTCAGAAGAACTGCGAGACATGCCAGAGGTATTCCACTTACGGTCGACGCGTTCATCAGGATCCAGCTCATCTTCATCAAAGTCTGGGACATAGAAATCAGGTGGAACCTGCAAGATGACTCATCATGTATACAGTCTCTAGTTCAGGAAAAAAGAAACTACACATACTGATGGAAACAACAAAAACAGGCAACAAAACATGCAAAGGCATAGTCTAGTTCACTGATTGTATTCAGATCCAATTGGGGTGTTTCAACCGTGTGCGAATGGGAATACAAACTAACCTCTTGCATCTGAACTCCAGGTGCATGCTGTATGGCCCGCAAACTCTCCATCACTTGCACTTTGATTGAACTCAGATAGCTCTTGCTATTCAAGTTGTCCTGGTCCATTAATCAATACCAAAGCACAGTTAGGTTAGCATTTATACATTCCTACAGAAAGAAATGGATGTTCTAGTTGATCATGCTCAACATTTAAAAAGTATGATGCACCAAACTGCAGTTAAATATTTATATAACACCAGAGAGGCAAAGGAATAAAAGAAAAGGCTCAGCCATAAAAGGTTCATACCATGCTCAGATTTGGTACTTTCAATGTATAGTCTGGACCGAAGTATTTAATATATTCATTGTCGGGGATGTCTGCAAGGAAAATGCCATGTAAGACTCTGGACCATGGATAACCATTAAGGAAGAAACACATACAAAAAAGGTAAGTGCTACTGGTAGAACTATTGGATTTGTTTTCACTTCTCGCCTTAAAGTACAAAAAAGTAAGGAAAAATGTTGCTAGCATCGAAGGGCAGAACAAATAAATGGATACCATTTGGGAGCTCTGTGTCTAGAAGGACTCCAGTTTCAACAGCCCAACAGCGTGCTACATTCTCTTTGGTGTATCCACCACCTCCCGTCACCTGCATGTTTGAAAATACATGGATATCCTAGAAAAAAGCAAATGAAAACATATGGAAATAGTTTTCTCCCTTACCAGCAGGGGAATTTTAAATTTCTTGACAAACTTCACACATTCAGCATGGCCTGTTTATGAGAACAGATCAAGTTAGTGAGTATAATATACTCCCTATTACTCAAGCAAGTTTAACTCAATGGAACTAAAGTACGAAAGACACGAAACAACATCAAAGCAAGAAATTCCCAAAATGCAGCAATTCTACAATTAAGTGGAGACAAAGATTAAACATGGGTTGGTTAATTATACATCTGGATGACACTTTTGCCAAATTTATGAGTTGCACTTAATATCCTTAAGAATATAGTACCTTCAATTGAAAGATTGAAACACCCTAGACGGTCTCGTGCCAATGAATCAGCCCCACATTGAAGAACAATAGCACCTGGCAGATAAGTCTCAACAACCTTGGCAATAATCTACATGATAACCAATATTACATACCTCGATAAGACTTGAGAACAAGAACATGAAAATAACCATAAAATAATGCACATCGACTTACCGTTTTGAAGAGCCGAGTAAAGCTGTTGTCATCTATGCCATCTTTAAGTGGGATGTTGATGGCGTAATATTTTCCTTCCCTGTCTCCTATATCCTTCAAATGATAGTCATGTAAAACAATATGAAGAGCACATCCATCTAAAATGAAGATATAAAATAACTTAAATATATCATCATCAATACTTAACAGCACGTGATATTCAACTATTTAAAGGAAAAAAAAGCAAGATGCAACCTGTAAGTGCCAACTTTTTTCAACATGTTTATAAACAGAAAGGCGCATATTTCGAACCTTCCCTTTCCTCTATTTTGCTAGTTACAAACTCCCCAGCTACTGAGCGAATTTTGATTGGAAAATTCACAGCTCAATCAAATATAATTGCATAAAGCACCCTTCATTCATTCAGGAGCACGCATAAAACATGAGCAAAAATTACATCGCAGGCAAAAGAAAACATCATGATCAGTGGTAAAAACAATAAATTAAGCTTCCGGTGGTGCTTCAAGCATGACCGCAAGAGTGACATGTAGTCTTCTCAGCTCAGATGATACACAATTTCAATTAGTTGCATGCATCAGAATGAAGAAAATCCTATTAGAGCATGACCGCTTATCAAATATAGATCATAAACCTCCACTATCCCGAAATATGATGCTGGGTATTTCGACAGAATAACATGCCAAGATTATCCAGTTAAGGAATGAGAGTTCAGTGATAGCATGTCACATGTTTACATTTTACAACTTCTAGAAGGACAGGAGACAGTGAAGAAAACAAGGGGCTGAAGTATGTTGCAACGGTTCCTGTAACTATGATTACCTGCAGCACCATCAACTTTGAGTAACATTATGCAAACACCTGTTGTAAATTGGTTTGGTAAATGTCTCTTATGTTTCATACAACCTTAACCAATGTACATTAAATAGGACACAACAAACACCATGCAATTCATGCGTAATAGTGAGCACAAACCAAATACGATTAAGGGTATCACCAACCAAAAAAATAACAATGAAGTAACTGCGGACTAAATAAAGTCGACTACATAAGAATTATATTCATAAAGCAGGTCAGTACAACATTACCTTAATATCACCAGTGCCAGGAAAGAACAGATCACCATACTTGTGGAAACTTACAGTCATTACCCTGTAAAGAGATATACAAAATCAGATAAGAAATCTCAAGGCTCTTGAACACACTGTGTCACAATTATACAGCACCGCCACACTACCCACATCAGAAGACAGAGAGTCAGAGATAGCCACTAGGCTGAAAAATATGGTGACAATAAAAGAATAACTAACTATCAACAAAATACACATGCATTCTTTTTATTCACGAAAGCATGAACCTGTCAGTGAAATAGAAGGCTTCTTCAACTCCATCTCCATGATGAACATCAATGTCAATATAGAGAACCCTAGCATGATACTTGAGAAGCTCCAGAATCCCCAAAACCAGATCATTAATGTAGCAGAAGCCTGATGCCTCACACTTCTTTGCATGATGCAGCCCACCAGCCCAATTAATGGCAATATCACATAATTTATGATTTAACCTTCGAGCCGCATCTGAACAATAAAGAACAGATTAGTGAGATCACAAAATAGACAGAAGAGCATTGCCAATTATCATATTACCTAGAGTTCCTCCAGCATAGATTTGGCAGAACTCAAACAAATCATCAAAGACCGGGCAGTCCTCTCCAAGATTGACTGGCAAGAATGATTACAAAAGTCAACTGGGTACAAATTATGAAGGACAAGAGAACTCCCAATACATGGAGATTTATTCGATAGCAATACCATTTGGTAAAACTAGCATGTTGTGAAAAGTGTAACAGACAGTTTTTCATTTAAGAGGTAGCAACTAAGCTTCCATTTTCCTACAACAATTTTTTTGATAGATCAAACCATCTTATTGTGTTCTGCTTCTATTTTAAGTATACATCTCAAAACCTAAAATATAGCACTACCTTTAGATTCAGGTAAGGAGGGGGTCTCGGTTCAGTGCCACTACGAAGTTACACAAGTTTGACCAACTGCCGCTGGTGTTTGATCCATATAAACAAAAGTGGGGTGCCACAAGTTCTTGGGCACGTAGCCTACTCGTCAGACACATGTTCTTACCAAGTTTGACACAATTTTTACAGCAGCATGTGGCTAGCAGATAAACATAAGCAACAATAAATGTGGCATGTATTTTATTGTGAAAGCAGCAAAGACTAGGAGAGTAGTTTGTAGAAGAGAAAATTGTCATCATTCATACATCTAGTCAATTCACTTGCATACAAGTGCTGAGTATCAGGAGTTATCCGGTGCAAGAATTCCACATAATCAGCAGAATGGAACTGGGCTAGCTCTGTTGGATATGCTTTGTGGGGTCTCTGCAAAATCCACCGGGAGCAAAATAAGGTAAAAGGCACATTTAAGGCACTTTGTAAGTACAAAGAAAGGGAATAAATGGAATACAATACCCACATATATCTCCATCTTCTTGTGAAGATCATACGAAAGCACAAGATGATGTGTCATACAAAGACGATGCGGTTTCATCGGGTGATTTGGCCCGAAGTACACATTGCCAACATCCCCTGAGATGCTCGGTCACACAAAAGCCAAGTAAATAATCATAACAAACATCACAGTGAAAACCTTAAAAACATACTGAACAAGGTGCACGGATTTTTCTCTACAGAAGGAGTAATTAAGGGCCTTGGATAAATGAATGAAGGAGTCGTAGAACCTGGATCAGATATATCTGAACACATGCGAGAGAACATAATCTACCCCTAGCCTACATCGTTAAACAGATAACTGCAGAAATTGTTAGCATTTAACTTCCTTATCTGACCAAGAAGGAAGTATACACTAAAGCAACTTCATAACGCACATAAGGCTAGGGTTGAAGTAATGAAGTACTGAATGAAATATAATCCAATGAACAGGGTAGCACGGGTTCTACTTTAGCATATCCTAAAATTTCCCTCCGCCGTAAAATCACCGCACAGACTTAGACAGAACTGACACACGATCGCATCTTGCCATTAACAAATCAGCGAAACAAGAACAAAATACCACTAGACCCATAAATTATTTCCCCTTATCATCGAAATTGCCAGGTGAGGCGCCCAGGAGGAGTAAGAGTAGAGACTCGCGACTAAGGGGAGAGCTAGGTATATACAGTGGTTAGGGAGAGCGCAGTCCTCAGTAGAGAAGAGGGGGCGTACCATCGTAGAAGTAGGATATCCTGTCTTTCTCCAGCATGACCTCGCTCTCGAGCGGCCGCCCGCCGCTACAAGCGTCAGAGGCGGCGGAGCCGAATGGGGTGAACCGGGGGAACCGACCGCGACGGCGGCGGCGGCGGAGGTTTAGGATGGTCGTGCGTGGGGAAGAAGGGGGGACAACACCGCGAGCGAACGGAGCGGGGCGACGGCTCTGGTGAACGTTCTGGACCTAGTTGGACAGTCAGGATCGTGTTAGTACATGGATCGGACGGACAAACTTTTATTGCATTGTTTTTTTTTTCAAGGGTGAGTTATCTCGCCTTGATGTAGAAATCTCCTAAAACAATATATTTAGAGCATCTCCAACAGGCGCGATAAACCTCATTTCGCCCGCGGTAACCGGATAGCGCGCTGGGTCGGTTTTTCCCCCGCTGGACGCGCCAATATTCACCGCGTGCGCGGGCGGTAAAAAAGGTCCTCCGCCGGACGCGGCAAATTACAGCGCACGCGGGCGCGGAAAACAGTTTTCTACACTACTATGCATCTCACAAGATCAAATACTCACGCATAAATCATGAAACAAATGATGTACCATAATTTAAATGGACACAAAGTGCAACACACATCACATAGTTCAAGAACGACACACAAAATGACGTAGTTCAACAATGACACACGACATATGGTTCAAATGGACAAAGTGGAACACACAATTTGCATATCACAAATGCATATCACACTTCCGCATTTTCCAAGTCAACACCTTCTTCTTCTTCCTCGTCATCTTGGGTTGAAGGAGGAATAGTAGCATTCATGGAAGACACGAAGCCTCCCGGTGGTGCTCTCATACTCCCATACACACCACTCACTGAGCCTCCCATAGTCCCTCCAAACACTCCTCCATAGGTTGGTCCTCCCATGCCGGCCATGCCTCCATAGCCTCCCATGCCGGCCATGCCTCCCATGGCGGGCATGGGCATGCTTCCCATGATGGCCATGCCTCCCATGCCGGTCATGCCTCTCATGCCTCCTCCAAACGTCGGCATGCCTCCTCCAAACATGCCGGTCGTGGAAGTGTTCATGTTGGCTACCAACAATCTCTTCTTGGCCAACACTTCATCGCGAAGAAGGTTGATGTACTCCTTTTGCCTCTCATCCATTTGGGAAGTATCCATCAAGAAAAGCTTCCTCTCCTCCTCCGCTAGGCGTAGATGCTCCTCGGTGGCTTGCCTCTTCTCCTCCAAAGCCAACTTCCTCTCCTCCAAAGCGGCTCTCCTACCTTCAATATCATCCATAGCCTCTTTCTCCAAGTTTCTTTGCATCTTCATATCTTCATTTGCTTGCAACATTGCATTTGTAATCCTTTCCATAGCCATTGCAATGTCGTCATCTCCGGCCTTCTTTCCCTTCATATCTTTGGCGGTCTTCCTACCATGCACATTCCTCCGCCCATTGTTGACCGAGTGAGGAGTGGAGCTTCTCTTCTTGCCTTCATCACTTGAATCATCATCATCGATGATTGTTGCATCACCGGTAGCATTGGCCGCCATAGTTGCCGCATCCAACTTGCCGCGGGTCTTCCACTTTTCTTCATTCCCTAGAACTTCATAGCAATGATGCAAGGTGAATGGCTTGCCAAGAATCTTGTTGCCTTTCTTGTTCTTCTTTCCCACATCCCTAAACAATCCTTGAGCCATAGAGTTCTACACATATGCGAAAAAGAAAATAGATGAGCTATATGAACTAGAACAGTATTCTTCACATATGAGCCATATGGTCAACATAGTAGTAGAATGGATTAACCTATCATTCTCATTTGTGCCTCCTGGATTAAGAACATCGATGTTGGCTTGCACGCCCGCCCATTTTTGGCAATCGGTGTTGATGCCGGACCAACGGGACCGAAGTGAGCGCATGGTTCGCTCGTTCCCACTTGTGTTGTGTGTGTTGAAGTACTCCGTCATCCTCATCCAATATGTTTCTCTTGTTTGATCGGTACCGGTTGTTGGATCCATTCCAATTGTCAACCACGTCTTGCAAAGCAAATTGTCCCCCGATATGGTGTAGTTGGCCGACCGACCGGGATGGCGAGGTTCAATCAACCCTTCCCTTCCTCATCTACATCCTCATATTCCTCCTCTCCATCAGCGGCTTCATCATGCATAAACAAAGATCCAACATTCATTGTCTCCATGAATGTGTCATCATCGACTCTACATCTACATTGCAATGAAATTCATTATTATCCGGCTATGTATGCATCTAAACTACAATTTGGATGAAAAGTAGTGTTTTTTACCTCTCGGGCATTTCATCATGCACCGTATGTGCGCCCGCGCGGTTGCCGGACGGAGGCGCCGGCTGGTTCGTCGTCGTCGAAGGAGGACGTGTCTAGTTCGTCGGAGGAGGAGGAGGAGGCTGCGGCCGGCGGGAGGCGGGCGCCTTCGCTTTCTTCGGCGGCGCCACGGAGGCGGCACCGATGTATGGCTGTTTGGTCGACGACGCCTTCCCCCTCCTCGGCGCAGCCCGCGCATTGCCGGCGCCCTGCGCGGCTACCATCTGCGCGGCAGAGGCACCTGTGTGCAGCACCCCGCGCGGCGGGACGAAGAGCGCACACGCAGCTGCCGTTGTGTTGCCGCCGTCGGCGCCGCCGCTAGGGTTTGGCGCATTGGGAGGCGGCGCGGCGGAAGCGGCGGCGATGGGTGGGGCGGAGTAGGGAGGGGTCGGTGGGTTGCCAGAGGGGCCGTCCATCGTCGGGATTGCGCCGGCGGCCGCGCGGAGACGAGGGATTGGGCGCTCGGGCGGCGACGCGGAAGGGGAAGTTTCAGCGCGGGGGTTTTCTCGCGCGTGGACGAGCGATGCCGCGCGCTGTAGCCGGCGCACAAAGTATGTCGTCGCGATAGCGCAAACCGGCCCGTGATACGTCCCAAACGTATCTATAATTTCTTATGTTCCATGCTACTTTTATGATGATACTCACATGTTTTATACACATTATATGTCATTATTATGCATTTTCCGGCACTAACCTATTGACGAGATGCCGAAGAGCCGATTCTTTGTTTTATCGCTGTTTTTTGTTTCGAGAAATCCTAGTAAGGAAATATTCTCGGAATTGGACGAAATCAACGCCCGGGGTCCTATTTTTGCACGAAGCTTCCGGAAGTCCGAGGGAGAGACGAAGTGGGGCCACGAGGTGGCCGGACACCGGGGCGGCGCGGCCCAAGCCTCGGCCGCGCCGGCCTGTTGTGTGGGCCCCTCGTGTGGCCCCCGACCTGCCCTTCCGCCTACATATAGTCTTCGTCGCGAAACCCCCGCATGCGAGAGCCACGATACGGAAAACCTTCCAGAGACGCCGCCGCCGCCAATCCCATCTCGGGGGATTCAGGAGATCGCCTCCGGCACCCTGCCGGAGAGGGGAATCATCTCCCGGAGGTCTTGATGTCTACGGGAGCTTCTATTCTTGTAGACAGTGTTGGGCCTCCAAGAGCAGAGGTTTGTAGAACAGCAGCAAGTTTCCCTTAAGTGGATACCCAAGGTTTATCGAACTCAGGGAGGAAGAGGTCAAAGATATCCCTCTCATGCAACCCTGCAACCACAAAGCAAGAAGTCTCTTGTGTCCCCAACACACCTAATAGGTGCACTAGTTCGGCGAAGAGATAGTGAAATACGGGTGGTATGAATAAGCGATAGCAACGGCAATGACACCGAGAAAAGTGCTTTGCCCGGGACGATGAAACAAGCGTAGTAACGCGACGAGTAGTAACGCGAGTAAAACGAGTAAACAAGCGGCGATAGCGATATTTAGGAACAAGGCCTAGGGATTACACTTTCACTAGTGGACACTCTCAACATTGATCACATAACGGAATAGATAAATGCATACTCTACACTTTTGTTGGATGATGAACACATTGCGTAGGATTACACGAACCCTCAATGCCGGAGTTAACAAGCTCCACAATAATGCTCATATTTTAGTAACCTTTAGTGTAAGATAGATCAATAGACTAAACCAAGTACTTTGCCCCAACGAAACAAAGTGAGGTTGTCAATCTCACCGGCTTGCCGTAACAAAGGATTAACCGTATTGTGTGGAAGATGATTGTTTGCAGAGAAAACAAGAAAAACAAGTATTGCAAGAGATTGTATTTCAAGAAAGAGAATTGGACCGGGGTCCACAGCTCACTAGAGGTGTCTCTCCCATAAGACGAACAAGCATGTTGGGTGAACAAATTACGCTTGGGCAATTGACAAATAAAGAGAGCATGACAATGCACATACATATCATGATGAGTATAGTGAGATTTAATTGGGCATTACGACAAAGTACATAGACCGCCATCCAACCGCATCTATGCCTAAAAAGTCCACCTTCAGGTTATCATCCGAACCCTCCAGCATTAAGTTGCAAAGCAACGTACAATTGCATTAAGTATGGTGCGTAATGTAATCAACAACTACATCCTTAGACATAGCATCAATGTTTTATCCCTAGTGGCAACAAGACAACACAACCTTAGAACTTTCGTCACTCGTCCTGTGTGTCAATGCGCATGAACCCACTATCGAGCATAAGTACTCCTCTTGGAGTTAAAAGCATCTACTTGGCCGCAGCATCTACTAGTAACGGAGAGCATGCAAGATCATAAACAACACATAAGCATAACTTTGATAATCAACATAACAAGTATTCTCTATTCATCGGATCCCAACAAACGCAACATATAGAATTACATATAGATGATCTTGATCATGATAGGCAGCTCACAAGATCCGACAATGATAGCACAATGGGGAGAAGACAACCATCTAGCTACCGCTATGGACCCATAGTCCAGGGGTAGACTACTCACTCATCACTCCGGAGGCGACCATGGCGGTGTAGAGTCCTCCGGGAGATGATTCCCTCTCCGGCAGGGTGCCGGAGGCGATCTCCGTGATCCCCCGAGATGGGATCGGCGGCGACGGCGTCTCGCAATGTTTTCCGTATCGTGGCTCTCGGTACCGGGGGTTTCGCCACGGAGGCTTTAGTAGGCGGAAGGGCAAGTCGAGAGGCGGCACGGGGGCCCACACCACAGGCCGGCGCGGCCAGGGGGGGCCGCGCCGCCCTAGGGTTTGGCCACCCCGTGGCCCCTCTTCGTCTCGCCTTCGGTCTTCCGGAAGCTTCGTGAGAAAATAGGCCTCCGGGCTTTTATTTCGTCCAATTCCGAGAATATTTCTTTACTAGGATTTCTGAAACCAAAAACAGCAGTAAAACAAAGAATCGGCACTTCAGCATCTTGTTAATAGGTTAGTTCCGTAAAATGCACGAATATGACATAAAGTGTGCATAAAACATGTAGATAACATCAATAATGTGGCATGGAACACAAGAAATTATCGATACGTTGGAGACGTATCAGCATCCCCAAGCTTAGTTCTCGCTCGTCCCGAGCAGGTAAAACGATAACAAAGATAATTTCCGGAGTGACATGCCATCATAAACTTGATCATACTATTTGTAAAGCATATGTAGAGAATGCAGCGATCAAAACAATGTGTATGACATGAGTAAACAAGTGAATCATAAAGCAAAGACTTTTCATGAATAGCACTTCAAGACAAGCATCAATAAGTCTTGCATAAGAGTTAACTCATAAAGCAATAATTCAAAGTAAAGGTATTGAAGCAACACAAAAGAAGATTAAGTTTCAGCGGTTGCTTTCAACTTGTAACATGTATATCTCATGGATATTGTCAACATAGAGTAATATAATAAGTGCAATAAGCAAGTATGTAGGAATCAATGCACAGCTCACACAAGTGTTTGCTTCTTGAGGTGGAGAGAAATAGGTGAACCGACTCAACATTGAAAGTAAAAGAATGGTCCTCATAGAGGAAAAGCATCGATTGCTATATTTGTGCTAGAGCTTTGATTTTGAAAACATGAAACAATTTTGTCAACGGTAGTAATAAAGCATATGCATCATGTAAATTATATCTTATAAGTTGCAAGCCTCATGCATAGTGTACTAATAGTGCTCGCACCTTGTCCTAATTAGCTTGGACTACTCGGATTATCACCGCAATACATATGCTTTAACCAAGTTTCACAAAGGGGTACCTCTATGCCGCCCGTACAAAGGTCTAAGGAGAAAGCTCGCATTTGGATTTCTCGCTTTTGATTATTCTCAACTTAGACATCCATACCGGGACAACATAGACAACATGATAATGGACTCTCTTTTAATGCTTTAAGCATTTGACAACAATTAATTCTTTTCTCATTAGAGATTTGAGGATATTTGTCCAAAACCGAAACTTCCACCATGAATCATGGCTTTAGTTAGCGGCCCAATGTTCTTCTCTCACAATATGCATGCTCAAACCATTCAACTCAGTGTAGATCGCCCTTACTTCGTATAAGACGAACATGCATAGCAACTCACATGAAATTCAACAATGAGTTGATGGCGTTCCCAGCAAACATGGTTATCGCACAACAAGCAACTTAATAAGAGATAAAGTGCATAATTACATATTCAATACCACAATAGTTTTTAAGCTATTTGTCCCATGAGCTATATATTGCAAAGGTGAATGATGGAATTTTAAAGGTAGCACTCAAGCAATTTACTTTGGAATGGCGGGAAAATACCATGTAGTATAGGTAGGTATGGTGGACACAAATGGCATAGTGGTTGGCTCAAGTATTTTGGATGCATGAGAAGTATTCCTCTCGATACAAGGTTTAGGCTAGCAAGGCTTATTTGAAACAAACACAAGGATGAACCGTGCAGCAAAACTCACATAAAAGACATATTGAAAACATTATAAGACTCTACACCGTCTTCCTTGTTGTTCAAACTCAATACTAGAAATTATCTAGACCTTAGAGAAACCAAATATGCAAACCAAATTTTAGCATGCTCTATGTATTTCTTCATTAATGGGTGCAAAGCATATGATGCAAGAGCTTAAACATGAGCACAACAATTGCCAAGTATCACATTACCCAAGACATTTATAGCAATTACTACATGTATCATTTTCCAATTCCAACCATATAACAATTTAACGAAGGAGAAACTTCGCCATGAATACTATGAGTAGAAACCAAGGACATATTTGTCCATATGCTACAGCTGAGCGTGTATCTCTCCCATAAAGTGAATGCTAGGATCCATTTTATTCAAACAAAACAAAAACAAAAACAAACCGACGCTCCAAGAAAAAGCACATAAGATGTGGCCGAATAAAAATATAGTTTCAGTGGGAGGAACCCGATAATTTGTCGATGAAGAAGGGGATGCCTTGGGCATCCCCAAGCTTAGACGCTTGAGTCTTCTTGATATATGCAGGGGTGAACCACCGGGTGCATCCCCAAGCTTAGAGCTTTCACTCTCCTTGATCATGTTGCATCATACTCCTCTCTTGATCCTTGAAAACTTCCTCCACACCAAACTCGAAACAACTCATTAGAGGGTTAGTGCACAATATAAATTGACATATTCAGAGGTGACACAATCATTCTTAACACTTCTGGACATTGCATAATGCTACTGGACATTAGTGGATCAAAGAAATTCATCCAACATAGCGAAAGAGGCAATGCGAAATAAAAGGCAGAATCTGTCAAAACAGAACAGTTCGTATTGACGAATTTTAAAATGGCACCAGACTTGCTCAAATGAAAATGCTCAAATTGAATGAAAGTTGCGTACATATCTGAGGATCATGCACGTAAATTGGCATAATTTTCTGAGCTACCTGCAGGGCAGGTGGACCCAGATTCGTGACAGCAAAGAAATCTGGAACTGCGCAGTAATCCAAATCTAGTACTTACTTTTCTATCAACGGCTTAACTTGGCACAACAAAACTCAAAACTAAGATAAGGAGAGGTTGCTACAGTAGTAAACAACTTCCAAGACACAAAATAAAAACAAAGTACTGTAGGTAAAAACATGGGTTGTCTCCCATAAGCGCTTTTTAACGCCTTTCAGCCTAGGCGAAAGTAGTGTACTCAAG
>NC_061514.1:145293056-145333320 GCF_022539505.1 Lolium rigidum
TTTGTGCTAACTGTTCATCACTGTGTAACCCCTCCCGTCTAATTCTTCTTATCTGAAGAAAGGAAGAGTAGTAACTGTAGTAAGAAGATGAAACCAAGCTCTAGTTAATTGCCGCCTTTTTCATTTGTGCTGGTGTGTGCTCAAATGCGACGCGTAACCTCTTACACGAAAACTTTGTTTGTTGTTAAACAAACTTGCAAAACTTAAATACATTCCTTCTCAAGCTTATAGATGAGCTATGTCTCCCTAGTCTCTACCATGTTATGTATACACACTCACTCGGCCTACAGAAGCCCAAGCGAGGAGTGGGGTCCAATTTGTCTTAACCATTCAGTGCAATGAGGAGTGACGTTGTTTCACCAAGACAAAAAAAAAAGAATGCTACAGGAGTGACGAAAACATCCATGTATGTCGACGACGAGGCTAGCGAGTGAGTAAAATGAGTTCTCCATTATGGCAAACTTTTGTTTGGTGTCTATGATAATCATGCAAATACTATTTACATGTAAGATCAATAAGTATAATAATATATGGTTGAGAGTAACTTGAGGTTTTTGAATCGTTGGATGGAGGATGTAGGTTATACTCCCTAGTTCGCTAAAACAGCTTACATTGTGGAACAAAATGATACTACTACGGAAAGGATGTCCAAAGATTTTAATTTCGAGTAAGAAATATGATTAGAACATACTATTATCATGTACCATAAAAAAATTCAACATATAGGAGCTCCCCTTCACTTCAACTTTTTTTTTTGTTTCTATATGTTTCCAATGATTTTTTTGAAATATATAAAAAGAGCATACTAGAAGCCGTAATAGCGGCTGGCCAGGCAACGCGCTCCCAGCCGTTGGTTGGCGATCTCGTCCTCCCCCATGCGGCATCGCCTCTCCGCCGTTCCACCGTAAGGTTGTTGCGCTACAAAGTGTCAAACTTGAATGTAATAATGGTGCTATATAAGCGTGACAAGGGGATCAAACGACATCATGATTTCGCAAAGAAGCCATTCTACATATATGATGCTCAGGAAGGTCTAGAACTTAGAGCGTCGCTAGGTTCATATCATTACATCAACACACACCAAATGCAATGTACATAGACTTGTTCCAAACAAATCTTGCAATGCAACATCCTAGGACTAGGAAGCATCAGAATTTGAGACAAGATCAGCGCGGATTCCTATATGGAGTAAGAACATTGCACTGGTGAGATGAAGATGGGCTCTTCTTCTACAGGTGACCACAGAACTAGTACAAATGAATAAAATAATACTTGAAAGTTTCAATGTTCCGATAGACATAGATGCATGGGAACAGAGAGGATTACTAATACAGGAACTTTACACCAAGATTACACTATGTTTGAGCTCTAGAAGCTAGTGATGACTGGGGCATGCTTGATAGCAAACGTGAGCGCGAGGCACGAGGGGGTGTCAGAGTTGTCAGAGAGAGGAACATGAACACCATAATGCAAAAGCTAGCTCACACATCTTCCCCACTTTTGAAAATTATAAAGGTGCATAATTTTTTTACGTAAGCAAAAGTTGGTACAAAGCGGTTTTTTCCACAATATTTGGATTCTCAGCTCATTAAGTGTTCTGGTTAACAAAATTACAAAGGAGGTTCTGATGATTTCTCGTATTTAGTTGGCACCTTGGGTTTGGATGGTTTTGTGCATTCTAGTTATGCAGATGCTAGATATAAGGTCGAATCTCTTGAGTGATGAAGCGTCATTTATCAAGAAAAAAAGTTGACACCTTGGAGTTTGGCCTCCTATACTTATTTTAGTATTTCCAAAAACTTGTAATTGAAAAACTTTCACATATTTGACACCAAGTGCGCATCGCCGAGAAGTTATATTTGTGTGTAAGAGAGAATGCCCACTTACGTGACCAAAGCATAACCAATCTCCTTCCCATACCAAAAAGCATAATTTAATTTATCTAGAGTACATTCTACAAGAAACTGTGATGCTCCACAACAATGTTATTAAATAGGGAACAACTATTTACAGTGCTATATACATAAACACGGATTACATTAATCATCAATCCATATTGATAAACTAGAGGATAAATTCCATTTTGTTTCCTAAAAGGTGGAAGATGTGATGTTAGTGTTCCTTTTTTTGCGACGGTCAGTGTTCCTTATCTATAATTTTTTTATCATTAAAGTATTCCATTTAAGAAACTAGTTGACGCAATGTAACCACTTGACCAATAATTAACCCTTAAAAGGATGACCTACATGACATGATGTCAATTTTGCAAGGTATATCCAATCTAGTAAGGGCCACCCTGCATGTGATGGTTACCAAAAATCTCATCTGGCTTCCACTTTTGGTGGCTCAGTGCACTCATGAAGGATGTACCGGTAAAGAAATAAAAAAAAACTCCGCCATGATGAAGGGAAACTTACATTCCATCTCGATGATTCATACATAACAATAATCGAAGTCTTTTTTCTCCAAGCATGCAATTTGTGGTAGACTACATATGAAACCCAACGAAAACATAACAAAACCAAAACAGGGAGAGATAAAAAAGAACAAATAAACTAAGATTCCAGTACATGGTTCGCTGATTTCCATGCTATCTTATCAAGAGACAAATCTAGGGACATTCCAGTTCCTCAAGTCTCTTTTTTACCAACCTCTGCTCACGTCAACTTTAGTTGTCCTTGCAAAAACATGTGAATAATGACACATTATGTACTTTCTTCCTCGTATGAAGCTCAATCGATATCATCTAGTGTGCGTTTACCCCTTCCGAATACTCAGATCATCTCCAAACAAATAGAATTAGGTTCGAGTTTTAGCAATTGATTGTACATTGATTATTTGATTCTACATTGCAAAGCCTATAGTTGCTTAAACCTATTTTGTACCTGGTAGTAAGTTGTGACTTGCGATGGTGAATGCAAATGCTTTGTTAAAATGCAGCAATCTTAAATATGTTGCACCATGAACTTCGATTTGTATGATCAAAATATTTTGTCAGTGAGCTACTTCACTGAAGGAGGGGACGCTAAAACACACACATGGGTACATATGAGGCTTTTACTGTTGAACCTTCTACATTTTGAATGAAATGAAATGCATGGGAATTCTATGTTTTGTCAGAAAGAAATAAGCCCATGTGCTCCCGGAAGCATTGAACTTCATGAAATTACCCATCGCAAGGTTGTTGCGCTACAAAGTGTCAACCTTGAATGTAATAATGGTGATATATAAGTGTGACAAGGGGATCAAACAACATCATGATTTCACAAGAAGCCATTCTACATATGTGATGTCCAACAAGGTCTATAACTTAGAACGTTGCTAGGTTCATATCACTACATCATCACACACCAAATGCAATGTACATAGAGTTGGTCAAAAAAATCCTGCAATGCAACATCATAGGACTTGGAAGCGTCAGAATTTCCGACAAGATCAGTGTAGATTCCTAAATGGAGTAAGAACATGGCAATGGTGAGATGAAGATGGACTCTTCTTCTAGATGTGGCTCATATGCTAGTACCTGAAGTCCTGTATGCATAGGAACAAGAGAGGATTACCAATACAGGAAGTTACACGAAGATTAAGTCGCTAGAATACCAAAACGTGTCACTATCAGAAGCTCATACTTGGCAATTTATGCTAATTGTTCATCACTGTGTAAACCTCTCCCATGTAATAATTTTTATATGAAGAAAAAAATATTAGCAACTGTAATGAGAAGACGAAACCAGTCTCTAATTAATTATCGCCTTTTGCACTGTGCTAGTGTGTGCTCAATTGCGATTTTTAACCTCTCACATGAAAACTCTGTTGGTTGTGGCACAAAAGGTTTTGTTAAACAAATTTGAAAAACTTAAAAGACATTGTAGTTCAATTTCGATTAAGAAGTATGATTAGAACATAGTATTATCATGTACCAAAAAAATCAGCTCCCCTTCACTTTCACATTTTTCTGTTTCTATAAGATTTAAATGACTTTTTTTAAAAAAAAATTTGCAAGTAAACGAGCGTACTAGAAGCCGTAAAAATAACGGCTGGCCAGGCAACGCGCTTCCAGCCGTTGGTTGGCGATCTCGTCCTCCCCCACGCGGTGTTGCCTCTCCGCCGTTCCACCGTAAGGTTGTTGCGCTACAAAGTGTCAAACTTGAATGTAATAATGGTGCTATATAAGTGTGACAAGGGGATCAAACGATATCATGATTTCGCAAAGAAGCCATTCTACATATATGATGCTCAGGAAGGTCTAGAACTTAGAGCGTCGCTAGGTTCATATCATTACATCAACACACACCAAATGCAATGTACATAGACTTGGTCCAAATAAATCTTGCAATGCAACATCCTAGGACTAGGAAGCATCAGAATTTGAGACAAGATCAGCGCGGATTCCTATATGGAGTAAGACCGTTGCACTGGTGAGATGAAGATGGGCTCTTCTTCTACAGTGACCACTGAACTAGTACAAATGAATATATAGTACTTGAAAGTTTCAATGTTCCGATAGACATAGATGCATGGGAACAGAGAGGATTACTAATACATGAACTTTACACCAATATTACACTATGTTTGAGCTCTGGAAGCTAGTGATGACTGGCGCATGCTTGAGCTTGATAGCGAACGTGAGCGCGAGGCACGAGGGGATGTCAGAGTGGTTAGAGAGAGGAACATGAACACTATAATGCAAAAGCTAGCTCACACATCTTCCCCACTTTTGAAAATTATAAAGGTGCATAATTTTTTTACGTAAGCAAAAGTTGGTACAAAGTGGTTTTTTCCACAATATTGAATTCTCAGCTCATTAAGTGTTCCGGTTAACAAAATTACAGAGGAGGTTCTGATGATTTCTCGTATTTAGTTGGCACCTTGGAGTTGGATGGTTTTGTGCATTCTAGTTATGCAGATGCTAGATGTAAGGTCGAATCTCTTGAGTGATGAAGCGTTATTTATCAAGAAAAAAGTTGAAACCTTGGAGTTTGGCCTCCTGTACTTATTTTAGTATTTCCAAAAACTTGTAATTGAAAAACTTTCACATATTTGACACCAAGTGCGCATCGCCGAGAAGTTATATCTGTGTGTAAGAGAGAATGCCCACTTACGTGACCAAAGCATAACCAATCTCCTTCCCATACCAAAAAAGCATAATTTAATTTATCTAGAGTACATTCTACAAGAAACTATGGTGCTCCACAACAATTTTATTAAATAGGGAACAACTATTTACAGTGCTATATACACAAACACGGATTACGTTAATCATCAATCCATCTTGATAAACTAGAGGATAAATTACATTTTATTTCCTAAAAGGTGGAAGATGTGATATTAGTGTTCCTTTTTTTTGCGGCGGTCAGTGTTCCTTATCTATAAAAAAATTATCATTAAATTATGCCATTTAAGAAACTAGTTGACGCAATGTAACCACTTGACCAATAATTAACCCTTAAAAGGATGACCTACATGACATGATGTCAATTTTGCAAGGTATATCCAAGCTAGTAAGGGCCACCCTGCATGTGATGGTTAACAAAAATCACATCTGGCTTCCACTTTTGGTGGCTCAGTGCACTCATGAAGGATGTACCGGTAAAGAAATAAAAATTCCGCCATGATGAAGGGAAACTTACATTCCATCTCGATGATTCATACATAACAATAATCGAAGTCTTTTTTCTCCAAGCATGCAATTTGTGGTAGACTACATATGAAACCCAACGAAAACATAACCAAACCAAAACAAGGAGAGATAAAAAAGAACAAGTAAACTAAGATTCCAGTACATGGATCGCTGATTTCCATGCTATCTTATCAAGAGACAAATCTAGGGACATTCCAGTTCCTCAAGTCTCTTTTTTACCAACCTCTGCTCACGTCAACTTTAGTTGTCCTTGCAAAAACATGTGAATAATGACACATTATGTACTTTCTTCCTCGTATGAAGCTCAATCGATATCATCTAGTGTGCGTTTACCCCTTCCGAATACTCAGTTCATCTCCAAACAAATAGAATTAGGTTCGAGTTTTAGCAATTGATTGTACATTGATTATTCTACATTGCAAAGCCTATAGTTGCTTAAACCTATTTTGTACCTGGTAGTAAGTTGTGACTTGCGATGGTGGATGCAAATGCTTTGTTAAAATGCAGCAATCTTAAATATGTTTTACCATGAACTTCGATTTGTATGATCAATATATTTTATCAGTGAGCTACTTCACTGAAGGAGGGGACGCTAAAACACACAGATGGGTACATATGAGGCTTTTACTGTTGAACCTTCTACATTTTGAATGAAATGAAATGCATGGGAATTCTATGTTTTGTCAAAAAGAAATATGCCCATGTGCTCCCAGAAGCATTGAACTTCATGAAATTACCCATCGCAAGGTTGTTGCGCTACAAAGTGTCAACCTTGAATGTAATAATGGTGATATATAAGTGTGACAAGGGGATCAAACAACATCATGATTTCACAAAGAAGCCATTCTACATATGTGATGTCCAACAAGGTCTATAACTTAGAACGTTGCTAGGTTCATATCACTACATCATCACACACCAAATGCAATGTACATAGAGTTGGTCAAAAAAAAATCCTGCAATGCAACATCATAGGACTTGGAAGCGTCAGAATTTCCGACAAGATCAGTGTAGATTTCTAAATGGAGTAAGAACATTGCAATGGTGAGACGAAGATGGACTCTTCTTCAACATGTGGCGCACAAGCTAGTAGAGATCCTTGGAGTAGTACCTGGAAGTTTCAATGTTCCAATAGACCTAGATGCATGAGAACAAGAGACGATTACCAATACAGAAAGTTTACACCAAGATTAAGTCGCTAGAATACCAAAACGTGTCTAGTATGAGAAGCTCATATTTCCCAATTTATGCTAATTGTTCATCACTGTGTAAACCTCTCTCATGTACTAATTTTTATATGAAGGAAGAAAGATTAATAACTGTAATAAGAAGATGAAATCAGTCCCTAGTTAATTATTGCCTTTTGCACTGTGCTAGTGTGTGCCCAGTTGCGATCTCACATGAAAACTCTGTTGGTTGTGGCACAAAAGATTTTGTTAAACAAATTTGAAAAACTTAAAAGACATTGTGCTTCAAGCCTATATATGAGCTATGTCTCTCTACCATGTTCTGCATACACACTCACTCGACCTAGAGAAGCCGGAGCGAGGAGTCGGGTCTAGTTTCTCTTAACCATCCAAAGGCAATGAGGTGTGGCGCTGTCTACGTGTTTCTTGATGGGTATATTGGTGACAGACTTGTAAATCTAGTACTACTTATGGTTCGAATTTGGGTGCTAAAATATAATGTGCTACCAATTTATTTAACCTATGAAATTCTAGAACTATCTCACCTCCGGTTTATTTAGGGTTTCAAGAGTAATTTTAGTATCCATATATGGCGTTAGCTGCGTTGACCACGTCACTCTTATTATATCTTGGCTACCTTCCTTCACATGTCGTCTCACTTATCATGTCTCCATGTATGTTACATGAAAGGATATCCAACGATTTCAATTTCGATTAATAAATATGATTAGAACAATACTATTATCATGTACCAGAAAAAATTCAACATATAGAAGCTCCCCTTCACTTCAACATTTTTCTGCTTCTATAAGCTTCAAATGATTTTTTTTATTAAAATTAAAATGCAAGTAAGCGAGCGTACTAGAAGCCGTAATAACGGCTGGCCAGGGAACGCGCTCACACTTTTTTTTATTACTGGGTGTCTATTTAGCAAATCGAACGTCTTTTACCGATTAAATAAAGTTTAGTTGAGCAGTTAGCTTAACCAGTCTTTTTTCTCAATGCGTACGCCGAACCTGCGCCCTTTTACCCCGCGCGCAGGATAGAGAACTGCTGACCATGTGAGCTGCCAGATTTTCTTGTCGGAAATAGAAACATATATCTTTTGTACTAGAATGTACATGTTATAAACGTAAAAATATTAAAAAAAATCGCGAATTCCCTTTTGTGCTATTTTTGATTGCGTAATTTTATTCAAAATTCAACCTCGCTATGCTATCTGTTTTATAATTCCCTTTGTACAATTTCCTTTGGACTATTTTTTAATTCCCTTTTTTAGGTTAGTGGTTTTTAAGAGGGAAAAAATAACGGGTGGGGAAAACTACTTGCAACTCAAATGAACAACCACTTGCAACTTTAATAAATATACTTGCAACTCAAATAAATACACTTGCAACTCAAATAAATACATTTGCAACTCAAATCAATTATAAGCTAAAAATTTCGTCAAAATATTAAAAATAAAATTAGTTTTTTGGGTAGGTAATTGTTCATATTTACTGTTGATAAACAACTAGGGAGAGGGTTGATAAATTGTGAGCTATAAAAATCAAGAAAATATTCAAAATAAAATTAGCCTTTCGGGTCGATAACTTTTCATATTTACCGTTGATAAATAGTGGGCAGAGCGGTTGATAAATTGTGAGCTAATAATATTCCCATAATTTTTTAAACTAAATTAGTATTTCGGGTTGATAACTCTTCACATTTTCCGTTGATAAATAACGGGCGAAAGGGTTGATAAATTTTGGGGAGCTAAAAATGTTCCAAAGATATTCTAAATATAATTAACTTTTACGAGTCGATAATTGTTCATATTTACCGTCGATAAATAACGAATAGAGGGGTTGATAAATTGTGAGCAAAAAATTTCCCTACAATATTCTAAATAATATAAGCTTTATCGGGTCAATAACTTTTTGCATTACCATTGATAAATATTAGGTGGAGGGGTTGATAAATTGTGAGATAAAAATGTTCCCATAATATTTTAAATTAAATTAGTATTTTCGGGTTGATAACTCTTCACATTTACCGTTGATAAATAACGGGACAGAGCGGTTGATAAATTTGGAAGCTAAAAATATTCCAAATATATTCGAAATAAAATTAGCTTATATGGGTTGATAACTCTTCATATTTACCGTCGATAAATAACGAACAGAGGGGTTGATAAATTATGAGCAACAAATGATCCAAAATATTCTAAATAATATAAGCTTTTTTGGGTCCATAACTTTTTCGCATTACCATTGATAAATATCATGTGTAGGGGTTGATAAATTGTGAGCTAAAATATTGTTAAAATATTTTAAATAAAATTAGGAAAGATTCACTCCGACATAATTAATTTCCGTCTAATACTGTATGTTTTAGATCCGGTTCATTTGCTACGTTTTTTAGTTTTGAGCAAGTTCGTTATTTTACTGTTTGCTACGGGCTGTTGAATACAGTACAAAATAGACGCGAAGTAATTGGTGGCCAGCTGGTCAGCTGCGTCGCTGCGCGGATCGCACATCCGCGAGGTTCGTTGGTTCGATTCTCGACCGCGACGCTTTCTATTTTTACAGCAAGCTGGCTCAAAATTTCCGAAATTGGAAAAACGCGGGCTGTCCATAATCGACCGCGCGCATTGGATGCGGCGGTCGAGCGCTAGCTAGGCTCGCCCGTTCAACACACGTGTATAATCCTCAGACGGGCGGCCGGCCGGAGTGTTAGTTTTTTTTAGCAGAATCGGAGTGTTAGTTGAATGCATCATAGCGTTACTGGGCTAGCGGCCGACCGCTTATCCTAACGGGACTAGATGGACGAGATGCTTCCTCCCGTTGAACCTAAAAGGCCACAAACGGTACTTGGTGGGCCGCCGTGAACGTGGCCATTTACAGGTATAGCTCTCAGCAGTTGGTTGGCGATCTCGTCCTGCCCCCACGCGACGTCGCCTCTCCGCCGTTGCCACCTCTGAAGGCACGTGCCCATGAGAAGACGACGCCACACACACTCCCGCTGGGCCCCCACCTCGCTCGGCCTCGGCGTCTATCTCTTCTCCCCCATCCCCATGCCCTTCTTTTTTGACTGGAGTAATATGACCTGTAGTTCATCTCTGGAGGACGATAGACAGATCATATCATCATATCACAGGGAAGTTGCTGAATTGACGGTCGAGAGAGAGCCATCTGGTACCGGTAGTGGTAGGCTCCTTGTCCTTGTACAAGGCCGGACCTTCTCGTTTGTTTCCTCCTGATCGATCTGGACGGAACAGCGAAAGCGAAACCGAAAGGGACCACACGATCGAGCACACTATAGGATAGTCCGTGCGTCTAGTCAACACCGTGGCCAAGCTTCACGTGGGAAATTTTCTCTAGTATCTAGGATCTCCGAGGGGCTTAAAATAAGCACACCCGTGCACAGGTTCAGGTGAATAATCAACGAGATAATGCGCTCGAAACTTCGGGTAGCAGAGCGAGATGTTTTGCAGTCAGAGAAGCCAAAGACACTCTCGGGTGTGTTGGTGGTGAGTGGTGACGCTACACCGTGGATTCGGCTCTACTTCCATCATCAGGTTGAGCATATTCTTCATCTCACAGATATTCTTCTTTCGTTTTTGTTGGACCAAACAACTTGCTCTTCAACGGTGGAGAAACAACGGCGGCTCCTCTGGAAGCTAGTGAAGGATGGGGCATGCTTGAGCTTTTGAGCTTGATACCGGACGCGAGTGAGTGGCACTGGCACGCGGGGTCGTCAGAGTAATTAGAGAGAGGCACATGAACGCCGTAACGCAAAAGCTAACTCACACATCATTTTCCCCTTCTGAAAATTATAAAGGTGCACACCATTTTTACGGAAGCAAAAGTTGTACAAATCTGGTTTTTTTTCACAATATTTGAATTCTCAGGTCACTAGATGTTCTGGTTAACAAAATTACGGAGGAGGTTCTGACGATTTCTCGTATTTAGTTGGCACCTTGAAGTTGGACGGTTTTGTGTATTCTAGTTATGAAGAAACGAGGTGTAAGGTTGAATCTCTTGAATAATGAAGAGTCATTTATCAAAGAAAAAATAGTTAGCACTTATTTGAGTATTTCGAAAAATTGTAATTGAAAACCTTTCATATGTTTGACACAAACCGTGCGCATCGCCGGGAAGCTCTATTTGTGTGTAAGAGAGAATGCCCACTTACCTGACCCAAGCATGCATAACCAAATCTCTTTCATACTAAAAGCATAGTTTAATTTAGCTAGAGTACATTCGACAAGAAACTGTGATGCCCCACCACAATTTATTAAATAGGGAACAACTATTTACAGTGCCATATACATAAATAAGGATTAAATTAGTGGTCAGTCCATCTTGATAAACTAGAGGATAAATTCCACTTATGGTTTCCTAAAAGGTGGCAGATGTGATGATCATATTCTTTTTTTTTTGCGCAGGTCAGTGTTCCTTATCTGTAAAAAGTTATCATCAAAGTACCCCGTTTAAGAAACTCGTTGACCCAATGTACCCTCTTGATCATTAATTAAACCTTTAAAAACTGACAAGGATGACCCACATGACATGATGGTAATTTTGCAGGGTATATCCAAGCTAGCAAGGGCAAGCAAAATCTTATCTGACTCCACTTTTAGTGCTCGGTGCACTTACAAAGATTGTACTGGTAAAAAAATAAAAAAAGTCCGCAACTATGAAGGGGAACCTACATTCGAGCTCGATGATTCATACAACAACAATAACATTAAACTTTTTTCTCAAGCATGCAGGTTGGGTAGGCTAGATATGAAACCCAACGAAAACATAACAAAACCAAAACAAGGAGATAGAAGTAAGAACAAGTAAACCAAGATTCCGGTGCATGGATCGTTGATTTTTGTGCGGTGTTATCAAGAGCCAAATCTTTAGAGACATTCCACTCCCTGAAGTCTCTTTTTACCATCTCCGGCCACATCAACTTTGCTCTTCCTCACAAACAAATGTGAATAAGGACACATTATGTAGATTCTTCCTCGTATGAAGCTCCATCGATATCAGCTAGTGTGCGTTTACCCCTCCCAAATACTCAGTTCATCTCCAAACAAATAGAATTAAATTGGAGTTTTAACAATTCATTCGATGATCTTCTCGCCGATGTTTGATTGTACATTGCAAATACTATAGTTGCATAAACCCATTTTCTACCTGTTAGTAACGTTGTGACTTGCGATGGTGGATGCCAATGCTTTATCAAAATGCAAAAATCTTAAATATACTACACCATGAACTTTGATTTGTATGATTAATATATTTTATGATTGAGCTATTTCACCAATTGAGGGGATGATAAAAAAACACATGGATATTTATGAGTATTGCACTGTTGAACCTTCTACATTTTGAATGAAATGAAATGAAATGAAAGTGATTTCTCTGTTTACTCGAAAAAATATGCCCATGTGCTCCTGAAAGCATTGGACTTCATGGCAATACCGACCGTAAGGATATTGCACTACAAAGTGTCAACCTTGAATGTACTGAAGGTTCTACATAAGTGTGGCAAGGGGATCAAACAACATCATGATTTCACAAAGAAGCCATTCTACATATATGATGTCCAGCAAGGTCTAGCACTTAGAACATTGCTAGGTTCATATTACTACATCAACACACACCAAATGCAATGCAAATAGACTTGGTCAAAAAAAATATTGCAATGCAACATCCTAGGACTTGGAAGCATCAGAATTTGCGACAAGATCAGCGTGGATTCCTATATGAAGTAGGAACATTGCAATGGTGCGATGAAGATGGTCTCTTCTTCTACAGGTGACACCATAAGTAGTACACATGATTAAGGTAGTACTTGAAAGTTTCAATGTTCCAATAAACATGGGTGCATGGGAACAAGAGAGGATTACCAATACAAGAAGTTTACACCAAGATTAAGTCTCTAAACCAGAATATGTCACCACTAGAAGCTCAGATACTTCCCAATTTGTGCTAGTTCATCACTCTGTAAACCACTCCCATCTAATTCTCCTTATGTAAAGAAAAGAAGACTAGTAACTGTAGTGAGAAGACGAAACTAATCTCTAGTTAATTAATCGCCACCTTTTGCATTTGTGCTAGTGTGTGCTCAAATGCGACTTGTAACCTCTTACACGAAAACTCTGTTGGTTGTCACACAAAAGAGTTTGTTAAACAAACTTGCAAAACTTAAATACGTTCCACCTCAAGGCTATAGATGAGCTATGTCTCTCTACCATGTTCTGCATACTCTATCACTCGGCCTAGTCCAACATGTCGCAATGGCATGTTTGCTCCAATATGTTTAGACTCAAGTAGAGTGAACACAAATACCAAACCAAAGATATAAATTAAACCATGTTAGACTTAATGTACTCGAGTGATCCCATTAACCAAGCTAAATAGAAACAATGTATACTCTTCTCAAAAGGTCCTACACAAAGATGACACCGACAAAATCAAGTGATTGCTTAGAACAGAACGGCTTTAATCGCCACCCTAGCCGCTCCTATCATCACCGTCGACAGCGAATCACCCCGACTCCCACCCATTTCCAAATGTGCCCTATACGTTCCACACTAACAGGATATGAAATCACACTAGGGAAGCCCGCACGAGGAGTTAGGTCTATTTTGTCTTAACCATCATTTGCAACGAGGTGTGGTGCCATCCTTACCAACTATAGTAGATTTCTTGTAAAGTTACATGCCTAATTGTTAATGGTAAAATCGAGTACATCGTGTCAATGTGTTTCTTGACGGGTATATTGGTGACAAACTTGTAAATCTAGCACTTAAGGTCTCAATTGTTTGCGGGTGCTAAAATACAATGTACTCATTTATTTAGCCTATAAAATTCTTGAACTACCTCACGTCATGTTGTTTATTTCGGGTTCCGGGAGTAATTTTAATACCCACATATGGCATTAGCGGCATCCACCACATCACTCTTATCATATCTTCGCTACCTTCCCATACATGTCATCTCACTTACCATTTACCTATATCATGGAGAAAATGGCACGAAGATGATCGTCAAGACAAAACATATGTTACAGGAGTGAGAAAAACATCCATGTATGTCGACAACGTGGTTAGCGAGCGCAGTAAAATGAGTTCACAATTAGGGCAAACTATTTTTTTGGGTGTCTATGATAATCTCGCAAATACTATTTACAAGTAAGATTAATAATTGCAATAATATATAGTTGAGAGTAATTTTTGAATTTCTGGATGGAGGTTATAGCTGATACTCACTAGTTCGCTAAATTAAACAGCTTACATGATGATACAAAGTGAACTACATAAAGGATGTCCAAATATTTTAATTTCGATTAAGAAATATAGTTATGTTGAAGAAAATCCACAGATAGAAGCTCCCCTTCACTTGACCATTTTTCTGTTTATATATGTTTCCAATGATTTTTTTTTGAAATATAAAAAAATGTGCAAGTAAACGAGCGTACTTCAGGGACATTCCATTCCCTCAAGTCTATTTTTACCGCCTCCGTCCATGTCAATTTTGTCCTCCTCCCCCCAAAAAAGTGAATAAAGGACATATTATGTAGTTTCTTCCTTGTATGAAGCTCCATCGATATCATCTAGTGTGTGTTTAACTCTCCTGAATACTCAGTTCATCTCCAAACAAATATAATTAAGTTGGAGTTTTAGCAATTGATTCGATGATCTTCTCGTTGATCTTTGATTGTACATTTTGAAGACTATAGTTACATAAACCCATTTTTTACCTGTTAGTAACGCTGTGACTTGTGATGGTGGATGCAAATGCTTTGTCAAAATGCAACAATCTTAAATATACTACACCATGAACTTCGATTTATATGATTAATATAATTTATCCGTGAGCTACTTCACCGAAGGAGGGGATGCTAAAAAACACATGGATATATATGAGGCTTGCACGGTTGAATCTTCTACATTTTGAATGAAATGAAATGCAAATGATTTCTCTGTTTTCTCGGAAGAAAAATATATCCATGTGCTCCTGGAACCATTGAACTTCATGGCAATACCCACCATAAGGTTGTTGCGCTACAAAGTGTCAACCTTGGATGTAATAAGGGTGCTATATAAGAGGACAAGCTAGGGGACCAAACAACACCAATATTTCACAAAGAAGCCATTCTACATATATGATGTCAAGCAAGGTCTAGAACTTATAACGTTGCTAGGTTCATATAAGTACATTAGCACACACCAAATGCAATGTCCATGTACTTGCTCAAAACAAAACTTGCAATGCAACATCCTAGGACTTGGAAGCATCAGAATTTGCGACAAGATCAGGGTGGATTCCTACATGGAGTAAGAACATTGCAATGGTGAGATGGAGATGGGCTCTTCTTCTAGAGGTGAAAGTAGAACACATGATTAGAGTAGAACTTCGAAGTTCCAATGTTCTAATAGACATGGATGCATGGGAACAAGAGAGGATCACCAATAGAGGAAGTGTGCACCAAGATTAAGTCGCTAAAATACCAGAATGTATCACCACCATAAGCTCATACATCCGGCTTTGTGCTAATTGTTCATCACTATATAAACCCCTCCCGTCTAATTCTCTTTATCTGAAGAAAGAAAAGAGTAGTAACTGTAGTGAGACGAAGCCGGTCTCTAGTTAATCGCGGCCTTTTGCATTGTGCTAGTGTGTGCTCAAAGACGATTTGTAACCTCTCACATGAAAATTCTGTTGTTGTGACACCGAAGAGTTTCTTAAACAAATTTGCAAAACTTAAAAGACATTCCGCCTCAAGCCTATAGATAATCTATGTCTCTCTACCATGTTTTGCATACATTGTCACTCGGACTAGTTCAACATGCCACAGTGGCACGTTTGCTTCAATATATTTAGATTTAAGTAGAGTGAACACAAATACCAAACCAAATATATAAATTAAACCTTGTTTGAGTTAATGGACTCAAGCATCAACCAAGCTAAATAACAACAATGCATACTCTTCTCAAAAGGCCCTACACAAAGATGACACCACAAAATCAAGGGATTGTTTAGAAAAAACACCCTAGCCGGTCGTATCATCGCCATCGACAACAAATCACCCCGACTCCCACTCATTGCTAAATGTGCCCTATACGTTCCACCCTAATAGGATTGGAAATCACACTAGAGAAACCCGAACGAGGAGTTAGGTCTAGCTAGTTTGTCTTAACCATACTGCGCAATGAGGTGTGGCGTCGTTCTTACCAACTAGTTGGCTACATGTAAAGTTACTTGCCTAGTTGTTAATTGTAAAACTGGGCACATCGTGCCAATGTGTTTCTTGACGGGTATATTTATAACAGCCCTGTAAATCTAGTGCTTAGGGTCACAATAGTCATATTTGGGTGCTAAAATATAATCTACTCATTTATTAACTATAGAATTCTAGAACTACATCACCTCCTGTTGTTTATTTACGGTTCCGAGAGTAATTTTAATATACATATATGGCGTTAGCGGCATCCACCATGTAGCTCTTATTATATCTTCGCTACCTTCCTTTACATTAAGTCTCACTTAACATTTCTCCATGTCATGGAGAAAATGGCACGACGATGTTTCACCAAGACAAAAAAAAGTTACAGAAGTGACGAAAACATCCATGTATGTCGAAGACGAGGTTAGCGAGTGAGTAAAATGATTTACCAATAGGGCAAACTTTTTTTTTGGTGTCTATGATAATCATGCAAATACTATTTACAAGTAAGATTAATAAGTATAATAATAATGGTTGAGACTAATTCCAGGTTTTTGAATTGTTGGGTGGAGGATATAGCTTATACTCCCTAGTTCGTTAAAACGGCTTACATTGTGGAACAAAGTGATACTACAGAAATGATGTCCAAAGATTTTATTTGGATTAAAAAATATCGTTAGGATATATTATTATCATGTTTAAAAAAATCCAGACATAGGAGCTCCCCTTCACTTCAACTTTTTTCTGTTTCTATATGTTCCAATGATTTTTTCAAACTAAAAAAAATGTGCAAGTAAACGAGCGTACTAGAAGCCGTAAAAATAACAGTTGGCCAGGCAACGCGCTCCCAGTCATTGGTTGGCGATCTCGTCCTCCCCTACCTGCCCCCACACCCCACGCGATGTCGCCTCTCCGCCGTTGCCACCTATGAATACTCAGTTCATCTCCAAAGAAATACAATTAGGTTGGAGATTTAGCAATTGATTCGATGATCTTCTCGTCGATCTTTGATTGTACATTTTGAGGACTATAGTTGCATAAACCTATTTTTTACCTGTTAGTAACGTTGTGACTTGTGATGGTGGATGCAAATGCTTTGTCAAAACGCAACAATCTTAAATATACTACACCATAAACTTCAAATTATATGATTAATATACTTTATGTGTGAGCTACTTCACCGAAGGAGGGGATGCTACAAAACATATGGATATTGTGGTGACCCAGCGTACCACTGCATGGTGTAGTACACAAGTCGTTGACATAACACAAGTGAAACACCGTTCCACTCATATTACATCTCTCAGAGTGGTACAACAGAAACATATGCGAGTCCAAGGTATGTCTATAGAAGTACACACGAACTGTTTACATAAGATCAACACAACCTCCTACTTTACAGTGAGGTAAAACTTCAAATAAAGCTCCATAAGAACGACTCGTAGTCTATCTTATTGCTAACTCAAGTTCAAGAGCTACTTGGCTTGCTATAGAAATCTAGCTACTTAGGTGCTAGGATTAGGGAAAGGTTCCCTTCTATTACTAGTCTAGGTTTCCATTATAACCGATGCGAAGTTGACTCCATTGACTTCTTTGATTGGATTCTTCATCTTGTTGCAGCTTGACTCCTTTGTCTTCGAGTTCGACGGTAGTTTCTCCTTCGGTGCCTTGATCTAAGAAGGGGTTCAAATGGGATAGAATGAGTACGAGCGTACTCAGCAAGTTCATATTAGGAAATAGGTGTATCATGCACTAGCTACAGCCATAGACCGAAAGTCACAGGCCAATGCAAGTTTTCATAAACATTTCTTCAAAAGGTTTATTTTATTCTGAAAACTATGCCCGTCAATCTTCACAGAGTTGAACAGAACTTCGTGGAGTTCCTTTCCTGCCGCGTTCGCAGCTCCCTTCCCGAACAGGGAGTGACAGATCACAATTCTTGATACCCTCTCGCAGAGGTGCGTTACTTTACCCCACAAGAGATCTTAACCATGTTGCCGGCCGAGAGTATGTCCTCGTCCACACTTCCTTTGGTGTGAGGCCCAGTATAAGATCCAAGCCAATCACTGCCTTCTCCGCGACTGCAAACCCACCCTTTTGTCCACCCGCACACCTCCAGTAGACTTCCCCCGATAATACGGCTTTACTCATGGTGTACTTTGGACAATCCTTCATAGATCGTAGAGCCATCATCACTAATGGATGGGGATTTAAAAGGCCATCCCAACCTACGGCAAGTGCCTCCAACACCCCGCCGGCTCTACCAATCCGTTGGCGTGCAGTAAGGAAAAAGATACAGCTGACTTCCCAGAGCCATTATAGATCTTATGGATAACGCGATATGTACGGCGCTAGAATCACCGGACGGCATTGGTAATTAATCCTAGGGTGATATAACCCATTGCAATGGAACCTCCACCATATCAACACATACCATGGTTCCATTGCCCACCACATAGTCATATTCATAATTGTAAAATAATATTTGCTTTTCAATGCATGAGTGATAAGTATAGTACTTTGCATATAGTTTGATAAAAATAATCAAATGACATGAGCAAGCGATGAACTTGCCTTTCTTGACTGCAAGATTATGCAGGCAAAAGCCTCGATACGTGATAACTCCAAATTCTGAAATACCATCATCGTCCGGTAAGGACAATGTTTAAAGAACTGGCAAAGATGCTATAATGCATAGTATGAGATGCAATCGTCCCGAGCGTAACCTAACCTCGATGATTTAGGATGTATGAGTTGTAAAGATTTCTTTAGGGTTGGTTGCACTTTTTAGAATGGTTCTCAAACAAGGTTCTTATTAGGGTTTGATTATATTATCATCATAACCAAGTGATATAAGACATCATAAAAATCATACACATAAAGAATAGTGGTGAAATAATATATAAAGAACAGTTATCAATTTTAAGTTCTACAGAACATGGTTGATGATTACTTATACTATCTATATCTATACCTAATAATAAAGGAGCTAACGTTTCCGTGGTTTGGTCCGTCGCAATGCGCTTTCGTCCGACCGCCTATACGTTTTCCTAGGCTTCCCTATCGCTACCGATTTGTTCATGCTGGCAAGGAAACCTACCAATATAGAAAATCTATACGTAATCGTCACCCACATGTATCAGGTAAGGTCTCCTTCCTTCAGAAAAGAGTCCAGGACGTAACATACCTTATGTAAACACTCATTTATATAGAACTAGATCGGTCGACCGAGCCTCCACAAATCGATCTTGACAACAGAGCGGCGGCGCGGATCACATGAACAAGAGGAAGAGGCGCTAGGAATCAATATTGCGACGGGGCGGCGAAGCGGCTCGCATGAACAAGGAGGAGGGCGCTAGGAATCCATCGAACTTGATAACAGGACGTTGGTGCCTCTGCCGGGCTGCCGGATGCAGACAGCAGCTGCCCCCATATCAGCAATAGAGAACGACGCCGAGTACTGACCGCCGGAGCAGGAACAGCCAGCGACGGAGCTGGTCGAGGCTGAGTGTCTTACTGCCTTCACCCATCCCATCTATGTGGTCATCCCAGAAGATGTTGTGCCCGTGAACGGCAGACGAAGTGCCTCTGCGCGACCTGGAGCATGTCGACAGGACGTAGTAGTCCTCCCAGCCCGGCACCTCCGTGATGTACCAGTTCATCTCGTTCTTGAAGGTGCTGAACGTGAACTGCTTGGTGAACCACTGCTGGTACTACTGGTTTTGCAGAGGATCTCCTGGCTAATCGCCGACCCCTGCCTCCAAGTTGCTGACCGTGTCCCTCACCCGGAGCCGCACCATCTTCCTTCTGGGCTTTCTTGATGGCTGCGGCGCATTGGTTTTCCCACTCATCCCTCGAGAATGGCTGCAGCGACACGTTGTCCACCCATACGTGAAGTAGTATTCCTACTCCGTCCTACTAAAGCCGCCGTTGGCCAATGCGCACATGGCCTCAAACGCACCTTCCACCGGCGAGGGCAGCACCGTCGACTAAAGCCGCCGCTGGTCGCGCTAACCCCATAGCCTAGAACGCCTGTTCCGCTGGCGACGACAGCACCGACGGCATCGGCGCTCACACGGACGCCGGGAGCAGCCACCGGACCTTCCAACTGAGCGTGCGAGTGTTTGCTCCCGTGTACTACTGCCCTACTGCAATGCCATCAGAGATGGAGTTGCGTGCTTTCTAAAGCTTTTAAGAGATACATTCTCTGAAAGAACAACAACTACAAACAGTTTGATCGACGCTCAAAAAATGTGAGACATCTCATGATCATTCTTGTGGTATCGTACTAGACTTTCTTGCATAAGCTTTTTTTTCCTTGCACTGTCTTGTAAGATGTCCTGGTGCCGAAAACATGTGCAGTGTAGCACAAAAAATATATATTATTATACTTAAATGAAATTATATTGAAATTAAAACCAGAAAATAGTACATTAAAAAACTACGAATTATTTAATTACAAATTGAAACTTTAATTATTCGAAAATCTGAGTCTGCAATGTTTAATATTTTTAATAAAAAGTGTTATTCTGATCGTAAGCTTTGGAGTTAGTTTTTTTTTTAAAATAAAAGGCATATGAATACCCGACTTTAAATTAATAAAACCTGGAGAGATCCAACATAGTTAGTTGTTTGTATTAGATATAATTATATTCGCCATGAATAGAAAAAAACATGACCATCATCGACGATGGAGACAAAGAGAAGAAATATCAACACGGATGGTTTGATGGACCGTTAGAGCATTTATTCATCCCAGTGCAACGCACGGGCACTTTTGCTAGTACTTCAAAAGAATAACTTTTGAAGAACATGTTAGTTAAGAAATAATGAGTATTTCAAAGAAGGATTAAGGCTTCTAAGGTTTGATTGACACTTGTACTTCAAAAGAATAACTCTTGAAGAACAGGTTAAATAAGAATATGAACTACTATACATAGGTGCTATGGTTTTCTAGGGTTTACTATTGGATTCCTTTAGTTTCACTAATAGGAACTAGTTTATTCTTAATTTGGATTGGGTTTCTATATAGCAAGTATTGGTAAGGTTATTACTATGGTTTCTTATTTGCTTCACTAAATAATCACTAATAGTTTCTAAGCTAAGTGACTTATCATTTCGTAAGTAGGGTTTAGTTGATTAGGAGCATGTAATGTGATTTGCTACACAATGTTGGTATTAGGGTTTATTATTATGGTGCTACTAAATTATGATGGTTGAGGTTGACCCTAATGGTATGGTATATAGGATTGATGATCAATGGTGCTAACATGTGGTAGCAAGCTAGGGTTTTTATTTAGGTGGCACTAGTGGATCATATAGGTTTTAAATTGGAATTGGAGACATGAAATGATGATTCATGTGAATTGGTTTTAGGTTGATGGATCATGATTATGCATTCATTGGTTACTTATCAAGGTTCTACAAGTAAAGTTGAAGTGGCTATGTTCACATGGGTTAAATTCTTAGGGTTTTAGGTTTGCAACTACTATGGATGAACACATGAAATAATGAGATCAATGTCTTACTTAAATTAAACTTAGGGTTTCTAAATTATGGCACAACTCCTAAAATGATAATTGGTAATAGAGTTGTGGTTACTAATTACTTTGAGTTAAATTAATAATGGTTTAACATTTTATTAATCTCCACAAGATTTAATAATTAGGGTAATTCTTATTTAGGTTTAATTTAGAATCGGGGTTTAATAATTGTTATTAGGGTTTAAAATAATTAACTTGTTAACTAAAGATGTTTAAGTAAATAAGTTTTGATTTACCAAAATAATATTGGCTTATAATATTTTCTTGAGTTATTACTATTTAAAGAAAATGGAAAATAGTAATTTGCAATTAGGATTTATGAATTACCACTAATAATTAAGTTAATGCAAATATGGTAAATAAAATTAATCCTAACATTTTACTTAGTTACTGAATAGTTAAAATTTAATTTTTACACTTAACAATTTATTGAATTCAAATTGTATTTTAAATAATTGAAATGGCATAATTAATAAGGTTAAAAATAAGTGAAATTTCATTTTGTCACACATTTTTGTTTTATATTTTATTTGAATAGAGTTTATTTTTGTGAGCATTTTGATATATTATTCATATTTTTCTGAGTTGAAATGAATTTAATCTATTTCTGTAAAGTTTCAGCTATTTTCTGGAATTTGAAATAAACAAAAATACTAGAGGTACCGATCTGGATCTAACCTTAGTCACAGACAGGTGGGGTCGTTGACTAGGTCAGTTGCCACGATGGAAACGACCAGTCAACAGGCACACGGGACCCCACCGCCACGTTGGCGTTGCCGGCGGTTAAACGCCGGCGACCAAATCACGGCGGCGCTACGCTACAGGGCCTCCCAGGACGCGCGAATAGGTGTATTCGAACGAGTACCGCAAGGCGAGACGAATGGTGGTGGTGGTTTCCGCAGGGACTCATCGGAGCATCGCCGGCAAAGGGATGCTGCGGTGGTTTACTCCGACGAGAATCGAATCAGACGCTACAGGTGATACTAGGAAGCGAGAGTATGCTCTAACGGCGCGCAAACTCACCCTGAACCTGCTGGTGTGGTCGGCGACGACGATTGTTGACGGAGACGGCGGCGATTGACCTGTTTCCGGTGAACCCGAGTGAAAGGGAACGGTGAAATCCTCCTGGTTCCGAACTCCCCTTGATGCCTGCTTGCTCCCAGAAGATCTACACACCAAGGCGCATCTCCTCGACCTAACGGTGGACTCCGGGGTGGCTTCTATCGACGGCTAGCCGGAGAACTGGCCGGCCATGGCGGTGGTTCCAGTGATAGATAGAAGGGGCTAGACAGGGATTGAAGTGGTGGAGGTGAACAAGGAGTGCACGGTGATGCTCTCCACCAATTTATAGGCTCAGAGAAGCTTCGAGGCCTCGACACGGCGACGGCCATGGTCGGGATGTGGCGGTGCCTGGTGGGTTCATTTTGACGAAGATCTTTTCCTCCGGGATAAGCTCGGACGCGAATAGTTTAGGTAGAGCTCGAGTGTGTCCGCGGCGTCCGGTGGCGTTCTTATCCACGTCGGGGACAGCGTCTACTGGCGCCTCCGCGCTGTCGAGCTCGGAGACGACGACGACGACGTTTTTCTTCTCGCACGAATTTTAAAGCAATCGAATCGGTATGTGGCTTTGGGCTGGGCCGCGTCCGAGGCTGCGTTGGCTGCTTCGGCGGGTGCGGTGCTGGGCTGCTGGTGGTTTGGTGTGGAGATGGTTGTTGGGCTGCTACGGTGCTGAGGTCCACCAGGGTAAGTCCTTCTCTCTTCTATTTCCTTTTTCATTTTTCTGTTTTTTTAATTTCTGTTTTGAATTTTGTTATTTGAATTCAAATCTGATTTCTATTTTGTTTTGTAGGTTCTAAATTATTTGAGTATCAAGATAACTTAATACTATTATTTACTGCCTAGTGTTACCTTTTAAATACATATTCATTTTATTATTAGGTTGATATTGTGTAGGGTTTTAATTGAAATAGAAATGGGTTTTGATATCATCTCAATTCCTTTTTAATTTATGAACCAGATTCATTTCAATGGTTTGAAATTTAGAACATGTGAATGGTGAAAACATTATTAGGTCTAACTAGTGTACTTAACAATATGGATTGTTCTCATATAATTGTTATTATGGCTAGAGTTTAAAGTAGATGGTAATAGGGATGGATTGGATCATGATTTTATGTGGAGAATTACTTCTAAGGGTTTAAGAATATGGTTGACTTCACTCTGTGTTAAATAATCTTGCTTAGCAAACTACTGACTTGAATTATTTAAGATAGATCCTAAGCTCATCATGATTAATTCTCTTGTTGAGGTGATGGTACTTTATAAATGCTATTCATTTGGTTCACTTAGGCAAAGTATTTGAGTAACCAAGTAAGATAGGGTATTGGTTTAATTCTACTCACCAAATGGCAATTAGTCTTTAGGTACATATGGCTTGGTTATACTTGTGATCCCTGATACACAAGTTAGGGCATAATATTTTATGTGGGGTGGATACTACATGAAAGGTTTAGGGTTTTGCATAAGCTTCACTAAATTGAAGTATAAATAGGCAGGATGTATGGTAGGGTTCTAATTATAATCCAAAGTAATATTTGAATTGGGATTCAAATATGGTTTAGGGTTTTAGTTATGATCACCCATGTGATACACAACTAGGTTTAGGTATGGGCATAAGCATTGATTTTATTCTAGTGGCTAGAGTTATACTCCTCACTTAGGTAGAATTATTGTATCAAGGCAATGCTAGGTTGGTCTCAAATGTTTGGATAGGCAAGGTTTAGATACCATATCAATACTACTCTATATAAGGAATGAGTTTTGGTTTGGTTAACTACTAATGAGTTACTTATTATTTCATGTGAAGAATGAGATCTATTGATCATATGTATAGGTTTAACTTATCAACTCAATTTATAAAGTAAGGTCATGCATTAGACATGATCCACTTCTTCCTCACTAGTCTCTCTTCTTTAATACTTCTCTCAACACACTCGCTTAGATTTCTTAGGGTTTATGATCAGCACCCAATTTGTAATGATCAAAGTATTGGCCTCATAATAATTCATTAGTAATTCATGGTTCTCTCTCCAAGATCAAGTATAAGTCCATATACTGGAGTATACCTCTTTAGGTTGAGCTCTTCTGAATTGATAGGGTTCCTCTAGGGTTTATGATCATTAGTAAGTTGTAATGATCACAACACTTGCCTCTATATAATTACTAGAGGAATAAATTCTTACTTACCATCAAGTGTGAGCTAGGTCAAGTAGGGTTTAGCACTTGACTTTATTTCTTGTATCATTAATTAGTATCAACAATTACCTCCCTTGGACAAGGTTTAAATATTTAGTTAGGTTCTATTGAATGCATAATATAAGCATATGAATAGTTTTCTCTTTTCTGTAGGTTTAATGGTATGAGTTAGGAAACAAGGTTGAAATGGTCAAAGGTTAATGAAGAATGAATATGCAAGTTCTTGACTTGGTTCAAGTATTGTGGTTGAAAATATATATACCATGTGACTCTTGGTAGGAACATTTATTTAGTAGAAGACATGGATAAGATAAGTAAAGAATAGTTTCTTAATTAATTGTGTTCTTTGATTTAGGATTGAATAATTATTCATGTGTTGTTGTAAGGAATGGCATGTTGAGATCTTTTATAAGATCTTGTAGTTGATCCTTACTTAAGGTGTTGTTTGTTGTAAAACTAATTCATTTGATCTAGCCCATAGATCAAATCATCTCTACCCAAAACAAGGTTTAAACAAAGATCACAGTGAAGTTTATAGTGCTTGACTTGATGATCTACTTCAGTTCCAGCAAGTCAAGTGAAACTTCGATTCATCGTGGTAAGTTTTATTTGAAGCGCGAAAATTCCCCGGATTTTCTATGCATGAATGCAATGCACACTTTGGTGTTTCTCTCATTTTATTGTCTCTAAACCTGGGATATTACAGATATATGTGAAGCTTGCACAGTTGAACCTTCTACATTTTGAATGAAATGAAATGCAATTGATTTCTCTGTTTTATCAGAAAAAAAATCCATGTGCTCCTGGAAGCATTGAACTTCATGGCAATACCCCCTGTAAGGTTATTGCGCTACAAAGTGTCAACCTTGAATGATAACGGTGCTATATAAGCGCGGCAATGGGATCAAACAACACCAAGATTTCACAAAGAAGCCATTCTACATATATGATGTCAAGCAAGGTGTAGAACTTAGAACGTTGCTAGGTTCATATCACTACATCAACACACACCAAATGCAATGTACATGGACTTGGTCGAAGCAAATCTTGCAATGCAACATCCTAGGATATGGAGGCATCAGAATTTGCGACAAGATCAGTGTGGATTCCTACATAGAGTAAGAACATTGCCATGGTGAGATGAACATGGGCTCTTCTTCTAAAGGTGACACTGGAAGTAGAACACATGATTAGAGTCGCACTTGTAAGTTTGAATGTTGTAATAGACATGGATGCAGGGAACAAGTGAGGATTACCAATAGAGGAAGTTTACACCAAGACTAAGTTGCTAAAATACCAAAATGTATCACCACCAGAAGCTCATACATCTGACTTTGTGCTAATTAATTGTTCATCACTGTGTAAACCCCTCTCGTCTAATGCTCTTTATCTGAAGAAAAAAGAGTAGTAACTGTAGTGAGACGAAACCGTCTCTAGTTAATCGCCGCATTTTGCACTGTGCTAGTGGGTGCTCAAATGCGATTTGTAACCTCTCACATGAAAATTATGTTGTTGTGAGCTCAGCTAGGTAAATCAGGAGCTAGTGGTCTTATGTGGAGGTCATCACCGAGCCGCGCCTCGGCTTTGATTGACCGTGATTGTACGAACATTGTGTAATCTCTCGGAGCAGCAAGTTTCTTACGCAATCTTTTCCTTACCAGGATACCTAAGAGGACTGGAAGTTTTTTAATGAGGCGGCTTGATGCTCATATTTAATGGAATATTCTTACCTAAAAAAAGAGTTTCTCAACCAAATTTGCAAAACTTAAAAGACATTCCGTGTCAAGCCTAATCTATGTCTCTATACCATATTTTGCATACATTGTCAGTCGGCCTAGGTCAACATGTCACCGTGGCACGTTTGCTTCAATATATTTAGACTTAATTAGAGTGAACACATATACCAAACCGAAGATATAAATTAAAATATGTGGAGTTAATGTACTAGAGTGATCACATCAACCAAGGTAAATAACAACAATGTATACTCTTCTCAAAAGGCCCTACACACTGATGACATTGAAAAAAATCAAGTAATTGTTTAGAAAAAATGCTTTAGTCGCCACCCTAGCCGCTCCATATATGGCATTAGCGGCATCCACCACCTCACTCTTATGATATCTTGGCAACCTTCCTTTGCTTGTCGTCTCACTTAGCATTTCTCTATGTCATGGAGAAAATGGCACGGCGATGTTTTACCGAGACAAACAATACACGAGTGACGGAAACATCCATGTATGTCGACGATGAGGCTAGCGAGTGGGTAAAACGAGTTCTCCAATAGGGCAAACTTTTTTTTTTGGGTGTCTATGATAATCATGCAAATACTATTTACAAGTAAGATTAATATTTTTAATAATATGGTTGAGAGTAATTTCAAGTTTTCGAATTTTTGGGTGGAGGACATAGCTTATACTCACTAGTTCGCCAAAACGGCTTACACGATGATACAAAGTGAAGTAGTACATAAAGGATGTCCAAAGATTTTAATTTCGATTAAGAAATATGATTAGAACAATACTATTATCATGTACCAGAAAAAATTCAACCTATAGGAGCTCCCCTTCACTTCAACATTTTTCTGTTTCTATAAGCTTCAAATGTTTTTTTTTATTTTAAAATAAAAATGCAAGTAGACGAGCGTACTAGAAGCAGTGAGAACGGCTGGCCAGGCAACGCGCTCCCAGCCGTTGGTTGGCGATCTCGTCCTCCCCCTAGCTGCCCCAGGCTGCGTCGCGTCTCCGCCGTTGCCACCTCTGAACGCGCGCGTGCACGAGTCCGGAAGACGACGCCACACACACTCCCCGTGGGCCCCCACCTGCCTCGGCGTCTATCTCTTCTCCCCCATCCCCATGCACCACTGCACTGTACCCGCGCCAGCTTCCACCTCCGCCGCACACGTCCTCGCTTCCCAATTAATATCTTCATTCAATCACTCCGAGCGAGGCAGCATTCCTCTGACGGTCGACTGAGATCTGCGCGTACGTGGGGATGGCGTCGTTCGCGGTGTCCGGCGCCACGCTGGGGGTCGTGCGGGCCGGCTCGTCGGCGCGATCCGGCGCCGAGCGGAGGGGCGGGGTGGTGGACTCGCCGCCGCTGCCGCTGCTCTTCAGGAAGAAGGACTCCTCCTCGCGTACGCCTCAAATCTTGCCCCTCCCCTCTATTTTTAGTCCCCCTTCTCTACCCCTCCGCGCGCCTGGCCTGTTCGTCCCTCGATTGATTTCGATCATAACTGACTGAAGGAGTTGAGGCGAACCGATCGTGCTTTCTTTCTGAATCGTGATCACCTGTAAATAAAATTACTCAGTGTTACTACCATTTCTACGATCATTCTCTCTCATTTCCATGATATTTTTCCACCTTCTGTTCCCCACCCCCTTTGTTTTCCTTTCTGGCGTTTGCTGTAACTCGAAGTTGGTGGTATTATTTTCTCACTCTTGGTGCCATCGTCTTTGCCGTATTTGCAGGCGCCGTTCTGAGCTGCGCGGGCGCTACTGGCAAGGTGCTGGTGCCTGGCGGTGGGAGTGACGACTTGCTCACCACCGACGAACCCGCCGCGGCCGGGCCAGCGGAGCCTGAAGAAGAAGAAGAAGAATCACAGGTACACTCGCATTTGTGCCAGAAAATCTCCATCACAGCGATTCACTTTCCGCATGTCGAATAAACCAACTCGCCGAGGCGTCAGGGGCTTTGTGCATTTTGTTACATGTGGTCCTGCGCTGACTCTTTGTAATGGTGCACTGAAAACTAACCGGGATGTGCCATTTTGCAAGGATTCCACAAAAGAATGCACTGTTTTGTTTCTTGGGAAAGCACTCTTTGATTTTGTTAGTCCATGGTCCGTGGCACAATCGTCCCTTATGTTTATCATGCTGTAGACGCCTGAAGATATGGACCAAACGGCTGAAGCAAACACAGCAGGTGGGGCTGCAGACGAACCTGAATCACCAGAACCGACGCAGGGTATTGTGGAAACAGTCACTGATGCTGTAACTGAAGGAGTTGAAGAGTTAGTCGTGGAGGAGGAGAAACCAAGAGTTATCCCGAAACCAGGAGATGGGCAGAAGATATACAAGATCGACCCAATGCTAGAAGATTTTCGCAGCCACCTTGACTACCGGTAATGCCCTACCAGCTATTTACTTCCGTTCATTTTGAATTATGGTCCTTCCATCTTGCAAATTTGGGGAGCAACTAGGGACCACTATCTAATTTTCTTTCCCTCGAGGTCCGAGTGTCGACTAGAAATTACTCGTAACGTGTCTCTGATCATTACGATTACTGAGTGGCAAGCTGATGAAAATGTGCTAGGTAGGTTATAGATTATAATACTGTGCGAATTCCTCTACCGATAACCTGAAAAAAAAATCCACCTGTTGGGCAACTTAGTTTCTTATATTTGGTGCTTTTGTTGGGACAACACACTGCTAACTTTGAATTTTTTGTCGTATGCCTTTTGTGTTTCAACAGATACAGCGAATACAAGAGAATACGTGCTGCTATTGACCAACATGAAGGTGGCTTGGATGCATTTTCTCGTGGTTATGAAAAACTTGGATTTACCCGCAAGTAAATTTAAAGCCTCATTGCCTCATTATTGTGAAAATCCTCCACTAGTCTATCTGCACATGGAATTTGTAATTCCTATTTCCCCATTTTTTCCAGTGCTGAAGGTATTACATACCGAGAATGGGCTCCTGGAGCACAGGTACATTTTTTTAGTCTTAACAACTACCTTCCAAGCTATTGTCAATGGTCACTATTCCCCAACTAGTTTACTCTACTTGTGAAATAGCTTATTGAAGTTACTGACCGGTTACATTCAGATTTATGAACTGACTCTTGCATCCTGTTACAGTCTGCAGCATTAGTAGGAGACTTCAACAATTGGAATTCAAATGCAGATACTATGACCAGAGTATGCCTACAGCTTTTACAGTCTTCCACCTTTTCTTCATAACTATTGATGTATCCATTTGGATTTATTTTAGCTGTTTGCACATTCATTCAAGTTGAGCCTCAACTATATCTTGTCAAAATCCTATTGTTTTCATCCTATCTTAAGCTTAAGCCAAATGATTCTACTGAAACACAGTACTACTGTTACACTTCACTTGATGCCATATTCTTGAGTCTGAAAATGAGTCTATACACTATAGTAAGGATGAATGAATGTGTGTAATTGAAGGCTCCCGATTTTGAACAGAACCTTTTGTATTTGTATGCTTTTCCATACAAAATATTTGATTACATGACATGAGCAGGTTTGATTTATAGCACATGAACTTTTCTATACTATTAGTGAAGGTTTGCTCCTATTGATGTCGATGTATGTTAATGATATTTTCAGAATGAATATGGTGTTTGGGAGATTTTCCTCCCTAACAATACTGATGGATCGCCAGCTATTCCTCATGGCTCGCGTGTAAAGGTGGGACCAGCCAATTATTCAATTGAGGATGTAAGCATTTTCAAATCAGCGTACTTATGATCCTTTTCCTCTCTGTTTTCTAGATACGGATGGATACACCATCTGGCGTGAAGGATTCGATTTCTGCTTGGATCAAGTTCTCTGTGCAGGCTCCAGGTGAAATACCATATAATGGCATATATTATGATCCACCTGAAGAGGTATGCACCCATCTACCCATTTTACATTATTAAATGAACTTTCTAGTGTTGCCATTTTTCAGTATCAACTGCATGTCTTATTGATATGCGAATAAAGAAAATATTGAACTTGGAAGTGACATATGCATTAATTTCACCTTCTGAGGTGCAACCAACAAAAGTGGTGTGAGTATGCAGTGTTGTGGCTTAAGCCTCTTATAGCTCTGCAATATGCTCTCTTTTTGTTAGAATATTCAACTTTGACCTTTTGTGATTATTTACTAAGGTTTTTTTTACATGCAAATGCAGGAGAAATTTGTATTCCAACATCCTCAACCTAAACAACCAAAGTCACTCAGGATATACGAATCACACATTGGAATGAGCAGCCCGGTATGCTATAAGTTACTTTACCTGTTTCTGGTCTGATGGTTTATTGCATAGAGTTTTATTTTATTTTAATTCTATTATGTATAGATTACACATTGCATTCATGTGGCAAACTCAAATACTTATAATCTCTTCATATTGGCAAATTCAAAACTTTACTTCCTCTTTGTCCGGTTTCTCTTCTGTATTTTTGTACAATTTCCATTGCATTTGGAGGTAGTGGACATGTGAATGTCAAATCTAGATATTTCCTTTCTACAACATAGTTATATATGAATACCATTATCTTTGTAATTGCCTGATAGTACATAAACATGTTACTAGCTTAAGACAGGGTTTCTATTTAGGAAGTAAAAAATATCGTATTACAACATCTTTGACAAGCCATTTCTTAGCTTATTAAATAAGAGGAGAGAAAGAACAACCTCATGGGAAGTAACAAGCTCTCCGATAGATGGTTTTGTCACATTGTTACTAAGATCCTCGAGCTCACCAATAGATTATTGCTGGAACCCACTTTAAGAAATAACAACAGCCTTCGCGACAATTCATTTCTAGCTCCTCGGTATTAGCAATGGGTCATTTCCTGTATAAGAACATCTTCTCTCTCCTCCTTTATTTTCCTCCACATCATCAAAACATTCTTGTGTCAACCCCTAAGAAATGTCTAACATGGACTACCGGACATGCTCTTATAAAATCATAGTTAGTCATAGTAAGGATCTCCCCTACCATTTCCCATAAAAAGGATATGGTTAATTATTTGTAACCTATTTGTCAAATATCACTACTATTACTATATTCCATCACTACAATACTTGAGGATGAACTGAATATCTTAATGTGATCTTCCGCAGGAACCGAAGATAAACACATATGCTAATTTTAGGGATGAGGTGCTGCCAAGAATTAAAAAGCTTGGATATAATGCAGTGCAGATAATGGCAATCCAGGAGCACTCATATTATGCAAGCTTTGGGTATTCACACAATTCTTTTTTTTTTTTCATTTTTTGTATGCGTATCTTTGCCCGTTTGGAGCTTTAAAATCCTAATGCTTCATGCATATAAAATATCTGGACATATTTGTTTATTAGAAAAATATTACTACAACGTATAGTGTTTCTGACTTTTATGATCATTTTTTATTGTTGGCTTATTCCAGGTACCACGTTACTAATTTTTTTGCGCCAAGTAGCCGTTTTGGCACTCCGGAGGACTTAAAATCCTTGATTGATAGAGCACACGAACTTGGTTTGCTTGTTCTTATGGATATTGTTCACAGGTACTTGGTGCAATTTGAACTTTAGTTCTTATTACATTTATCTGGTATTCTAAATGCCAGTGATTGACGATTACTTTTCTGTTCTATGTAATTGTGCTACATGATTTCCTCAGATGTATTAAATGTTTTTTGCACTTCTGGTAAACTGATGCTCACTGAACTTTGTGTTGTAATGGTGACACAATTTTATGGCATAGATGCGGACGGACAAGTTCATATGCTATGAAGAAGTTAATTAACTGGTCATGAACTTGTGCCGCTACATAGAATTTGCAAGTTAGAAAAAAATGACAGCAATGCCTCACTGTGCCAGCTTCGTAGTTGAATCATACCTTGCCCCTAAATATGCATCAAGCCATCCATTTGCCATAGCCACTTGCTTCCATATTTATGTGTTTGCACTATGTAGATCTGATAATCTTAACTTGCTTCTCCTTTGACTTAGTTTGGTTGATTCTTCTGAGTTGCATGGCTTTACCAATGACTTCATGTTTTTTGCAGTCACTCATCAAATAATACCTTGGATGGTTTGAATGGTTTCGATGGCACTGATACACATTACTTCCATGGTGGTCCACGTGGCCATCATTGGATGTGGGATTCTCGTCTGTTCAACTATGGGAGTTGGGAAGTATGTAGCAGTGACTTCTGTTGCCCTATTTGGTTAACTGATACTGTTAATATATTATTAGAGATTTCATTCTATTGTTATGCAGGTTTTAAGATTTTTACTCTCAAATGCAAGATGGTGGCTTGAAGAATACAAGTTTGATGGATTTCGATTTGATGGGGTGACCTCCATGATGTATACTCACCATGGATTACAAGTAAGTTATCAAGTGAATCCAGTAGGGTACTGGAACAATTGATATGCATCATAGCTTGTATCATGATTATGACTTGTGCTATGGAGTCTTAGATAGTTCCCGAGTATTGCTTGTACGATTTTATCTGATAATCATGGGAGTGATTATTATTATTATTAGTAGTAGTAGTATTTCCTTAATTTGCTGTCTCTGATTCTAGGTGACATTTACGGGGAACTATGGCGAGTATTTCGGATTTGCCACAGATGTTGATGCCGTAGTTTACTTAATGCTGGTGAACGATCTAATTCACGGACTTTATCCTGATGCTGTAGCCATTGGTGAAGATGTAAGTGCTTGCAGCATTCCTTTTTAACCAGTTAATTTAATAGTTTTTCTTGGGGATTAGGTCATTACTCTTTTTATTAGGGGTAAACAGGGTTATCTACATGTATTTATAAGAGTAAAAATATACATCCATGTGTTATCTACATGTATTTATAAGAGCAACATGGTTTAACTTAAATTCCTGCATGCCATGGAGTGTCACTGTATTTTGTTAGTGTACACATGCACAAACCAGTTACTTGGAGCCTTCAATTCACAAGCAAATACGAGGTTCCATTTCCGCCAGCATAAACTATTTAACATTTTAATCTGTGTAACTACGAAAATTTTCAGGTCAGCGGAATGCCTACATTTTGCATCCCTGTTCAAGATGGTGGTGTTGGTTTTGACTATCGCCTGCATATGGCTGTAGCAGATAAATGGATTGAACTCCTCAAGTAAGTGCAGGGATATTGGGGATTACATACACTCAATGATCTAGATACAGTTGCTAAACGAAATAAAATATCCATGTAAATGGCTAGATAACTTTCCTGGTATCAGGTTGAACATGAGAATGCTTTACATATTAGTGCATAGCATGATGGCTAGATCATCAACATGGTTTAAATAGCAGAACACAAAAATGTAGCGGATAGTGTCTTTACGCTGGGCATGGCACATACTTTACACAGCTATATTTTTTTTAATTGTAACTATTCATATCCGTACATGAGTACCTTTCTGTCTAGGGTAGTAGGGCTATATGTCATGGTCATTGACAGTGTTCATTTTTTAGTGTGTGTATTCACAGGTATTAGGTAATAAATTTAGCCAGATGAATTCGTTATTAGGTTTATAGAAGTAATATAGAAGGTCATGTGTCATATATAATTTTAATTGTTACAAGGGCAGACGAGGGCTCCAATAAAAAACTTTCTGACAATCTAGATATGCTGCCTATCAACTGAAGCTCTAATCTCTGTACTGGACACTGGTTGCGTAGCTTGCTGTGGATCTGTATAGTTGTATCTGCACATATATGCAATAACTACTTTGCAGCTGCTAGCCTGCCATGACCTGTCCTGTAATTAGCTGCTCTGCTATTTTAATGTTAAATCATAATTCGATACAATGTCAATAATTAGCTTTATTCAAATTATTCAACCGACTTGGTGGATATGAGAGACTTTCTGCCCTTTAGTAATGTTGTGCTCCTGGTGCTTTCCTATGCTCTTAGAAAAGCTGTTTCTGCTCTTTGGTTCATATATCTTTTCTGCGGGTTAGTTAGGCATGTCCATTGAAGCTGTCAACTGGTGGTACTTTGTACATTCTCTGTACTTCCCAAGTGTGCTGCAATAAAATTTAACATTTCTTTGACACAGGCAAAGTGATGAATCTTGGAAAATGGGAGATATTGTGCACACCCTAACAAATAGAAGGTGGGCAGAGAAGTGCGTCACTTACGCAGAAAGTCATGATCAAGCACTAGTTGGTGACAAGACTATAGCCTTCTGGTTGATGGATAAGGTACTAGATGTTACTTTTGGACCAAAAGAATTACACAATTGACCTTTTCTCATCAGATTGCTGGTATTTTCGATCTTGTGATAACGTTTAGCTGCCTCACCCATCACCATCTATTTCCACATCTTTTGCTTAAGCAAAAGATGCTGAAAACATATCTTCTGTTGACTTGTGAACTTTGAAAAAGTTTAAAGTTGCAGATTTTTTGTTCTTATTTATTTAATTGTTTATTATTTTGATCTTGTAATCAAGATTAGCTACCTCACTCATCACCAGCTATTTATCCATCTGTTATTTGAGCAAAGGTCGCTGAAAACATATTGTGTGGTGACTTGTGAACTTTGAAAGTTTAGTTGCAATTTTTATTCTTATTTATTATATTGTTTATGTTATCGTTCATTTGTTCACACCTTTTCTAAACCAGCAAAAAACACATGCTGCTGTGTGATTCTCCATCAGAATTTCTCGAGGAAATATTTTTTACTGGCTGAAATCAAATGAACCATGTACTAAAATTTTAAATTTATTGATTTATAATCACCTGGTACTTTCTTAATTGATTACCATAGTGCCTCAAGGCTCAAACAGTTTTGGTCTCCCAGAAAACTGGACAAAGATAGGCTGGCTATATTCCTTAGCCCTGATGCCCCAAAGGAGTGTTTCTTTCGTGGGTTGATTCCTGTCTCAGCCTTGGTTTTAATACACCTTGGCTAGATATACTAAATAAACTACAGCGATGGGATATTATGTCATCAGTACATCTACATGCTCCTTGATATTTTTATTATGGTGCCACCTTTGTAACTACTGGCACCTGTCAGGAAATAATCAAGTATACAAAAAAAAATGTTTTAATGAGTTTTTTGGACTCCAAAGTTAACACAAATGTATTATGTACTTACTATTTTTTTAGACCTGAGCAGTTGTATTTCAGGATGGTTGATGCTCGGTACTGTGATGTAAATTATTGATCCGACACAGAATGGCATGAACAGCTCAACCTCTCTTTGCAGGATATGTATGATTTCATGGCTCTGGACAGACCTTCAACACCTCGCATTGATCGTGGCATAGCACTACATAAAATGATTAGGCTTGTCACCATGGGTTTAGGGGGTGAAGGTTATCTTAACTTCATGGGAAATGAGTTTGGGCATCCTGGTCAGTGTTTACAGCATGATTACATTCTGCATGGTTGTGACTTGCTGTGCTTTTGAAGTTAACTTATATTTTACTTTGCAGAATGGATAGATTTTCCAAGAGGTCCGCAGGTTCTTCCAAACGGCTCAGTCCTCCCTGGAAATAACAATAGTTATGATAAATGCCGCCGTAGATTTGATCTTGTAAGTTTTAGCTGTGCTATTATATCCTCTCACCAGATATGTATCTCTGGGTTGAATCATAATGTTGATCAACATTGCTTTTGTAGTTCTCTAGACGTCTAACATGGATACATGTTAGTATGTTAATTATTGAGAATATCATGATTTTTTCAGGGAGATGCGGATTTTCTTAGATATCATGGTATGCAAGAGTTCGATCAGGCAATGCATCATCTTGAAGAAAGATATGGGGTAATGTCATTGGTTTATCATTACTACTATAGAATCATAAGTTACAGTTGACTTAACAAGGAGCTGGAATCGCTTTTCACCAATTAAATCAGTTAGCTTAAGCGATTGCACACTGATACCTGTCCCAGCACTAACACTGTAACTGCAGTTCATGACATCTGAGCACCAGTATGTTTCACGGAAACACGAGGAAGATAAGGTGATCATCTTCGAGAGAGGAGATTTGGTATTTGTTTTCAATTTCCACTGGAGCAATAGCTTTTTTGACTACCGTGTTGGCTGTTCCAAGCCTGGGAAGTACAAGGTATGCTTTTTCTTTATCGCCCACCTTTCATCACTAAGGGTTGTGGGTTCTATAACTTTTATTCCACATGGGTTGGATCTGTTGCTCATGTACTTGCTTGATTAACCATCAATATAAATCAAAGGGTATTTCTAAAGATTTTTTTATTTGTTGCTCTAGATGTTTGTAGTCGAAAGAAAGGTTCCTAACATTCTTCCTCAGTTGGGCTCACTATAATACTGAAACTATTTTCTGAATCTACCCCAACCATCCTTGCAGTTTTAGAGCAGCCCTATTTGAACAAGCAACTGGGTTTTGTTGATTAAATGACATTTTCTGCTATTTTTTGCCAGGTGGCCTTAGACTCTGACGATGGACTCTTCGGTGGGTTCAGCAGGCTGGATCATGGCGTTGATTACTTCACAACCGTAAGTCTGGGCTCAAGCGCCCTCTTTACTGAATTACCTGCAGTTCTGAAACTATTCTCCATTGGCTGTCCTTGCAGGAACATCCGCATGACAACAGGCCACGTTCTTTCTCTGTGTACGCGCCAAGCAGAACAGCGGTTGTGTATGCCCTTACAGAGTAGAACCAGCAGCAGTTTGTTATGGAAACAACTCTAGAGAGCTTGTGGTGCGATGACACCTGTCTAATGCAACCAAGTCGAGGCTGCTCCGACGCTGTGATTTGGAGGGGCTTGTTCTTCTTCACTGGATCAAGGAAAGATCATTGGGGTAGATAGCTTACTAGTCAGCTCTTGTTCTGGAGTTACTTGCGAAAGAAAAATGGACGGCCTAGGTGACGTTTTCTCGTGTTGCAGTGAACCCTATTTTGCACATTCCCTGTGGTTTTTGTACATAATGATAGGCCTTTGGTGTATCTTCCGGAATCAATTCGTTAAGCGGAAACATTAGAGCATCTTTAGCCGCGTCCCCCAAAGCTTTTTGGGACGCGTTGGACATATTTTCGGTCCCAGTCGCGCGTTCCAAAGGCTCCTTTCGCCCGGTGCAGCTTAATATGGTGTTCGGCGCCTCGAGCTGTTCCTGCTCCGGGACGCTCCGGGTATATCGAACGGAGCGAGAAGCGAGGCGGGTGCCCACCTATCGGCGACCACATCTAGAATGGTTGGTTTCCGCCTTTTATTTCTCGTTGTGCCTCCCACCACCTCTTTGTCGTCGCTCGATTTGCCGGCCGTCTCGAGGGCCAATCACTTCTAAGTCGCTCGATTTGCCAGCCGTCTCGAGGGCCAATCACTTCTAAGTCGGGCATTGTCGTGATGGTTGGCTCCGTCGCCATCCTTTTCGCCGCCGCCGCTTCGCCAACACGTCCCAGAACACACCGGCAAATCCGCCCCTCCTCCGCGCACAGAAGCTGTTCGGCGCCTTGTCTGATAGATGCGATAGGTCGTTGTTCGTTGCCTCCTTTGCCGTGGATGAATTTTAACCATTTGTTTTGCTTTAGACATGGATAGCGACGATGAGATGATCGTCAGAATGTTGGAGGGAGAGCAAGCCTTCGATGATGACATTCGGGAGCATTTGTTGATCATCGCGTCCCTCCAGAACATGCTTGACGTCGAGGTGGAGAAGAGGAAGAGGCCGCGCCGCGGAGGTTCAAAGGTGGGAAGAAAGAAGTCGAAGCCCCAACAGAGGATGGAGGGGCATACCAAGCCGCACAACGATTACTTCGCATACGAAGCAACACAAGCCAACAATTTCTGGCGCCGGTATAGGATGAGCAAGCCTTTGTTCATGAATATCCTCCATGACCTTCGAGAGTTCGATCTCTACTTCAAGCTGAAGCACGGCGCTGTTGGCATTGTAGGGTTCTCGTCGGTTTAGAAGTGCCCGCCGCCATGTGGATGCTTGCATACGGAGCACCTGCCTATACACAGGACGACTACCTTCATATGAGTGAATCTACTGCCATTGAGTGCATGAAGTTTTGCCGAGCTGTGGTGGAAAATTTTGGCAAATACTACTTGAGAGGGACAACTAAAGAAGGGACTGCAAGGATCATGGCACAAAATGCAGCGAGAGGATTCCCAATATGAGATCAATGGCCACCAATATACCAAAGGCTATTATCTAGCCGATGGTATATATCCAAAATGTACGACTTTTGTCAAAACAATCCCGGCTCCATCAGGTCAGAAGAATTGCCACTTTTCTTCGCGATAGGAGGCTTGCAGGAAGGATGTCGAGCGGGCATTTGGTGTGCTTCAAGCTCAATTTGCTATTGTCCGCTACCTTGTTCTAAGTTGGTCTCACGATCAAATGTGGGAGGTGATGTAGGCTTGTGTGATCATGCACAACATTATCATCAAGTATGACCGCAAGAATCAGGTCATGAGAAATGTGAAAGGACGAGATGTCGCCTAGAGGGGGTGTGAATAGGCGTTTTAAAAACGATTACGGATTTGGCTTGTAAGAATTCGGAATTAAACTAACGTTTATTTTACAAGCACAATGGCTATCACAAGGAAAGTAATAGCAAGATATAAGTACATCAAGCACGATGGCTATCACAAGGAAAGTAAACTCGGGTATAGAGATAACCGAGGCACGCGGATACGAAGATGTATTCCCGTGTTCCCCACACAAGGTAAGGTACGTCACGTTGGAGAGATGTGGGCTACCATGAAGGTCTCTCGGACGCGCCAATACCATGAAGGATAAAGGGCTTTCTCTTATGGCTAGCTTTTCCTCCACTCCGGAGATGGCAAGCTCCACGAAGGAGAAGCTCATGCCTCTTCACAATCTTCCTTAAAAAGGTCACCGGAGCACCAACCGCCAAGCCAACTAGGAGGTCACCCCTCCAAGAGTAACAAGCTCACGGTCTCTCACTCGAACGAATAGTAATGGAGAACTCAACACTTATGCAAGGATGCAAAAGAAAGAACACCAAAGGTGATCAAATCCTTCACACTCCAATTCCACCAAAGCAACAAATGCTATGGAGGAACTAGAGAGCTTTTATTTCTTCAAAAATTCCTATATGTTAGCAGAAAAACCTTATCCATTAAGAGATGGAACTTCAAGAGCAGCTAGGTCTAGATGGAAGTTGTGAGCATTACGTTCGTGCATTTGTTGACTGCCAAAACCCACCGGCGGGCAGCGGCCTTGTCAACACCGTAGAGCCGGGAAGAGCCTAGAGCTGCGGCTGGCTGAGACCCCTCCGAGCGACGGCCCGCAATGCTCTTCCGGTCACACGCGGCGTTGCGAAGTGCAAGGGCGTGCCACCCGACCTATACACTGGTCGGGAAGGTGATGGGGATGCCTCGCTTAGTTTCTGCACGGGGCATACATGTAAACGTTAAATACGAGCCTCGATCGGCTCTCGGGTTATCACGTGAATCGGCTCAAAGAGCCGATCCACCCATGATTCGTACGGGGTGCACGAATACTTGGTGGTCCTGCTTGATCAAGATAAAGCTAATGAGATCTACGACGATTTAGGGTTTTCACCGCATAATCGGATCATCCTACTCCCGGTTGGGCCTCGCGGCCACGCACGGTGCTCGTAAGCCGATCCTAAACAAGGCCAAAAAACCAACATGAAGTCGATCCTCGGAACATCCCGTTTAGGACTTGCGAACGCCACCCTACGTGCCATTGGATCCTCCCC
>NC_061514.1:145333420-145357604 GCF_022539505.1 Lolium rigidum
CCACGTTGTTCATGCGTTGCTCGTATCGAAGCGCTTTTGATGGCGAGCAACGTAGTTATCATAGATGTGTTAGGGTTAGCATTGTTCTTCGTTTAAGCATGCTTACGTAGTGCAACCCTTGCATATCTAGCCGCCCTCACACCTATCTCAGGTGTGGGGCGGCACCCGCTTGATCATTATTTAGTAGATCTGATCCGTTACGATTGCTCCTTGTTCTACAAGGATTAGTTTAATATCTACGATAGTTAGGCCTTACAAAGGGGGAGGATCCGGTGGCACGTAGGGTGGCGTTCGCAAGTCCTAAACGAGGATGTTCCGAGGATCAACTTCATGTTGGTTTTTAGGCCTTGTTTAGGATCGGCTTACGAGCACCGTGCGTGGCCGCGAGGCCCAACTGGAGTAGGATGATCCGATTATGCGGTGAAAACCCTAAATCATCGTAGATCTCATTAGCTTTATCTTGATCAAGCGGGACCACCAAGTATTCGTGCACCCCGTACGGATCATGGGTGGATCGGCTCTTTGAGCCGATTCACGGGATAACCTGAGAGCCGATCGAGGCTCGTATTTAATGTTTACATGTATGCCTACGGGGAAACTAAGCGAGGCATCCCCATCACCTTCCGACCGGGTATAGGTCAGGTGGCACGCCCTTGCACTTCGCATCGCCGCGTGTGACCAGAAGAGCATTGCGGGCCGTCGCTCGGAGGGGTCTCAGCCAGCCGCAGCTCTAGGCTCTTCCCGGCTCTACGGTGTTGACAAGGCCGCTGCCCGCCGGTGGGTTTTGGCAGTCAACAGGCGCGCAGATTGGGGTCATCGTCCTCCTTGGGCTTCGGCACAGGCGCGGGTTGGGCCACTGCCGCGGCCTCTTGGCCCGCATCCTGGATGTAGAGCCTGCCGTGGTGGCGGGCAGCCCTCATTGCTGGCGCAATCCGCCGGCTGCTGCCGGCCTCGTCGTCGTTCGCGCTGGGAGCGAAAGATCGCTTCGGGGCCATGGCGATGGATATGAGCGTGCGTGGGAAGTAGAAGTGGGAGTGGAGAAGTGGACTGAACAGGGAGAGTTCCCTTCCAGTCCACATTTAATAAGACGCGCGCATGTCCACCGACAGCTGAGCCCTGGGAGACTATCTGGCGAAGCGTGAGAACGCCGCGTACCATCCGCGACCACGCAAACCTATCCTAGATTTAGGTCAGATTTGGAAAATCTCGGACACCATGCATCTGGATTGCAGGCACGGGATGGCCGGATCGCCGTGTCGGAGATGGCCTTACTCTCTATTGCCCATCTTGCTGTATTGAAGCTGTACTATCTCGGTTGCATGAGATGTCTCCATTCCACGTACTTGTCACTGTATCACCTACTATTAGCAGCACTAGAGATAGCAAGCACAACATTATTGTACTGGACCGCGTACGTGTGTTAATATGACTGCAGTTCGTTTTCGGCCATCATGACTTTGAGCTTTGATCTCTGCCTGCTCCGCGAAGCTAAGGGTATCTTCAGTGCAGCGACCCATCCTGCGTCCATGTGTTTAGATAGGTTAAAACAGAGAAAAACTCGATCTAGCGTGTGGATTCATTTCCAAAACGGATGGCCACGGCGTCCGGGGCGACCCACAACTCGGCCCAAATCTGGACCCCGTTCGCGTGGTCACGGACACCAGGGCTGGCTGATCGCGTCCTTCCCTAGTCCGCATGTCTGCCTCCCAAAACACAGCCCCTTCGCACACATCTTCCCCCGCTCCGCCACCACCCCAGGAGCGGCGATTTGCGACCGTTGTCGACGCCGGCCACCGACGTCGAGACGCCGACAAGCTGTACAGAAGCATAGGATGCGGCCCCGCGCTTTCGCGATGCGCTTTCGCGCTGTGCTTTCGCGGCCTCGTAGCAGCGTCGAAGGACGTCGTCGCCGACGCTGTTGTCCTCTTGCCGCCGCGAGACCTCCCGCCGTCAGCAGCTTCGCCGTTGCCGCTAGAGGTGAGCTCTCGTGCACCGTGCTTCCAGGCCGCAAGTCGCCGGGACGGCCATTGCCTCCATGTCCCTACGTCGGTATTGGATTGCCTCCGCCTGCGAGGTGTTCGATGAAATGGGCGAACTAAAATTTGTCCCATTTCATTTGTAGATCATAGCGGACAGCGACGACGTGTTCTTCTTCAAGAACTTCATCAACACGTCGTCAGACGAGGAGTCCGACAACGACTTCCTCACGGAGGCTGTGATAATCCACGAGTACAATGTCGCGCAGATCCCCGTGTATCGGGGGTCCTTGCCGGGGTGCGCGGCAGCCTTGGATATCAAAAGAGAACGCGACCACGACATGCTCTTCAGCGACTACTTCTACCGCAAGGCATTGTTCACGCCGGTCTTGTTTCACTGTCGTTTTCGGATGTCCAGACCGTTGTTCACCCGGATAATGGATGGCGTCAAGGTCTACGACGACTACTTCGTCGCCAAAGTGGATGCACATGGCAAGGTAGGCCTCTCTTCGTATCAGAAATGCACGACAGCGATTAGGATGCTCGCATATGGTGTTGCCGGTGATTTCGTAGATGAGTACATGCGCATGAGCGAGTCGAACTGCTTGGAAGCGATGTACAGGTTCTGCAAAGCAGTGATCGGTGTGTTCGGAGAACAATATTTGCGGCAACCTAATGTAGAGGACACAGTCCGTCTGTTGTCAATCAACGCTTCAGGGATTTCCTAGGATGCTTGGCAGGTTAGACTGCATGCACTGGGAGTGGAAGAACTGCCCTTTGGTTGGCAGGGGCGTACATCGGCCATTTTGAGGGGTGCACAGTGATTGAAGTTGTTGCTTCACATGACACATGGATTTGGCACTCATTCTTCGGAATGGCCGGCTCGCACAATGGTATCAATATGCTACAGCGCTCTTCGGTGTTTGATAGACTAGCGCACGCTAAGTCCCCTGTTGTGGATTTTAAGATCAATGGCCACCACTACAACGAGGGGTACTACCTTGCTGATGGTATCTATCCACTTTGGGCTATAGTCGTGAAGACAATTCGTCGTCCCAACTCAGAGCAGGAGGCAAGGTTTGCCAAAGAGCAAGAGGCTGCCCAGAAAGATGTCGAGCGGCGTTTGGCATCCTCCAAACTCGTTGGGCTATCGTCAGACACCCTGCTAGAGCATGGAGTGTGCAAACTTTGTGGGAGGTGATGACCGTTTGTGTAATCATGCATATCATAATTGTTGAGGTAGACCGGGATGATTCACTGTTTGATAATGAGTGGGAGGGCCATGGAGAGTTGGTTGCTCCTCAAGGTGGTCCAGCATCATTTTAGGATATCCTCCATGTGCATCACGAAATTCAGGATCAAGCTGTTTTTAACCAGCTCCAAACTGATTTGGTTGAGTACATGTGAACGCATGTTGACAACAATACTGCAAACAACAACAACGAAAAAAAAAAGAAAATCTGGAACAAAACAATGGCTAGACCATGTGTACGTGTGTTAGTATGACTGCAGTTCGTTTTTGGCCATCATGACTTCGAGCTTTGATCTCTGCCTGCTCCGCGAAGCCGGTAGCTAGGCATAATTCCATTGATGCAATGCATCTACAGTACATACGCACCCGACTCCACCCAATGCTAGCTTTTGCTAGTAATTAGTTTGGGTCCAGTACGGCGCGCCGATTATTAGCTCTCTTAGAGTATCTCCAGTCACGTCCTCCAAATCGTTTCTCAAAGCGATTTAGGCGCTCGGATAAAAGAATGTTTCTAGCCGTGTTCTCTAAAGTCGTTTTTTGTCCGACGCGTCCCGATACGGTGTCCGGCGCCCTGCCTATGAATCGCCGGCTCATTCTTCAACAGGCACGCGGTCAGAGATCCCGTTCCTGCCCCACAGGGGACGCACCGAGGACGCCAGATGCACCGAAAAGCGAGGCGGGGAGTAACGGGGAGATGGTGCAGTTCCCGCAGAGCCGCAGCGAAGCGTCTCATCGCGCCTAGCTCTGCGTGCCGGCGTTAATAAGCGCCACCGCTCCCCCGGCTCCCTCCGGCCTATAAAAAAGGGCCGCCTCTTATCATCCCTCTCACACACAGACCCTAGCGTCTCTCTCCCCAATCCTAGCCGCCACCATCTCAAGAGTCGACGCCATGGCTGGTAGAGGCGGAGGCCGAGCTCGCGGCCGTGGTCGTGGTCGTGGCCGCGGCCGCGGCAGAGCTGCAAGCTCGCTGTCGCATGCGACGCCGCCGTCGTCCTCATCGTCGGACAGGCGGGACGAGGAGGGGCCCGTGTTGTTCGAGTTCATCGTCGTCCTCAAGGGCGACCCACCATCTAGAGGCTGCCGGACGACTTCGCCGACTTCATCGCCGACGACGAGCGCCCGGGCTCGCTGCATCTGCGGGAGGATGGCTGCCGCTGCTGCCGGTGGATCTACGACGTGATCTACGACGCGCGCGGCAAGGTGTACCTCCACATCGGCTGGGAGAAGTTCGCGCGCTACCACCGCCTCGAAGCCGGCTTCGTGCTCGTGTTCTCCTACTGTGACGACAGGGACATGAGTGTCAAGGTGTTTGACGAGACGCGTTGCCGCCGGAACTACCACGGCGACAGCGCCGAGGAGAACGGCGACTGAAGAGTGTTGTTTCTTCGCAGCGAAAAAATGCACGAAGGTTTCTGGATGTTCTTCCTTGGAAGAACCAACAGGGGCAACCTCACCAGCTGGATTTTCCAGTTTGAGTGACTGGGTGTGCCCTCGAGTGTTCTTTCTTAGCAGCGAACACACGAAACCTTCGATGCCCAGCCTAGTTAGGTTTTTTTTTGCAATGTTTTATATTTGTGTCAACCATTGTTCAAACTATGTATTAGTTTGTGGAAAACCATGTTCTAAACTATATCTTCATGTAAACCACGTCCCAAATTATGTATTAGTTTGTGGAATATTTCTTCTCTTTATTAAAATAAAAAATGCAAAAAAAAATATTTTAATATTTGGGGGCGGCGTTTGGGGGACAGAACAGGGGAGCAACGTTCTCAAACACGGCACGAACGAAATACATCTCCCAAACGCTCAATTTGGCGCGGGGACGGTTGTGTGATGTCCAATCGTCACAATCAGACCGCATTTCCTTTCTTTGCTTGCTGTTTGTTTGCTGTAATAGTACGCACTGGTACCATCTGCAGTGCAGCCAACGCACAGTCACTGTGCAGTGTACTTAAGTGATTAACATCAATTTTGTAGTGAATCTACAGATGGGTGACATGACATTTGCCTGATGGGGATGCTGCTAAGTACTCACCTAAGCATGCACGTATTAATTGAACAACTTAATGGCGTGATGGCTGGAGCATCAAGTACGTGCTACTTGCGTCAAATTGTTCGTGGTGTTATGGTACAAGCTGGTCCGTACACATTAGTACAGGGGCCGGCATGAATGGAGCCAAAAATATGGCTTCATGGCTTGCAACTTTGCGTGTTCCAATCATCTGGGGCTCATGTGGCATGTCTCATCTTTGATCCATTCCTATCTATCAGCATCATGGTTCCATCTCTCTTAGGTACCAGCCACCTGCAGCTGCCTAGCTAGAAGCAGCACTCTTCATTTCCTGGGGACTAATTAAACATTACATAGATCGAGTCGATACACTTTTCCAGCTGAACATGACGTCCTAACCTCCTGGTTAGCAGGAGACACCTAACAAATTCGATATGAGTGGGGGTGGTTACTAACCATGCCTGGTGGCTCAGAGACAAAACTGAAGACTTGTTTGTAGGAGCTCAAAGGAACAGGGGAGGGAGGCTAGATCTGCAGGATCAATGAGGTTAAGCTGGTGATCCTTGAAATCAGAATCCCTGCAGCAAAATCTAGTTCCCCTTTTTGTGACAGCGCTAGGTAGTATTACTGCCCTTCTAGCAATAACTAGCCACTGCTAATGGAATAATGGATTTCTCACACTCTGTTTAGCTACAGCTAACAACGACGATAACAACGACGACAACGGACGAACACCACTTAACAAATACCACCACAATGGTTGACACACGCCGTCGTATTCATCTTTTTCCAATCAGTCTTGTTCCTTGGTCCCTTTCGTTTAAATACGTCAGTTTTACTTGACACTGACAGTGCAACAATACTCAAAACAGTTAATCAGAAGAAACGGAAAATCAACAAGAATCGCTCACGACATCGAAAGTTACAATAAGCTGACACAGATCACATACATGCATGAACATGAACAAATCCATGGGACGGAGATTGCACAGAGGAATTAAGCTCCCGGCAGGCCAGGGCGATTAACATTAACTGACGTCTGTCTAGTAGAGCGAATCGACTGTCTTATTCAGCTCTTCAAGCTTCTTCATCCTCATCCTCTCGCTTTCGCTCACCAGCTGCGAGAGACAGAGGTTATGTTAGTTAATTAACAAGTTTTTCTTACAAAAAACGTAATATACATGTCTGAAGATTTGCCAAATGAAGAGTCGAGTACAGTGATCCACACCAAATCTTTAACTAAGAGAAATGAGGTGATGATATTCAGTTCACCTCTATTAGCCTGTTGACAAGTAGCGCCTTCTCCTTGCTCTTCTCGTTGTAAGCCTCAAGAATCTCTTTGTATTCTTTCTCCTGTTAATTGTTTTTTAGTTCACGAACAAATCCATATGTCAGCTGGAAATATACAATATACAGTATCACGTAAAAGATTGTTCTAGCATACCTTCTTCAGTGTTAACTATATACTTGTAAAGAAGTCATTATCTTAAGATATATATTCTCAGGAAGCATTTATGCATTCACCTTCTTGACGCAGTTCTTACTAAGAGGCTTGAGCTGGCGGTTAACCGTGTCGATCCGCCTCTGTATAGATTCGACCTCCTTCCGGGTAGGATCCGCCATCCCTTCCAGCTCCTACAAACAAAAGTATTTGATTTATGATGTAACATTTCAGATAAAATAGTTTTGGTAGGATCACACAACTTGTGCAAGAATGCAGTCTCTTAGGAAGTGCTTGGGCCTTGGAGCTCGGCCGAGCTCACTAGGTTCAACTGCAACATCTTGCATTTTCTTGGGCCATGGCTTCACCGTGTGGCACAACGTTGCGTAGCGGTTCTAAAAGCCCGATTAACATTTGGCGTCGCTTCAGGTACTCGAAACGCACCAAGGTGCATGATGCTTAAAGCATTGTTAATCAGGCCTTGCCACTCCAAAATAAGGTTGACTGGACTCCAATGGGCTATTAGGGGGCCTGTCTCACTAGGACCTAGTTGCCAAAAGAGTGTGCACAACAAAAAGGCACCCATTGGCTCAAAAAAAAAAAAAAGCACCCATGATGCTTATATGGGTGAAACAGAACTTGCCACTGTGATGTTTTTTTAATATTGCTTTTATTCTGTGAAATAGCAGAAATAATATTCAAAAAATATCCAAAAATTACTGCACCACCACTTTAGCCGAGCGATATGCAGTAATAGCTCCAGTCTAGATCGATAAGAGGGTTTGACCTGCTCGAGGGCGAAGTGGTAGCCTCTAGTCGCTTGAGGCCAACACACTAGCAATTAATAGCTTGAGGCCAGTACAGTTAGTTTCTACAAGCTTTATCTAGTTTTCCCATTTGATCATTTGGATTTTTTTACCTTTCTGGTTATTCTTATACACCGGATCATAAAGTAGTGACAACTAACAATATTGCAAGCATGAAACATGGTCATGGCCTAACTTGTGGTTCAGAATTATGATTCTCAGCTGTAACGAAACAAACGAATTCTTTTGCAGTGAGCTGGACTAACTGATTGTACTTGCGTAGTATACGTGTACTCTCTGATTCATAGGATATGAAAATCAGCAAAGTAGGAAACCCACAAGATAAAATGGTAACAACCCATTTGATTTGTACGATAATAAAAACCAGAGAAAAAGCTAAAAAAAAAATAGATTGCAAAGTCATGCCCACCTATATCCTACTGATTATTTTGATTCCATAAGGAAAAAAACAAAAGATCCTGAAGAAGAGCTACGAGTGAATGTTAGATTTCCTATGAAATTCAATACAAGGCATTTTGTAGAAAAAATTCTATAGAATTCAATCCTACACATCAAACATCCACCATAGAAAAGAAATCCTAAAGGATCTGTATCCTTCAAGATACCTATGCATATCCTTTGAACCAAAGAGGCCCAACACCACAGGGAAAAATGCCGTAATTCTCGACATATACCGATTAAGTCTATGACATAGGTGTCGAAACGAATAAATTTTTCAAGAAGTCTAACCTCTTTACAAATCCTACAAAATGATGGTACGAGAATGCAATCTATAATTTTTTCGGGGAACTAATTTGTTTTGACCAGATAGACTTTATAAGAAAATCTTCCATGGGCCGGGTTGGAATCCGACTGTCTTTTCGAACCAACTGTACTAACGACATTCGGTCCTTTGGGTGAAACGGCAGCATAGTTCTGTACGGGACTACCGGTAACAGCAGACAGTGGTTGGGTAAGGTTGACATGCTTGCTAGTTGCTATTGCTACACGTCTGTAGCCAGGAAGAGTAGCCTGGTACCCGAATCACGTATACGTACCTGTCTTATGAATGCGAGGCGTTTGGATTCCTCCTCGACGCGGCCGAGCTGCGCGAAGACCTTCTCCCTGACCTCCATCTTCTTCCTCTCGATCTGCTCCTCCTTGGCCTTGAACACCGACAGCGCCGACCTGGACGACCCTTCCCCTTCCCCCGCTCCCTCCTCGGAGGAGGAGAGAGACGACGGGTGCTTCACCCGCAGCACCATCTGCATCGGCTGCTGATCACCGCCCGCCACATCGCCCTGCATCCTCGCACGCTCGTACGTGATCGATCGATCGAGGAGATGTTCACTCTCTTGCAGGACGACGTACGGCCCTCTCTGGCTAGCTAGTTCGTTTGCTTATTCTCTCCTCCTCTCTTCCCCGGCACCCGGCCACTTATATCACCAACCGGCTGCTAGCCACAAGCTCCCTGTCGCTTTTAGCCTTGGCATGCCGAGTCTCTAAGCAACGTGCAACATGGCCGCATACGAATGCGATCGATCAGTGTATAAAAGGGAGAGGGGAGGGTGAAACGGCTGCGTCGCACAGGGGGTAAAGCTAGCCAAAGGGGATATAATGATCTAAAGCCAGGCCCAGGCATCATTCCATCTCATCTGGCCTTTGCATAAAAGAAAAATCTGGCCATTGCATTGCATCGCATGCATGTGGGGGCGATCGATGGAGAGCGAGCGGCCGGCGTACGTGCGAGCGCCGAACCTCCAACGATCGCTTCTGTCAGAAACCATCTCGGCTGGACGTACTGTATTGTCGCCGTATTGTTATCTGCACTTGTGCAGTTGGCGTTAGGTGAGCTAGCTAGCCCTCTGTCTGTCGTGGCCTGGGGTCGAGTGCAAGTAACTCTTCCTCTCTTTCTCTGGCGCTTGAGCTCGATCGAATTCGGGACCGGAGCAGTGCAGTGCGGGGGAAGTGATTCTGGTGAGCCGACGCATCCATGCATGTCGCCTAGCTTGTGTATGTTTTAGGTACCATACCACTTGGGCCGTTGGGCATAGCTTCCTTTTGAGCGTCTACTGGCTAGCTAAAAGGCCTAAAGCTAGGAAGCGTTGCGGCAGCTGAGAATTAGATAGGAAGGCGAGGGGGACAAGCCGTCTGCAACGCGAGGCTTGGAAGATACACAAATACTACTGTGGTGTGCCGTGTGCCCGTGTGGTGTGGGTTGTCGTCTGTCAGTCGTCACTGCACTGGAGATGCCTTTGGACTGGGCGTCGGTTTTCGTAGTTGAGTTGGTGCAACTGATCGATCGATGGGTGTGAGAGGAAGGGAGAGATGGCCACTCTCAACTTAATATGCTAGTCAGATAATAAGATTCATTGGAAAATTCATCATCTTAATCCACAAAGCTAACCAGCCAGTCAAGGGGGGGGGGATGGAAGCTATGGAGTTCACATCATTGCCTTTGGCCATCCACAAAGTTAGATACACAGTGAGAAAGCAGCTTGAGATAAGAATTGTGGGAAACCTGAAAATTCATCATCTTAATCCACAAAGTTAACCAGCCAGTCAAGGGGGGGTGGAAGCTATGGAGTTCACATCATTGCCTTTGGCCATCCACAAAGTTAGATACATAGGGTGTGTTTGGTTGGACTGTAGATTTTATAAAAGCTGTTGGGACAACAGCAGCTGTGAGATAAGAATTGTGGAAACCTGAAAATTCGTTTGGTTGGAGTAGCCGTGAAACTCTGGATTTTGTGGAAGTTGTGTCCCCAGGCACTCGGGAGAATGTTTATATTCGTATTGACAGCCAAGTATCGATTTGTGCAGTAACATTAAAATGACTTCATTTCAAAGGAGATAATCATTTTTATAATTCTTTAACCACCTTATTTTCTTGGATCAACCTCAACAAATTTGAGTAGAACTCTACCACACGAACAGAACAGCCAGGTAACATTTAGCTTGTTCGTAGTGTAAGTTGGTTGGGAAAGCTGAATTGAAGAGACTTTTAGAGCAAGTTAACTTTTTGGTATCTCCACGTAATCTAGAGTCATTCACAAAAAAAGAAAAATCTTGAGTGGATAATGGTAAACACATCAACTTGGGTTGTAGACTCGGCAAACGCATCAACTTGGGTTGTAAATCTCATTCAGAGTTTTGATATGACCTGGAGTTTATATAGTTTGCAACGACTCAAGAGGCTACAATGGGGATACATTCTTCCGGCATTTCCATGGTAGTCCCATTTGAATCCAAGACAAACAAATCACTCCCTAAATAAAATCAGAAGCCTGGGAAATGGACACACTGAAGAAAATAACATTGATGAAAACAGTCTAACCATTTTCGCTCTTTTTTATAATTTTGAACTGGCCTTGTGAAGATATATTTTGGCAGCATGAAATTTGAAGAGTTATAGACAGAAGGATGACTACAACAAGACAGAATGCAAAACACTACACAAGTTTCACAAGATAGGCACAAACAATCACCAGCAAAGTTCTTTCTTAATTAAAGACAAAAACTATAAACCGGCAACAGCAGAGCAGCTCAATTTACGCTAAAGTTTATCAGTTCGCGAAATAAGTTGTCCAAGACCAATGTACCACTTAACACAAAGCTTCTACATAAACAGACACTGAACACTGCAGCTCCAGCTGGTATATTTTTATCAGGTAAAAAAGGAGCCCAGGATAAGAGTAATTAACATGAGGGACTGATTGATCTCTTCACTCTCCTGGTGCAGAAACACCCTGCTTCAGCTTTTCCCTCTTGAGCTTCTTCTTGGAGACTGGCTTCTTTTTCTTTGGAGGGATCGTCCTCTGCGCATACAGGTAGAGCGCATAGTTCCCAACAAAGAAAAGCAGCAGGAAGCTCACAACCACAAGCAGGACTATCATTGCAGGGTTCAGGCCCTTGCTAGCCTCTTCCACAATTACATTGTTCTGAAGACAAGGAGACAACCAATCAGAAGCTATACTGGAAAAACAGCAAATTTAAGTTCATGGAGCTTGCAGAAGGTTAACAAAAACAAGACACAAACTTAACAGTTTGGTATGTTCAAAGTTCCATAAACAATGCTAATTGGTAGCTTATCATTATCAATGATCGCTTCCAATATATAACAATTCGCTTCCACTACTAAGATCATTGTCTGCAGTTGCACAATTTGACAACAGCACAAAGAAATCTTAATTTGAACAAATTAATAAGGCTGTCATTTTTATATTTGCATGTTGCTACACTCTCAACTGCACTGTCCAGGAATACAAGTAGCCCTGGCTGAAGTGAAGTGAAATAGGATGGGTGAAGCTAAGTGGTCAACTTATAGTAACCAATTTAAGGTTAGGAGAACAATAAAATCTTCCTTTTCAAAAAATAATTTATGTGAGATATGCAAGGTTAGCTGGCACAAAGATGCACAGGAATATCCAGAACATCTAGCAGCGTCTGAAACTACATATTGATTTAAAACAGCAAAACAATGCGCGTCACCGGCCAATTTTAATGGATTCAACAATGAGCTTCCGGTGTGGAATTTCAATTTAGGCAATAACTACACGGCCATATGTATATCATTTTTTCGAATTTTCATATGTATATCATTGAAAGAGCTGCAGACAAGTGTCGTAAATTTGCTAAACCAACAATAGACATAATCACATTTAACAAACCTCAGGTATTAACATAAGACGGCTAGGGGTAGGCCACAGGTTCAACCAAATGAACAGAAAATTGATCGAATATACAAACTACGTAAGTACATAGAGCTGTCAACAATCACCACATTTGGCGAGTAAAAAACCAAAGCTATTTGAGAACAATTCAGCATTTTGCAATCACTCTTTATGGTATGTATAAAATCCATGATATGCTGTTAAAATTACAACTACCGAGATGACTTAAGACATGTTAACGATGGAACTGTGGCACTAGTTCTGCAGATCTAACTATCTGTCCACACAAAATACGCAAGATGGGCAAATGTCCATGACGACGTCGGTGACGCAGGCAAAGGCCGTGGCCACCGGCCCACCGCGCGCTGCAACTCGGTTGGCAAGGCACGGTGACTTGATAACCCGCTGGAGTTGGCGAGGCAAATGCCAGATCTGGGCGCTTTGGGGTCAACGCAGATCTGAACACTACCTACACCGCTTCCCAACATCTAAGTTACACAGAAGAGCGACCTTGAAACAAACTCATCGAAGAAGAAAGAGCTCGCGGAAAAATCCTTACCGCCGACTCCGCGAACTTCTCCGCCATGGCGGCCACGCGAGATCTGGACCAGGCACCACCCTCCGCACCTTCTGAATCAAAAGACTGGGTGGATTAGGCCGCGGGGGAGAGCAGAAGATAAGCACGAGAGCTGGGACGAATCGTAGGATCTGAAAAAAAACTCACCTTTGCGCTCAGCGCAGCTGGGAATTCTTCTTCTGCGGCGTTCTTACGATCTCGCCCCTTTTGTTTGCCCGTATTGACGCCTTCCTCGCGTGGTTTCTGTGGGCCGTTTTGTTTGGAAGTTTCTACGCCACGTCATCTATCCTCCTCTTTTTATCCTGTTTGGGCCGTGTGACATGATCGTGCTGTTCTAGAGACACGTCAGGTTTGTTGCGAGTGTGCCCACTTCGCGTGGGTGTATGATGCTGCTCATTGTTCAGATCGGATTTGTTTTCAGCATGTCATGCTTGTTTCACTCGTCAAGTACGTGTTGGGTGAGCTCGTGGGTGAGTGATGTGCATCTATCTTGTGAAAGAAACAAATATGATTAGGGTGAGATGAACAACATCGCGTAGCAAACAGTCACGAACCCATATCATCAAAAGGATGAGATACATGACACTTTTTGGTTCTAATAGGATGTTAACTTTCTGTTACATTGTGTCCTTATTGTTTTCCATTCTCTGTTTTAAGAGTTTTTGGTACAACTCCACTAAGTTTGATGGTTTAAAGATTATGTCTATGAATGTTTCTATTACGGTGGTTTTATTTCGTCAACAATGCAACCGTAAAGATTAAGAATTTACCTTATCTTGATTACTTGTTTGGATATACATCGCATGGCTTTTGAAACTGATTTTGTTTAGGTCACCTAACCACCGAGAAAGATGGAGGAAGGGTTCATGGTTGATATAATGTGACTTGTTGATCACGGTGGACAAATTATTGTACTTTTAACACATACTGGTACAAATGAACTTCCAAAGGACGATATATGCTTGTACTAATTGTGAAATTTCACGAAGTGAACATTCAGAGTTCAACTTCTAAAAGATTAAGGCTCAAATAAGTACACAGACAAGATAAATTTACGTGGAGACGAGAAATCATAGGTTTAGAAGCATGCAAAACATTTCTACACAGCATAATGGCACAAACATGAATAATAAGATTTGGATTACGAGACATGCAGAAAAGCATTTTTTGTTCACCAAGTAGGGATATCCATCGATATTGAACTCATCCTTTGAGGAAAAATGTGGGCACAAAGAAAGTCGTTATAATAAAGCTAGTTGCAAGTCAACATATTAACTCAAATCCTAACCTTTTTCAAGACTAGTGAATGACCTAAAGGATGGTGGGCTCCACGACCACTTGCAAGTCTTCAAAAACAATTGCGCGGTCACCTCTCACATAGGTCACGAGCTTTACACCATCAAATAGTGTAGAAGTTGTGTCCTCCAAAGGTGATAAACACTCAACTTGTGTCGAATACAATCGCAACAATGCATGGATGCAACCGATTGAATCACCGAGTGCAGCAGATTAATGATTGGCATAAATTTGCACACAATTGACGTGAACTTTCACAACTGTTATTCTTCTAGGTACTCATTACCATTGCTTGACTTCATCATCGTATGATGACTACTTTAATCTTCTTTTTATGATTACTCTTATATGGAACATCGTCCAAAGCTCATTGGAACATGCAATGCACCTAGATGGCAATCAACAATATATATTTCTTTGTTAGGCATGATTGACATCACTCACCGACCCATTTTATCACTTTCTCTTCATACTTGGAGGTATCTTGAAGACAACTTCAAGTCTTTGACTATTCATAACCACTTGATATGTCATGAGCTTTAAGCAACCATGCATGCCACTTGTTTTGAGCTTGCCCTTTCTCAGCTTTACAAGCAATCAACACTTGATATCATTAACACTTGAGACTTGAGAGATCATCATCATCTTGATACCTATCTCACTAAATGGAACCAAATCCATATGCACACTCTCTTCATACATAGGAAAATGATTAATCCATAAAATACAATCAACTAGTAACAAACACACTTGATCATATGATCACAAGTGTGACATCCTTCAAGCTCAACGGATGACATCATATTCAACCATCATCGACTCTTGATCCTCATATACGTTCACACCTTGAACCATTTCTTCAATTGTTCATCTCCACGAGATGGACTTTTCACTTAAGTTTTTCACAAAAACACGCAAATTAAACATTGTGCTTTATGCATTGATAAAAATAAAACACTTACAAGCCTAAGACTAGGCCGATACAACCGAAACTCAAGACACATACCAACAACAGCCACCACCAAACAACCCTAGACTAGATAGTAGATACCATCCACACACACGTGCACAAGTCACAAATACCTACCAAAAAACCCGCCCCAAGAAGCGAGAAACCAACACTACATAGAGAGAAAAATTGGGCCGCTTCGGCTTTGGGAATGCCAGCAAGTCAATGGCGCTGCGAGTCGCTGGCCTTGCGCACAACCGTAGAGGCCTCGATACCGCCAGCCACCATCTTGGGGATAAGGACGGAGTGAGATTTGTAGATGAGGCAAATTTTGGAGGAGAGAGAGTGGAAGTCCGTGAGCGAATCTAGGATGCTATGCTTAACAAGGTCCCAGTTCCGCTTGAAAAAACCATGGCTGTTGCCATCCAAGCCCGGGCTAGGGTTGTCATTCACGGAGAAAAGAACATCCCTAATTTCCTTAGGGGTGAAAGGGCAGATCAGAGTGGCGGCCTGGGCCGAGTCAAGGGAGGTAGACTCAAGAAGGGAAGCGAGATTGAGATTATCAGTGGCGGGGAGAGGGTTTTCAAAAGAATTTTGAAGAAGTCATGCAGAATGGAGGCCTTGGCGCGATGGGAGAAAACCGGGTTTCCAACATCAGCATCCAAGTTTTTAATATGATTTTTCTAAAAATGCCCCAAAGCGCAGAGGTGGAAGTAGAGGGAGTTTTCATGACCAAGTGTGCTAGTAAAGTATATTCAAAATCGGGACTTTTAGTTATATATCTGGAAGTAACCACAATGTCGGTCATACATAAGGAGTTTCTCAATTTATATTTCGAATGTAATATTCCATTGGTCGTCATATACCAAAGTATCTGAGTAAGAGGACGAGGGGGAAGGTTGAAGCTAGTATTTCACCCATTTGAACAAACTGCATAGATTGTGGGATCCCCTAGAGAATTGTGAAACCCCTAACATAAGAATAGTGAAAGAAACCCGGAAATTCAATTCAGCTCTTAGGTGCATATACTCCATCCACCTAACAGACATATTTCTAAATATCAAAAAATTCCAAGAAAAAAATTCTTATGTACATCTCGACAATCTATTGCATTTGTCCAGTTTCGCTAAAAAATGATATTATTTATGGTCGACGTAAAAAGATAAAATATGTGTTACAAAAAGGCTTATTTTTAGCACTATTTTTTTTTCTTTTTTACACAGACCAAACAACAAGTTGATTTTCCATGGAAAGACTTTTTGCACACATAGCATGTGAAGATATACACGTGAATTTTTCATTTGAAATATTTTGACATTCAAAATTTATCAAAGATGCATTTCAAAATAAATTGAGGATATGCACCCAAGAGATAAAACTTCAGGAACTCGCCTTTTCAATCCCATGTGGATCAGTCAATAGTCAATGTGCAGAGCATGGTGACATTCATTTATCAGCTACTGAAGAATCATGAAAAGTTTCGATGGGTAAAAGCCACTCCAAATGTGGATCAGTCAGTAGTTAATGTGCAGATCATTGTGACATGCATTCATTTCTCAGCCACTGAAGAATCATGAAAAGTTTCTATGGGTAAAAGCCACACCAAATGTATGCATTATACGGGAGATTGCATTAGCATTAGCATTACCACCACAGAATAACTAAGACTGCATTATACGGGAGATTGGATGCTTTATTCACAGGCGAGACCCTTGTTTGTTGTAGAAGTACTTATATTGGCTATCTAACTAATTTAGTACATCAATCAAATGGTATATGGGATTATAAACTTGCTGCCTAAAATGGTAGATGCAAATAATATTCAACAATTCAGACCTATTTGCTTGCTTAGGTGCATCTATAAGTTGATAACCAAAACTTTGACTCTTAGATTGGAACCTTATGCTGCTAAGTTGATTTGTGTTCAACAAAATGCTTTTATCAAAAATAGGAATATCATGAAATTATGCATCATGTGCATGTGAAGAAGCAAGTTGGCATTATTTGAAAACTTGACTTTGAGAAAGCGTACGACAAAATAAATTGGGATTTCCTTTTGAATTGTTTTCGGGTGAGAGGTTTAAATCCCGTATTTTGTTCTTGGATTCATCAGATCCTATATAATGGGACGGTTAGTGTTAAAATAAATGAAGAGATTGGACCCTATTTTCAAAGTGCCAAAGGGGTTTGGTAAGGTGATCCCCTGTCGCCTTTTATGTTCAATATGGGGAGTGAGGTGCTTACAAAGATGGTGTTACAAGCACCGAGAAGTGGCTTATTTACTGGGCTTGCTCCTGACCTGGTTGATAATGGAGTGGCCATACTGTCCTATGTATAACTCATGACCCTGAGAAAGCTGTGAATGTGAAGTTGTTGCTTTACATGTTTGAGTTGATGTCCGGGCTAAAAATCAATTTCTTAAATAGTGAGTGTTGCGGTCAGAAACCCACCGGCGAGCAGCGACGGGCAACACAGTAGAGCCGGGAGGCTCCCAGGACTGCGGCTGGCCCTGGTCCCTCGAGCGACGGCCCGCAAAGACTCGGCACGCACGTCCGATGCTGGTGCAAGGGCGTGCCACCTGACCTATACCCGGTCGGGAAGGTGATGGATTTGCTTCGCTTAGTTTCCCGCATGGCATACACGTAAACATTAAATACGAGCCTCGATCGGCTCTCAGAGTTGTCCCGTGAATCGGCTCAAGGAGCCGATCCACCCATGAATCGTATGAGGTATACGATCATATGGTGGTCCTGCTTGATCAATATAAAGCTAAAACGACCTACGACGATTTAGGGTTTTCACCACATAATCGGAACATCCTACACGTGATTGAGCCTGGCAGCCACGCACGGTGATAATAAACTGACCCTAGACAAGGCCTAAAAACCAACATGAAGTTGATCCCCGGAACATCTTATCTAGGGCTAGCAAACTACACCCTACGTGCCACTGGATCCTTCAACCCGTTTGCAAGGCCTAACTATGCGAGATATTAAACTAATCCTTGAAGAACAAGGAGCAATCATAACGGATCGGATCTACTAAATAATGATCAAGCGAGGTGCCGCCCTTACACCTAAGATAGGTGTAAGGGCGGCTAGACGTCTAAGGGTTGCATGGCGAAAGCATGTGATACGACGAAACAATGCTAACCCTAACACATCTATGATAACTACGTTGCTCGCCATCAACAAGGCTTCGAAGCACGAGCAACGCATGAACAACGAATAAACGTCTACCGCCTAGATCGCAAGATGCGATCTAGGCAGCATGATGCTTACCCGGAAGAAACCCTCGAAACAAGGGGTTGGCGATGCGCCTAGATTGGTTTGTGATGAACGTGATTGTTGTCTTTCTCAATAACCCTAGATACATATTTATAGTCCGTAGACTTTCTAACGTGGGAATAATCCCAACCGTGCACGAGCCAAATTCTATCTAACCGACACGTATCCTACTATATTTACAGATACACGGGCAAACTAGCCCAAACTTTGTATACAAGGCCGATTCATGTATTTCTTCCGCGTATATTCTTCAAGCCCATCTTAATCGCGGCCCACCTCTGATCCGGTCAAATTCTGGTGATAACACATGCTCCCCTGGTTTTGGAAATGACAATTCCAAAATCACTCTGTTTTTTCTTCGTCGGGTCACGTCGTGGCAGAACAGAACCGCCGCAGTATCCTTCATCATGATGCCTGGCCTTCTCAACTTCTCTACGCGATTTGACAATTCTCTGGCACCACTTCCTCGGAAACTACTGTAACATTAACTCTCCCCGCATCCCATTATTTAACCGCATCGAGCAGCTTTGCCCCTTCATCCTCTTGCTCCGTACTAGCCATCGGCAAAAAAACCCCTTCCTCTCGTAGCCATGTCTTCTTCCTCCTCCTCCTCCTCTCGCCTCCTCAAACCTCTCCTACGTATCGTCTCCCTTCCGTGAGCCGACGCCAGAGTGGGGCTCGTTGGCGGCGCACGACATCCTCGCCCCAACGACGTGGGACAAGGAGGACCACGATTCCTCCGTCTGGTCCGAGGATGACAAGTCCTTGACCGACGGAGAGGACGACCTCCAATTCCTCATCGATGGGGAGGAAGAGGCGGAGAGCGAGGACGACCGCTTCTCCTGGGACGACTTCACCTCCTCCGGGGAAGAGGAGGAGGAAGACGACGACGACGACTCCCTCGAGGGTTACCCGCCGGCAAAGCGCCTCCGCGCCTGGTGGGATGACGACGACAGCGATGATGACGAGGAGGACGAGGCTCCTGTAGAGGGCTACGGGAGCAGGTGACGAGGAGCCCGCGCACAGCCACCGCACCGGCGGCAGTGACGACGACGACGAAGGCAAAGAACGGCCCTTAGATTAGGGACTACTAGCATAGGACTAGTAGTAGTAATCGGCTTTTGTTCTTTCTTCCTTGAGCCATCGGCTCTTCTCTGTAAAAGCACCTTTATTAATGAAGAAAACATCTCTAAGCCGATTCTGTCCTTTCACCAGTTTGCCGATTGTCAAAGTAAGTCAACACGCCAAGAGCCGATGGCAGCGCATCGGTCCTTGACATAAAACGCGAGCCAGGCCAGCTCTGTTGCCTACTCAAACGGTAACCTCAGATCTCAATCGCGCAGGCTCGCACCCGCAATGCACCCAATGGCGGAATCCTCAACCGCTCTCGCCGTCCGAACACAAACATCTGAATTAATGCTTCGTTCCATCATTAACTTCTAGGTATCAGACATTCTACTGCCACATCCTTCTCTTCCAAATCTCTCTGTCTTGACCCTCGTTCTACCGAGAGTCCTGCCCATCTGATTTCATACGAGGCAAGTAGGATTCCCTTCGTGAACCAAAACCTAGATCTGGCTTCTTGGGCCGACTGCTTACGAGCCTGGCCTAATCCTCCTGAAGATTGGGTTCTCATGGTACAATAGATTCTTCAAAACCCACCACGCCATCTGGGAAACCGCAGGAATAGCCGATGCTTTGGCCTTATCACTGTCTCCCCTTGAGAAACCTGAAAACCTTCTGAAAACCATCGGCTATTTTTGGTCTGTTGCTTTGAATTGCTTCATGTTTGATCACTGATTTCGAGACTTGGTGATCAATGTGGGAGACTTACGCCCTCAGGAGAGCTCTGGGACCATTGCTGAAACAGCTTGATGTTGATTATGACATCCCCCGCAGAGCAGGTACCACTACTCACAATTTATTTTTGAAGTGGTTTGCGCTCGATCTCCCTTTATACCCTTGCTCTATCTTCTTGCAGAGAACAGGACGGTCCAGACCTCGTAGATGATGACGGCTCCCCTTCCGGATTCCTCCCAACAGCCTCCGGTGGTCCTTTTCTCGCAACACTCATCACCTTTGCGTAAGGTTGTGATGCGGAGCCACCCGATGACACCCAAATCAGCTTCCGAAAGCAGCAATGTCTACTAGGTCAGCCGCCCCCGAGCCCTCGGTCAAAGCGAGAACAAGGGCGAGGAAAGTAGCCGCCAAGAAGACTCGAAGCGCCAAAGCCCTACTCCATCTCAAGAAGGCTCGCACGTAAGCTTCACCCATGCTTTGACCGATTTCATCCATCCTCCTAGACTTCTGCAGCATACTTGTATTTCTTCTACAGACCCCCCCTGAAGGAAACTCTAGTGAAGACACACGATCCGACTTGAAGGGACTCGAGCTCGGGCAATTCTGAAACAACCACCACGCAGAGCCAGCCAGACTTGCCACCGTCGGCTTCCAAGGAAGGTCAGCCCCTGAACATGCCGTTTCCCAAACTCTCATCAAAGCGGGGCAGGGCAGCCTACGCACAGAGAGCCGATGTATCGAGAGAGCTCGCAAGGCACCGCAAGCCTTTCCATTAAATCAGGAGATATCAAATGTAACTCCGTCCTCTCCTCAGCTCATTTTGCATGTTGACCCCTTGTCGTTCTCATCGGCTAACCTCTCCCTTTGCAGACTGATGACACCTCTAGTCGAGAAGGTACCCATGCCATCCGCCACTCTGGCCCTAGCAACTTCTACGAGTGTAGTTGAGAAGGTGGCCAACTTGGCCAACCCAACAACAGAAACACCAGCGCCGATCACCTCTTTTTCCGTTGAAAGCCGATATTGCAGACAAAATGCCGACGGCTTAATGAGCAAAAGGCTGCCTTGTTCGCCAAAACTGACACATCCGACAAAGACTCGCCGAACTGGCGATCTTGCACAAAGGGTTGGAGGTCCTCGCAGAGAAAGCTCGGGCACCAAAACAGTTCATTGAAGCTAAGGAAGCTCTCATCGTTCGCTCCCTCGAGGAAGCAGAAGGCCTCAAAGCCGAACTGAAGACCGACTTGGCCGAAATCCGTGCTTTAAACACGCGACTGGTAGATCCCGTAATTTGTACTAGAGTCGATGGCTGTGCACCGGCTTTACTTGTATGCTGTTGTCTTCGCATATTTTCTCAAGTCGATGTCTGTGCATCGGCTGTGACTTGTGTGTACATTTTTTTTATTGACCGATTTTTCTATCGGCCCCCAATGTTTCACTGCACATGTATCGCACATGTTCATCTGATTAGGTGCCCCCCCGAGCCGAATCTGTCAGGTAACTGCAGATATCGGCTCTGTAGTTAGCCAAGGCACTGTACTTGAACATCGACTCCGTAAGGACCAATGTTGACTTCTTCCAGCTCATCAGCCGACGTAAACCTGTATCCCCGCTTTCCGCCGCCAGCTAGATCGACGTTGAACACGGGCAGAACGTATGGTGAGGATAATTTTGGCCGATTGCTGGAATCGGCCTCCATGTTGATTGAATTGCTCAATGAATGTTTACATCTTGGTCTTGCTTCAGTATAACTACGTGACATGCTTGAGACGAGATTACCCCTTTTTATTTTTTGGGGCCGATCACAAGGATCGGCCTTGCCACGTACGTCCATAGATTTTGCTCTTGTTACACGGTCAGGCCGGTGGATAAGACCAGCCTCACTCCGTCCTTCGTCACGTCGATGCGCTCGCAGTCGTCCAAAGTGATGCCTGGAGAGTGGCTCTTGGCCCGTCGTCTCCCAAACGTTCATGCCGCCCGTTGAAATCTCGGCCGAGTCATCTCGCTTGGACGACCTCTACTTCATCTCCATCCCACTCGTATTAAACATTGGTGCATCGTGGATGGAATGCAACAGCTTGGCGTGGATCCAATCTCTCCCTAGCAGACAACATAGGTGCTCTTGCTATCGACAATAAAGAACATCGTAGGGATGGTTTTTCTTCCTACTGGTCGGATCCACGTTCGTAACACCTTGTGCTTCGTATGCTTGGCCGTTGAAATCGCTCGGTGTAACGTTGGTCTTGATCGATCCGAGCTAGAGCGTCCCAACCGACGTAGCATGGAGTATGGCATAATGTTGATCGCCGCTCCGGTGTCCACCAGCATCTTGTTGACGAGTTGCCCATTGATATAACCTCGCAAGTACAGTGGCCTTCAGTGTCCGTAGCTCCTTTCTCGTGGCTTCTCAAAGATAACCGGCCGTGGGCCGCAATCAAGTTGTGCCACAGGTGCTTCGTCTAATCCTCGGAGCACTAAACTCCGCCGGAAGGATGAACACCATGTTTGTGCCAGCCCGATGTCTCATCATCGGCTTTCTTTTGTCTCGGGGCGCCACTCTTTCTTTTGTGGCCGACCTTCTTCGTCCGCAGTTCGCTGAATTTTCGCGGCCGGATCCGGCCGCGCCTTCCTCAACGTGTGCAGGTATAACCTTTCGGCTTCCTCCAAACCACGTAGTCGCCGAACCCTACGCTTTTGGGAACGGCCGAGTCCATCGTGGCACCACCTTGGCCGGTGGTACTTATCTTCTTCTCCTTCATCATCGTCTTCTAACTCCTCGAGATCTTCCACCCAAGAGGACTCAGCCGTGCTTGTTCCGAGGCAGGAGAGGCCCTAGACGTTTGAACACGGACACGTCACTCGCATCCTTCTTCTTCTCGTCTACATTCGCGCGCTTGCCGATTGTAGGCAATCGGTTCATTCCTCGAATCCCAGCAAGTAGTCCGAAGAAGGGACAGTCCCAGTGCCTATCCACGTCGTCTTGCTCTCTTGACTTTTCCCCGGCGTGGCGCTCATATCTCTCCTCGTCGCGATCATGCCGACGATGTCTCCCCGGCGTCCCCGCTAGCCGACGATCTCTTTCGTCATCGTTGTCGTATCGTCGGCGTTGGTCGTATTGACTCACGTATTTGTTGAGGAGGTGATCAGAGAGAGGTCGCTGATATCTCACATTCTTCACTTCTCCCTCCGTGATGTAGCGCTTGCCATCGTGCCGGAGCCGATCGCGTGGAACGGCTTCCTCTTTGTCCTTGTTATGAGAGCAGCCGCCCTCATCTCTCGTCCTTACCGCAGTGGTGCCCATGTCCTACCATGTTGATGCCGAACGAGAAACCTGGCTGGTACCTCCCGGGGTAAGTGCACTCCACCATGTTAACGGCGGGGAAGGGGTGTGTGTCGACTTTCATGGCGTACTGGCTGAAAATTAGACGCCCTTGTTCTATCGCCATTTGGATCTGCTGACGCCACACCCTGCAGTCGTTGGTGGTATGGGTGAACGTGTTATGCCACTTGCAGTATGACTTTCCGTTCAGCTCCTGCGCCGTGGGGATTTTGTGGCCTTCGGGTACCTTTAGTTGCTTCTCCTTAAGTAAGAGGTCGAAAATTTGCTCAGCCTTGGTCACGTCGAAGTCAAACCCTCTTGGAGGACCTTGTGGCTTAAACCATTTGCAGGACACGGGGCTTGCCCCCCGAGTCCATTCAGCCACTGCTACCTCTTGATCTCCCGCAGAGCCTTCATCCTCATCTGCCTCAACTAGGACCACCGCACGCTTGAATTTATCCTGGTACACCTCTGGGTGGCGCTGTTCATATAACGACAGCTTCTGCACCATATGCGCCAGTGAAGGGTAGTCTGCTTGGGAGGCCACATCCTTGATCGGTGATGCGAGACCCATGTAGGATAACGTTGCATAGAAAACAAAAATTTTCCTACCGCGAACACGCAATCCAAGCCAAGATGCAATCTAGAAGACGGTAGCAACGAGGGGGTATCGAGTCTCACCCTTGAAGAGATTCCAAAGCCTACAAGATGAGGCTCTTGTTGCTGCGGTAGACGTTCACTTGCCGCTTGCAAAAGCGCGTAGAAGATCTTGATCACGATCGGCTCCGGCGCCACGA
>NC_061514.1:145357704-145376703 GCF_022539505.1 Lolium rigidum
AGAAAACATCAACCGGCTCTTCGGCATCTTGTTAATAGGTTAGTTCCAGAAAATGCACGAATATGACATAAAGTGTGCATAAAACATGTAGATATCATCAATAATGTGGCATGGAACATAAGAAATTATCGATACGTCGGAGACGTATCGGCATCCCCAAGCTTAGTTCCGCTCGTCCCGGCGAGGTAAAACGATAACAAAGATAATTTCGAAGTGACATGCCATCATAACCTTGATCATACTATTTGTAAACATATGTAATGAATGCAGCGATCAAAACAATGGTAATGACATGAGTAAACAAGTGAATCATAAAGCAAAGACTTTTCATGAATAGTACTTCAAGACAAGCATCAATAAGTCTTGCATAAGAGTTAACTCATAAAGCAATAAATCAAAGTAAAGGTATTGAAGCAACACAAAGGAAGATTAAGTTTCAGCGGTTGCTTTCAACTTATAACATGTATATCTCATGGATAATTGTCAACATAGAGTAATATAACAAGTGCAATATGCAAGTATGTAGGAATCAATGCACAGTTCACACAAGTGTTTGCTTCTTGAGGTGGAGAGAGATAGGTGAATTGACTCAACATAAAAGTAAAAAAGAATGGTCCTTCAAAGAGGAAAGCATCGATTGCTATATTTGTGCTAGAGCTTTTATTTTGAAAACATGAAACAATTTTGTCAACGGTAGTAATAAAGCATATGAGTTATGAAAATTATATCTTACAAGTTGCAAGCCTCATGCATAGTATACTAATAGTGCCCGCACCTTGTCCTAATTAGCTTGGACTACCGGATCATTGCAATACACATGTTTTAACCAAGTGTCACAATGGGGTACCTCCATGCCGCCTGTACAAAGGTCTAAGGAGAAAGCTCGCATTTTGGATTTCTCGCTTTTGATTATTCTCAACTTAGACATCCATACAGGGACAACATGGACAACGGATAATGGACTCCTCTTTAATGCATAAGCATGTGGAAACAATTATTATTCTCATATGAGATTGAGGATATATGTCCAAAACTGAAACTTCCACCATGAATCATGGCTTTAGTTAGCGGCCCAATGTTCTTCTCTAACAATATGCATGCTCCAACCATAAAGGTGGTAGATCTCTCTTACTTCAGACAAGACGGACATGCATATCAACTCACATGATATTCAACAAAGAATAGTTGATGGCGTCCCCAGAAACATGGTTATCGCACAACAAGCAACTTAATAAGAGATAAAGTGCATAAGTACATATTCAATACCACAATAGTTTTTAAGCTATTTGTCCCATGAGCTATATATTGCAAAGGTGAATGATGGAATTTTAAAGGTAGCACTCAAGCAATTTACTTTGGAATGGCGGATAAATACCATGTAGTAGGTAGGTATGGTGGACACAAATGGCATAGTGGTTGGCTCAAGGATTTTGGATGCATGAGAAGTATTCCCTCTCGATACAAGGTTTAGGCTAGCAAGGTTATTTGAAACAAACACAAGGATGAACGGTGCAGCAAAACTCACATAAAAGACATATTGTAAACATTATAAGACTCTACACCGTCTTCCTTGTTGTTCAAAAATCAATACTAGATATTATCTAGACTCTACAGAAACCAAATATGCAAACCAAATTAGCAAGCTCTAAGTGTTTCTTCATTAATGGGTGCAAAGTATATGATGCAAGAGCTTAAACATGAGCACAACAATTGCCAAGTATCAAATTATTCAAGACATTTTAGAATTACTACATGTAGCATTTTCCAATTCCAACCATATAACACTTTAACGAAGAAGAAACTTCGCCATGAATATTATGAGTAAAGCCTAAGGACATACTTGTCCATATGCTACAGCGGAGCGTGTCTCTCTCCCACAAAGTGAATTCTAGGATCCATTTTATTCAAACAAAACAAAAAACAAAAACAAACCGACGCTCCAAGCAAAGTGCATAAGATGTGGCCGAATAAAAATATAATTTCAGGGGAGGAACCTGATAATGTTGTCGATGAAGAAGGGGATGCCTTGGGCATCCCCAAGCTTAGACGCTTGAGTCTTCTTAGAATATGCAGGGGTGAACCACCGGGGCATCCCAAAGCTTAGAGCTTTCACTCTCCTTGATCATATTGTATCATACTCCTCTCTTGATCCTTGAAAACTTCCTCCACACCAAACTCGAAACAACTCATTAGAGGGTTAGTGCACAATAAAAATTAACATGTTCAGAGGTGACACAATCATTCTTAACACTTCTGGACATTGCATAAAGCTACTGGACATTAATGGATCAAAGAAATTCATCCAACATAGCAAAAGAGGCAATGCGAAATAAAAGGCAGAATCTGCCAAAACAGAACAGTCCGTAAAGATGGATTTAATTGAGGCACCAGACTTGCTCAAATGAAAATGCCCAAATTGAATTAAAGTTGCGTACATATCTGAGGATCACTCACGTAAATTGGCTTAATTTTCTGAGTTACCTACAGAGAATTAGACCCAGATTCGTGACAGCAAAGAAATCTGTTTCTGCGCAGTAATCCAAATCTAGTATTTACTTTACTATCAAAGACTTTACTTGGCACAACAAAACATAAAACTAAGATAAGGAGAGGTTGCTACAGTACTAAACAACTTCCAAGACTCAAATATAAAACAAAAATACTGTAGTAAAAACATGGGTTGTCTCCCATAAGCGCTTTTCTTTAACGCCTTTCAGCTAGGCGCAGAAAGTGTATATCAAGTAACATCAAGAGATGAAGCATCAACATCATAATTTGTTCTAATAATAGAATCATAAGGTAACTTCATTCTCTTTCTAGGGAAGTGTTCCATACCTTTCTTGAGAGGAAATTGATATTTAATATTACTTTCCTTCATATCAATAGTAGCACCAACGGTTCGAAGAAAAGGTCTTCCCAATATAATGGGGCAAGATGCATTGCATTCAATATCCAAGACAACAAAATCAACGGGGACAAGGTTATTTTTAACCATAATATGAACATTATCAATTCTCCCCAAAGGTTTCTTTTTAGCATTATCAGCGAGATTAACATCCAAATAACAATTTTTCATTGGTGGCAAGTCAAGCATATCATAGACTTTCTTAGGCATAACATAAATACTTGCACCAAGATCACATAAAGCATTACAATCAAAATCTTTGACCCTCATTTTAATGATGGGCTCCCAACCATCCTCTAGCTTTCTAGGAATAGAAGTTTCAAGTTTTAGTTTCTCTTCTCTAGCTTTTATGAGAGCATTTGTAATATGTTTTGTGAAAGCCAAGTTTACAGCGCTAGCATTGGGACTCTTAGCAAGTTTTTGTAAGAACTTTATAACTTCAGAGATGTGGCAATCATCAAAATCTAAATCATTACAATTTAAAGCAATGGGATTATCATCCCCAAGGTTGGAAAAAATTTCAGCAGTTTTATCACGAGCAGTTTCAGCAGTTTTAGCAGTTTCAGGTAATTTTGCGCGCTTTGCACTAGGAGTAGAAACATCGCCAACACCAATTATTTTACCATTGATAGTAGGAGGTGCAGCAACATGTGAATCATTAGCATTGCTAGTGGTGGTAATAGTCCAAACTTTAGCTACATTATTCTCTTTAGCTAGTTTTTCATTTTCTTCTCTATCCCACCTAGCACGCAGTTCAGCCATTAATCTTATATTCTCATTAATTCTAACTTGGATGGAATTTGCTTTAGTAACAATTTTATTTTCAATATCCTCAGGTTTAGCAGCCATTTTATTAATTAAAGAAGATTGTGACGCAGACATGTATGAGATTCGGGTTTCAGCATTTGCAAGTTTAGTTTGCAACCCAGAAATCTCCATATTCAGATTTTCAAGTTGATTTCCTATATTCTTCAACAAGGTAGATTGTTCATTCATAGTTTTAGTAAACAATTTATTTTGCTCATATTGTGATTGCATAAAGCTCTTGGTGGATCTTTCAATTTCTAACATCTTTTCCTCATTAGGCGAAACATATCTACCATAAGAATTACCATTAGCAGGATATGGCCTAGAATTTTGAGCAACCAATGAAGCTAATGGAACATTATTAGGATCGACATTAGTCCTACCATTCACAAGCATAGACATAATAGCATCAATCTCATCATTCAAGGAAGAGGATTCTTCAACAGAATTTACCTTCTTACCTTGTGGAGCTCTTTCCGTGTGCCATTCAGAGTAATTAACCATCATATTATCAAGGAGCTTTGTTGCTTCACCAAGAGTGATGGACATAAAGGTACCTCCAGCAACTGAATCCAATAAATTCCGCGAAGAAAAATTTAGTCCTGCATAGAAGGTTTGGATGATCATCCAAGTAGTCAGTCCATGGGTTGGGCAATTTTTAACCAAAGATTTCATTCTTTCCCAAGCTTGAGCAACATGTTCATTATCCAATTGTTTAAAATTCATTATGCTACTCCTCAAAGATATAATTTTAGCAGGGGGATAATATCTACCAATAAAAGCATCCTTGCATTTAGTCCAGGAATCAATACTATTCTTAGGCAGAGATAGCAACCAATTTTTAGCTCTTCCTCTTAATGAGAAAGGAAACAATTTCAATTTTATAATGTCACCATCTACATCCTTATACTTTTGCATTTCACATAGTTCAACAAAATTATTAAGATGGGCAGCAGCATCATCAGAACTAACACCAGAAAATTGCTCTCGCATAACAATATTTAGTAAAGCAGGTTTAATTTCAAAGAATTCCGCTGTAGTAGCAGGTGGAGCAATAGGTGTGCATAAGAAATCATTATTATTTGTGGTTGTGAAGTCACACAACTTAGTATTTTCAGGGGTGGCCATTTTAGCAGTAGTAAATAAAACAAACTAGATAAAGTAAATGCAAGTAAACTAATTTTTTTGTGTTTTTGATATAGCAAACAAGACAGTGAATAAAGTAAAACTAGCAACTAATTTTTTTGTGTTTTGATATAATGCAGCAAACAAAGTAGTAAATAAAATAAAGCAAGACAAAAACAAAGTAAAGAGATTGGGAAGTGGAGACTCCCCTTGCAGCGTGTCTTGATCTCCCCGGCAACGGCGCCAGAAAAAGAGCTGTTGACGTGGGAGTTGAAAATATTTGTGGTGTAACTTTTCTTCGTTCCCCGGAAACGGCGCCAGAAAAAGAGCTTGATGGCGTGTAACTCACACGTTCGTTGGGAACCCCAAGAGGAAGGTATGATGCGCACAACAACAAGTTTTCCCTCGAAAGAAACCAAGGTTTATCGAACCAGGAGGAGCCAAGAAGCACGTTGAAGGTTGATGGCGGCGGGATGTAGTGCGGCGCAACACCGGAGATTCCGGCGCCAACGTGGAACCTGCACAACACAACCAAAGTACTTTGCCCCAACGAAACAGTGAGGTTGTCAATCTCACCGGCTTGCCGTAACAAAGGATTAACCGTATTGTGTGGAAGATGATTGTTTGCAAGAAAACAGTAAACAACAAGTATTGCAGCAGATTTGTATTTCAGTATAAAAGAATGGACCGGGGTCCACATTTCACTAGAGGTGTCTCTCCCATAAGATAAAACCATGTTGGGTGAACAAATTACAGTCGGGCAATTGACAAATAGAGAGGGCATAACAGTGCACATACATGTCATGATAAGTACAGTGAGATTTAATTGGGCATTACGACAAAGTACATAGACCTCCATCCAAGCTGCATCTATGCCTAAAAAGTCCACCTTCAGGTTATCATCCGAACCCCTTCCAGTATTAAGTTGCAAAGCAACAGACAATTGCATTAAGTATGGTGCGTAATGTAATCAACAACTACATCCTTAGACATAGCATCAATGTTTTATCCCTAGTGGCAACATCAATCCACAACCTTAGAACTTTCTGTCACTGTCCCAGATATCAATGGAGGCATGAACCCACTATCGAGCATAAATACTCCCTCTTGGAGTTAAGACCAAAAACTTGGCCAGAGCCTCTACTAATAACGGAGAGCATGCAAGATCATAAACAACACATAGGTAATAACTTGATAATTAACATAACATGGTATTCTCTATCCATCGGATCCCGACAAACACAACATATAGCATTACATATAGATGATCTTGATCATGTTAGGCAGCTCACAAGATCCAACAATGAAGCACAATGAGGAGAAGACAACCATCTAGCTACTGCTATGGACCCATAGTCCTGGGGTGAACTACTCACTCATCACTCCGGAGGCGACCATGGCGGTGAAGAGTCCTCCGGGACATGAATCCCCTCTCCGGCAGGGTGCCGGAGGAGATCTCCAGAATCCCCCGAGATGGGATTGGCGGCGCGGCGTCTCCGGAAGGTTTTACGTATCGTGGCTCTCGAGCATCGGAGGTTTCGCGACGGAGGCTTTAAGTAGGCGGAAGGGCAACGCGGGGGCCACACGAGGGCCCCACGCCATAGGTCGGCGCGGCCGGGGCCCGGGCCGTGCCGCCCTATGGTGGCGGCGCCTCGTGGCCCCACTTCGACTCCTCTTCGGTCTTCCGGAAGCTTCGTGGCAAAATAGGACCCCGGGCGTTGATTTCGTCCAATTCGAGAATATTTCGTTACTAGGATTTCTGAAACCAAAAACAGCGAGAAAACGACAAGCGGCTCTTCGGCATCTTGTTAATAGGTTAGTTCCAGAAAATGCACGAATATGACATAAAGTGTGCATAAAACATGTAGATATCATCAATAATGTGGCATGGAACATAAGAAATTATCGATACGTCGGAGACGTATCAGTAAGCACTTTAGTCTTAGCTCTAGCAAGATCTCTAGCTTTAGTGAGCTTGTTAATTTTATCTTGAGGATCTCCAAGATTTTCTAATCTCTCTTCAAGAGAAGCTATGGTTTCTTGGCTTTCCTCAAGAGCATTTCTAAGAGCATGTAGTTCAAGAGCATCTTCTCTTTCTATTTGGCATTTTTTCTCAAGAGTACCATTTAGTTGAGCCATACGAACCATGAGGTTTGAAACATGCTTTTTAGTATTACCTTGTAGGTTAAGAATGAAATCATCAAACTCTAGCATTTCTTGTTTCACTTTTAGACTAGCAAGATCAACCCCTAGATCACTTGAAACGATAGGCATAGAGGGGTTAGGGGATGATACCTCGGAGGATTTAGCCATGAGGCAACTTTCTTCCTCCACATGAATGACCTCATTGGGGGATTCACTTGGTGATGAAGAGTCAGTGGAGAGGGAGGCAAGAGCGACCAATCCATTAGAGGTTTCATCTTCTTCATCATCAACATCATCATCTCCGGAGGTATACTCTTCTTGAGTTGATAGCACAATAGATGTGTCCAAGGAGGACCTTGCCATGAAGCAATGTGCATTCTTGATATGAGGATTCTCATTGGGAGAGTGATACGTCTCCGACGTATCGATAATTTCTTATGTTCCATGCCACATTATTGATGACATCTACATGATTTATACACAATATATGTCGTATTTATGCATTTTCTGGCACTAACCTATTAACGAGATGCCGAAGAGCCAGTTGCTGTTTTCTGCTGTTTTTGGTTTCAGAAATCCTATTAAGGAAATATTCTCGGAATTGGACGAAATCAACGCCCAGGGTCCTATTTTGCCACGAAGCTTCCGGAAGACCGAGGGATAGACGAAGTGGGGCCACGAGGCGGCCACACACTAGGGCGGCGCGGCCTGGGCCTGGGCCGCGCCGGCCTATTGTGTGGGGCCCTCGTGTGGCCCCCTGACCTGCCCTTCCGCCTACATATAGTCTTCGTCGCGAAACCCCCACTACCGAGAGCCATGATACGGAAAACCTTCCAGAGACGCCGCCGCCGCCAATCCCATCTCGGGGGATTCGGAGATCGCCTCCGGCACCCCGCCGGAGAGGGGAATCATCTCCCGGAGGACTCTTCACCGCCATGGTCGCCTCCGGAGTGATGAGTGAGTAGTTCACCCCTGGACTATGGGTCCATAGTAGTAGCTAGATGGTCGTCTTCTCCTTATGTGCTTCATTGTCGGATCTTGTGAGCTGCCTAACATGATCAAGATCATCTATCTGTAATTCTATATGTTGTGTTTGTCGGGATCCGATGGATAGAGAATACTATGTTATGTTGATTATCAATCTATTACCTATGTGTTGTTTATGATCTTGCATGCTCTCCGTTACTAGTAGAGGCTCGGCCAAGTTTTTGCTCTTAACTCCAAGAGGGAGTATTTATGCTCGATAGTGGGTTCATGCCTCCATTAAATCTGGGACAGGTGACGGAAAGTTCTAAGGTTGTGGATGTCTGTTGCCACTAGGGATAAAACATTGATGCTATGTCCGAGGATGTAGTTATTGATTACATTACGCACCATACTTAATGCAATTGTCCGTTGTTTACAACTTAATACTGGAAGGGGTTCGGATGATAACTTCGAAGGTGGACTTTTAGGCATAGATGCATGCTGGATAGCGGTCTATGTACTTTGTCGTAATGCCCAATTGAATCTCACAATACTCATTATATCATGTATGTGCATTGTCATGCCCTCTCTATTTGTCAATTGCCCGACTGTAATTTGTTCACCCAACATGCTATTTATCTTATGGGAGAGACACCTCTAGTGAACTGTGGACCCCGGTCCATTCTTTTACATTGAATACAATCTATCGCAATACTTGTTCTACTTGTTTTCGTAAACAATCATCATCCACACTATACATCTAATCCTTTGTTACATCAAGCCGGTGAGATTGACAACCTCACTCATTACGTTGGGGCAAAGTACTTTGGTTGTGTTGTGCGGAGTTCCACGTTGGCGCCGAATCCCCGGTGTTGCGCCGCACTACATCCCGCTGCCATCAACCTTCAACGTGCTTCTTGGCTCCTCCTGGTTCGATAAACCTTGGTTTCTTTCCGAGGAAAAACTTGCTACCGTACGCATCACACCTTCCTCTTGGGGTTTCCAACGGACGTGTCGATCGCATGCATCAAGCTACTTTTCACGGCGCCGTTGCCTGGGAGATCAAGACACGCTGCAAGGGAGTCTTCCACATCCAATCTCTTTACTTTGTTTTTGTCTTGCTTTACTTTATTTTATTTATTGCTTTGTTTGCTCTTATATCAAAAACACAAAAAAATTAGTTGCTAGTTTTACTTTATTTACTGTCTTGTTCTCCATATTAAAAACACAAAAAAAATTAGTTACTTGCATTTACTTTATTTAGTTTGCTTTATTTACTACTGCTAAAATGAATACTCCTGAGAACACTAAGTTGTGTGATTTCACTAGTTAGGCTTAATGGAAAACAACAAAAATATTAGAGATCTTTATAGTATTTATCTTGAGTTAGGACATGAGGTGTTTGAAGAGAAAATTAAAAAACCTATGGAACTTTATATGCATGATAATGCCAATGTATTAGTATGAATGCTTTGAACACCATTGTTGCTAATGCTATGGAAGAATTTAAGCTTGGGGAAGCTGGCTTTGATGAGCATGATATTTTTAGTCCCCCAAGCATGGAGGAGAAAATTTACTTTGATGATACTTTACCTCCTATATATGATGATTACAATGATGACTATCATCCACCTACTATTGAGGAGAAAATTAATTATGATTATACTATGCCTCCTATATTTGATGATTATGGTGATAATGATAGCTACCTTGTTGAATTTGCTCCCACTACAATTAATAAGAATGACTATGCTTATGTGGAGAGTAATGATACTTTTATGCATGTGAATAAGAATGCTTTATGTGATAGTTATATTGTTGAGTTTGTTCATGATGCCACTGAAAGTTATTATGAGAGAGGGAAACATGGTTATATGCATCTTAATAATATTAAGTTTCCCCTCTATATGCTGAAAATTTTGAAGTTACTTGTGTTTTATCTTCCTATGCCTGTCACTTTATTCTTCATGAATTTATTTGTGTACAAGATTCCTTTCCATAGGAAGTGGGTTAGGATTAAATTTGTTCCATACTTTCTTTTTTATGCTCTCTTTTGCTCCAACTCTTATTTCTTGCGAGTGCATCATTAAAATTACTGAGCCCATCTTAATGGCTATAAAGAAAGCACTTCTTGGGAGATAACCCATGTTTTATTTTACTTCTGCACTTTATTTTATATTTGAGTTTTGGAAGTTGTTTACTATTGTAGCAACCTCTCCTTATCTTTATTTTATTGCATTGTTGTGCCAAGTAAAGTCTTTGATAGTAAAGTCAATACTAGATTTGGATTACTGCACAGAAACAGATTTCTTGCTGTCACGAATTTCGACCTGCTTCTCTGTAGGTAGCTCAGAAAAATCTGCCAATTTACGTGTGTGATCCTCAGATATGTACACAACTTTCGTTCAATTTGGGCATTTTCATTTGAGCAAGTCTGGTGCCTCAATAAAATTCATCTTTACGGACTGTTCTGTTTTGACAGATTCTGCCTTTTATTTCGCATTGCCTCTTTTGCTATGTTGGATGGATTTCTTTGTTCCATTAATGTCCAGTAGCTTTGTGAAATGTCCATAAGTGTTAAGAATTATTATGTCAGATCTGAACATGTGAATTTTTGATTATGCACTAACCCTCTAATGAGTTGTTTCGAGTTTGGTGTGGAGGAAGTTTTCAAGGATCAAGAGAGGGAGATGATACAATATGATCAAGGAGAGTGAAAGCTCTAAGCTTGGGGATGCCCGGTGGTTCACCCCTGCATATTTTAAGAAGACTCAAGCGTCTAAGCTTGGGGATGCCCAAGGCATCCCCTTCTTCATCGACAACATTATCAGGTTCCTCCCCTGAAACTATATTTTTATTCCATCACATCTTATGTGCTTTGCTTGGAGCGTCGGTTTGTTTTTGTTTTTGTTTTTGTTTAAATAAAATGGATCCTAGCATTCATTGTGTGGGAGAGAGACACGCTCCGCTGTTGCATATGGACAAATATGTCCTTAGGCTTTACTCATAGTATTCATGGCGAAAGTTGAATCTTCTTCGTTAAATTGTTATATGGTTGGAATCGGGAAATGCTACATATAGTAATTCTAAAATGTCTTGAATAATTTGATACTTGGCAATTGTTGTGCTCATGTTTAAGCTCTTGCATCATATACTTTTCACCTATTAATGAAGAAACACATAGAGCTTGCTAAAACTTGGTTTGCATATTTGGTCTCTCTAAAGTCTAGATAATTTCTAGTATTGAGTTTGAACAACAAGGAAGACGGTGTAGAGTCTTATAATGTTTACAATATGTCTTTTATGTGAGTTTTGCTGCACCGGTTCATCCTTGTGTTTGTTTCAAATAACCTTGCTAGCCTAAACCTTGTATCGAGAGGGAATACTTCTCATGCATCCAAAATCCTTGAGCCAACCACTATGCCATTTGTGTCCACCATACCTACCTACTACATGGTATTTTTCCGCCATTCCAAAGTAAATTGCTTGAGTGCTACCTTTAAAATTTACATTCTTTACCTTTGCAATATATAGCTCATGGGACAAATAGCCTAAAAACTATTGTGGTATTGAATATGTACTCATGCACTTTATCTCTTATTAAGTTGCTTGTTGTGCGATAACCATGTTCCTGGGGATGCCATCAACTACTCTTTTGTTGAATATCATGTGAGTTGCTATGCATGTTCGTCTTGTCTAAAGTAAGGGCGGTTTTCACAATCAAATGGTTTGAGTATGCATACTGTTAGAGAAGAACATTGGGCCGCTAACTAAAGCCATGATTCATGGTGGAAGTTTCAGTTTGGACAGACTAATCCTCAATCTCTTATGAGAATAATAATTGTTGTTAAATGCTTATGCATTAAAGAGGAGTCCATTATCTGTTGTCTATGTTGTCCCGGTATGGATGTCTAAGTTGAGAATAATCAAAAGCGAGAAATCCAAATGCGAGCTTTCTCCTCAGACCTTTGTACATGCGGCATACAGGTACCCCTTTGTGACACTTGGTTGAAACATATGCTATGCAATGATAATCCGTGTTAACCCAAGCTAACTAGGACAAGGTGCGAGCACTATTAGTATACTATGCATGAGGCTTGCAACTTGTAAGATATAATTTACATGATACATATGCTTTATTACTACCGTTGACAAAATTGTTTCATGTTTTCAAAATCAAAGCTCTAGCACAAATATAGCAATCAATGCTTCCCTCTCGTGAAGGGCCTTTCTTTTACTTTTATGTTGAGTCGGTTCACCTATTTCTCTCCACCTCAAGAAGCAAACACTTGTGTGAACTGTGCATTGATTCCTACATACTTGCATATTGGACTTGTTATATTACTTTACATTGACAATATCCATGAGATATACATGTTATAAGTTGAAAGCAACCGCTGAAACTTAATCTTCCTTTGTGTTGTTTCAATACCTTTACTTTCATTTATTGCTTTATGAGTTAACTCTTATGCAAGACTTATTGATGCTTGTCTTGAAAGTACTATTCATGAAAAGTCTTTGCTTTATGATTCAGTTGTTTACTCATGTCATTACCATTGTTTTGATCGTTGCATTCATTACATATGCTTACAATAGTATGATCAAGGTTATGATGGCATGTCACTCCGTAAATTATCTTTGTTATCGTTTACCTGCTCGGGACGAGCAGGAACTAAGCTTGGGGATGCAGATACGTCTCCGACGTATCGATAATTTCTTATGTTCCATGCCACATTATTGATGACATCTACATGTTTTATACACATTATATGTCGTATTTATGCATTTTCCGGCACTAACCTATTAACGAGATGCCGAAGAGCCGCATTCTTGTTTTCGCTATTTTTGGTTTCAGAAATCCTAGTAAGGAAATATTCTCGGAATTGGACGAAATCAACGCCCAGGGTCCTATTTTGCCACGAAGCTTCCAGAAGACCGAGGGATAGACGAAGTGGGGCCACGAGGCGGCCACACACTAGGGCGGCGCGGCTTGGGCCTGGGGCCGCGCCGGCCTGTTGTGTGGGGCCCTCGTGTAGCCCCCCGACCTGCCCTTCCGCCTACATATAGTCTTCGTTGCGAAACCCCCGATGCGAGAGCCACGATACGGAAAACCTTCCGCAGACGCCGCCGCCGCCAATCCCATCTCGGGGGATTCAGGAGATCGCCTCCGGCACCCTGCCGGAGAGGGGAATCATCTCCCGGAGGACTCTTCACCGCCATGGTCGCCTCCGGAGTGATGAGTGAGTAGTTCACCCCTGGACTATGGGTCCATAGCAGTAGCTAGATGGTCGTCTTCTCCTTATGTGCTTCATTGTCGGATCGTGTGAGCTGCCTAACATGATCAAGATCATCTATCTGTAATTCTATATGTTGTGTTTGTCGGGATCCGATGGATAGAGAATACTATGTTATGTTGATTATCAATCTATTACCTATGTGTTGTTTATGATCTTGCATGCTCTCCGTTATTAGTAGAGGCTCGGCCAAGTTTTTGCTCTTAACTCCAAGAGGGAGTATTTATGCTCGATAGTGGGTTCATGCCTCCATTAAATGCGGGATAGTGATAGAAAGTTCTAAGGTTGTGGATGTGTCTGTTGCCACTAGGGATAAAACATTGATGCTATGTCCGAGGATGTAGTTATTGATTACATTACGCACCATACTTAATGCAATTGTCCGTTGTTTACAACTTAATACTGGAAGGGGTTCGGATGATAACCTGAAGGTGGACTTTTTAGGCATAGATGCATGCTGGATAGCGGTCTATGTACTTTGTCGTAATGCCCAATTGAATCTCACAACACTCATTATATCATGTATGTGCATTGTCATGTCCTCTCTATTTGTCAATTGCCCGACTGTAATTTGTTCACCCAACATGCTATTTATCTTATGGGAGAGACACCTCTAGTGAACTGTGGACCCCGGTCCATTCTTTTACATTGAATACAATCTATCGCAATACTTGTTCTATCGTTTTCTCGCAAACAATCATCATCCACACTATACATCTAATCCTTTGTTACGAGCAAGCCGGTGAGATTGACAACCACACTCGTTACGTTGGGGCAAAGTACTTTGGTTGTGTTGTGCGGGTTCCACGTTGGCGCCGGAATCCCTGGTGTTGCGCCGCACTACATCCCGCTGCCATCAACCTTCAACGTGCTTCTTGGCTCCTCCTGGTTCGATAAACCTTGGTTTCTTTCTGAGGGAAAACTTGCTGCTGTACGCATCACACCTTCCTCTTGGGGTTCCCAACGGACGTGTCGACTGCACGCATCAGAGAGTCAAAGAGAGATGAAGAGGGAATGTTGGTGGTGACGATGGCGGCCAATTCTTTTGAGCTTTCTTCATCTTCCTCACTACTAGAGCTTCCAACTTCATCGGAAGAATATTCTTCCCTAGTCACTAGCACAATTTTTGAGGGCCTCTTGCCCTTCTTGGTCTTGTTGTTGTAGAATTTCTTCTTGGGGGCTTTTGAATATTTGTCCTTTGAAACTTTGCTCTTGTCCTTGGGAATGAGCCTTCCACCATGAGTTTCCCTATTCTCACAGGGGCACTCGGCAATGAAATGGCGCTTGTCATTACAATTGTAACAAGATCTTGTTCTTGGGCCCGAATTTGTGGACCCCCTTGAGTTGTTTCTCTTGATGTTGTCTTCCTTGGCCTTGGATGGGTCAACCCAAAAAGAGTTGGCATGGAATGCCATGTGGTCATGGTAGTGGTGTTCCAAGTCTTCCGGATAGGACATACTCCAAGATGCCCTATATGATTCTTGAGGGAACACTTCTTCAACGGAGTTGACCGCCAAGGCAAGGTTGGACCCTTTTGTCATCCCAAGAGCTCGGTTGCGAGAATCATGAGAGTTTTCTTCAAGCACCTTGAGAGCTTGCATCTCGTGCACCATTTGTTGAGAAGTGAGAGAGGAATAGCATTCCCTCCCTACAAGAGTCTTGACATCAATGGGTACAAACGGCATCATGCATTCAATGTACTTCTCCTTGATCCAAGAGTCATTGATGTGGGTGGCACCAATCATCCGGAAGGCATCGGCAACGGTGAGAAGTCTTCCATACATGAGTTCATGATCTTCATCCGGTAGCCTCAAAAAACCTTCGGCTTTATTCTTAAGAGCATTATACTTGTTCCTCCTCGTGCTCTCACTTCCAATGCAACTAGCGGACAACCCGTCCCAAGCTTCCTTGGCGGTGGTGTAGTTCCGAACACGATGGAATTCCTTTGTCCCCACACTAGTTTGAATCATGTGCAAGGCGGTGTTGTTGAGTTGACTATCAACCGCTTCTCTTCTAGTCAACTTGTCGGGGTTGTAAGGCTTGAACCCTTCCAAGATGATTCTCCAAAGTTCATTGGGGGCACTGCAAACATGAGAGCGAAACTCAAATTGCCAAGTATCGAAATTCTCAATGGAAAACTTAGGTGGGTCGCCCCGAATGTTCATGTGGGGATGGGGAACCGGTATATCGGGAGATAGAAAAGGTGGAGCTACTCGATTGTAGCTTTCACCTTCATTAGTTGTCCTAGGAGATGCAATGGGATTTTTTATAGTGTTTAAGTTATCACCTTCCACGGGTTTGGTAGAGGAGGGTAATTCCGAAGCATCACCCTCTTCTAACGCACCCGTGTCCTTTACCTCTACACTAGGAGCCTTGGGAAGGGCCGGAGTCAAAAGCTCGGCAATCATCTTTTTCATGCTTTCCATTTGGGCTTCCATGGAGGACTTCAACGAATTGAAGTCTTCCATGGAGACCGTCTTGGTGGCCTCTTCCGAGGACTCCTCGTTCGGCATACTCTTAGGCGGTTAAGCCCGAAATAAGAGCCGAGGCTACGATACCAATTGAAAGGATCGTATGCCGCACCTAGAGGGGGGTGAATAGGTGCTAACCAATTTTTAGTTCTTTTTCAATTTAGGCTTGACACAAAGGTAAATTCTCAAGATATGCAACTAAGTGAATTTACCTATATGACAAGATAAGCAACTAAGCAAGATATCGCTACGCAATATAAGAGATAGAATAGGATAGAGGTAACCGAGAGTGGAGCACGCGATGACACGGAGATGATTCCCGTAGTTCCCTTCCTTTGCAAGAAGGTACGTCTACGTTTGGAGGAGTGTGGTTGCTACGAAAGCCAAACCAACAGCCACGAAGGCTTCACTCAGATCTCTGGTGAGCAACGCCACAAAGGCCTAGCCCACGTTCACTAAGGGATTTCCTCGAGGCGGAAACCGGTCCTTTACAAGGTTCTTGGGGCACACATCCACAACTGAATTGGAGGCTCCCAAATCTGTAACAATACAACAATCAACAACAACACATCAACAACAAATCAACTAGGGAACCAAATAGGAACACTAGCATGAGATCCCTCAAACAAATGAGGGGAAATGAAGAACGCTTCGGTGAGGATGTAGATCGGTGTCTTCTCCTTCGAATCTCCAAAGATCAAGAGCTTTGGTTGGGGGAGGAATGAGATCTTGCAAATCTTGTGTTTCTTGAGGTGGCTCTAATGGTGGTGAAGCTTGGCAGATATTTCTTGCAATGATTGAGCAAAGGGGGAAGGAAGAAGAAGAGGGGTATAAATACCCCTCCCCAAAATCCAGCCGTTGAGCCTTCCGGGGGGCCGGATAATCCAGCCTAAGTTAGGGCCGGATAATCCCCCCCCCCCCCCCCGGATAATCTGGCCTCCTGGTACAAAACCAGGACAATGTCCGGGCAATTGTCCGGCCCCTATACAGAGCTGCTTTTCCTCAAGTCCTTAGCCGTTTTCGAGGGGGCCGGAAGTTCTTGAAATGTCCGGCCCGGATTATCTGGCCCTGGGACAAAACCGGGACAATATCCGGGCAAATGTCCGGCCCCTATACTGAGCTGTATTTCCCAAGTCCTTAGCCGAAATTCTGGGGGCCGAATATTTTGGAAATATCCGGCCCGGATTATCCGGCCTGATGAACATTTTTGCAAATGCTTTTTGACAACGACCGACCACATCCAACACACATACAAATGTATCTATGTAAACCCTGTACCACTTAAACAACCATTAGTGTATCACATACATTGACATCAAACACTCAAAACATAATATGAGAGATGTTCTTTCAGCTGTTCACGGAGGAGCAGAACGCTGAGGCTGTCCGGCGGCAACGGCAACAGCTGATTCTGACGAGCATGCTGCGCGTTCGCCAGCCTTTCTCCGTCGTGCCTCATCGCGGAGGCTCAAAGTCAAGCAAGATGAGGAACATCAACCGGCATCGTCAAGCCGGCACAATGCTGCTTGACGCCGACTACTTCAACGACGACGCGACTCATTCGCCGAAGGAATTTTGGCGCCGGTTTAGGATGAAGAAGGAGCTGCTCTTGAAGATTGTCTACGGCGTCAGGGAGTACGACAAGTACTTCATGGCCAAGCAAGATTGCACATGTTTGTGGGGCTTCACCTTAATTCAGAAGTGTACTGCTGCAATGCGCTGTCTTGCATACAGAGCAGAGTCGATATGTACAGAGACTCTCTATAGGTTTTGCCGAGCTATCATAGCGGTCTTTGCTAAAGACTATTTGAGAGCACTATTTGAGAGCACCAAAGAGAAGATGATACAGCTCGGATCCTGCAAAAGAATGCAGCAAGAGGGTTTTCTGTGATGCTCGGAAGCATTGACTGTATGCATTGGGGCTGGAAGAATTGCCCTTTTACTTGGCAGGGGATCTAAAAGGGGCATACTGGTGAGTGCAGTGTCATTGAGGCGGTGGCAGACCAGGACCTTTGAATTTGGCATGCGTTTTTTGCCATGGCAGGAACAAACAATGATATCAACGTGCTGCAACGCTCTTTGGTGTTTGCCAGGCTAGCTGAGGGACAAGCTCCTGCTGTGAACTTTAAGGTAAACGGCCACGCATATAACAAGGGATACTATCTAGCTGATAGTATCTACTCGACGTATGCTACATTTGTGAAGACAATTCCCTCTCCATCAAACGAGATGGAAGTCTATTTTGCAACATGCCAGGAAGCAGCACGCAAGGATGTTGAGCATGCTTTTGGGGTGCTTCCGCAGCGTTTCGCCATTGTCAGGTACTCTACTCTCACTTGGTCTGCGTCTCAGATGTGGGAGTTGATGAAACCATGTGTGATCATGCACAACATGATCATTGAGAGCGAGCACGACGAACGATGATCAACCATTTGATTATCAAGGGCTACTTGCTGAGGTAGAGCATGTACCCCAATAATTTGCCGCTTTTCTTTACACAATGGAATTCGAGATGCAGGTGTTCATGTACAACTGAAGGCGGATCTAGCTGCGCATTTGTGGGCGAGGAGAGGAGCCACCAACAATACATGATTTTATTTCTATTGTTTGGTTGTATGAATAATTTAAGTACTATTTGTTTGTTTGTTTGGTTGTATGAATAATTTAAGTACTATTTGTTTGATTGATTGTATGAATAATTTAAGTACTATTTGTTTGATTGCATGAATTAATTCTATTTGTGTGATTATATGAATAAAATGTGATTGATATGTTGTTCCAAAATATTGTAAACAGAAAAAGAAAATTTGGGAGGCGCCCCTATAAACTGACGATTATTTGGGGAACGCCGGTGCCGGTGGAGATGCTCTCAGCTACATCTGGGCATGGGCAGCCCGGCCCGACCCGGCCCAAAAATCCCAGGCCGGGCCGGGTCGGGCTTGCACTTCGGACCGGGTTCAGGCCTGAAATCTGAGTCCGAACGTCGGGCCGGGCCGGGTTCGGACCTTCATTTTTGTGCATTTTAGCTTGGTCGGACCGGGCTTCTCGGGGCGGGCCAGGTTCGGGATTAATTCACAGGCCCGACAGTCGGGCCGGGCCAGGCTCGGACCTGACTTTTTACCCGCGTTTTTTTTAACTCGGCCCGGCCGAACTTTGCCCAGGTGTGGTAACTCTCAGCTTTCCGCCAGGCTTGTGGAGTTGTGGCAGATCGGAAATTCGGAATATCGGATGCCGCAAAAAGTCTGCGTCACACATTTTACCGTTTGGCGTGTCATCTATCTAGCCC
>NC_061514.1:145376803-145422797 GCF_022539505.1 Lolium rigidum
CGCCATCCCCTACAATGGCATGTCCTATCAACCAAACTCACCGGATACCTCCACTGCCGTTTTCTTTGTCGCTGTAGGTTACCTCAGCCCTCCATTCCTTTTCTCGACGCACTCTGCATCCTCAATTGTTTTGCCCCGGCATGCGAAGACTTAATCAAAGACGGGAGCATGAGATGGCCAACATAATTTGTGGATGCAATTCTTTGACGCAGTCGATCTTTATCATGATCATCTCGCCTAATCTTATCAAATATTTGCCACAAGCATAAGCCCTTTCAATGACTTGACCTTTGAATTGAAACTCTCCGCAAGGTTACTTGTTACATAGTCTACCTTGCAAATTTCATTGAATTGGCTTCTTGACCACACCCTACCATGATGTTCATCCAAGTACTCCTTCACCCCAGGTTTTTGTTTATACAACACATCCAAATGAAACAGATGCTTCCTAGAGCTGCATGTGTATGAAGCTGGCCATAGGTTGTCCGTAAAAACTTTACCCTTGAATTTCTTTGTAAAATTATGTACCAAGTGTCGCATACATTCCCTATGCTCCACTCCGTGGAATACTCGCTTCTACCGCAGCCTCCAAACCTTTGCAAGCGTCTCGTGTGGATAACAAGTCCTCGTTGGATGACCTATAAGGTCGCGCAAATTCTGCGTAAACCAAGTCCAACTTTCCCGTGACTCAACCTCCAAAACCCCATAAGCAACAAGGGAACATCCAATTATGTCCATCAACCGCAAGTAGCAAGCAACTAGCTGTCCTTTAAACCCTGCCATGAAGAGTCGATGCATCCACGGCCAAATAAGGCCCGCAACCGTCCAAAAAGCCTTTCCAAGCAAGCTTTGAAACAAACAAAAGCCCTTCTGAAACATTCCTTGTGAATTACCTTCCCGCTTTTCAATTTGTAGGGAACTCGTATGCTTGTCTATCGCTACAACACTCGCTCGGACTAGCCATCTCCACTTCAGCTTTGAAAGTGTAAAGCAATCGAAAGCTTTCATTCCATGGACCATTGATCTTGTCAAGAGCCATTTCCTTTGCATAGAACATTCTCATGTAAGGTACTTTCATTTTATACTTCTCAACCACCTTTTTACGAGTGCTCGTTGGACCAAGTGAAGGATCTTCTCTCAGCCAATCTAGGATTACATCTCGCCAACCACCTAGTCTTCGCTAGCTTTGTTTTCAGCTCCGGCTCTCCCCTAGAGGTGGACACCTATGGATCTCATTATTCTTCTTTATCCGAAACATAATGATAAGGGATGTCGGTAATAGATAACAAATTTTACACCGTGATCTAAATACACAACCGGTTGGCGTAGTACCCGAACCAAGCCGCTTACGCGCATTGTGGATGCATGCAGCCTAAACCTACACCTTGGGTATGGGCATTTAATTGTGAACCTACCGGCTCACTTTTAATAACCTCGAAATTATTCTTAGTGAGAATGTGATATGTAGTAATTGCATTACGGCAGTCCATCATCGTTTGAAACACGGTGCCTTCTACAAGCTGGGGTTTCTCCCCGTTCCACTCAATTGTTGGCAAGTCTTCACCTTCGTAATCGGCTAAAACGAGGCTGTCATCATTCTCATTCTTCTCTTCATCATCAGTGTCATCAAATCTGGCACCAAAAGCCATATCTTCCATGTATTGATCCCCCATTGCCTCGCTATCGCATCGATCTACCAATTCGAGAAACATCAACTCATCCTCATCATCTTGAGGAGGCTGATCCTCAATGTCCGCATCGTCCTCCACATCGACCGTACGAACGATCCGGCTACCACTAGCACCGGGACAGATGGTGCTGCTGTGGACCTACAAGGAGCGCCACGGCGCACACTATTAGCGCAGGCGAGCAGCAGTAGAGAGACATGATGCCCGACCACCCGATGATGCCCCGGCACCGGATGATGCCCGGCCCCTCGTCCACATGGATACGAATTTTACCGAACCGGCAAGAAGCATTCAAAGCAAAAAGAAATCCCGCATCGTCTTCGGAAATTAGTGGAACAAATCTTCCCTCCGAGCCGTTGAAATATTCGAAATGAACCGCATCGAGAGAGCTCCAGTGTAGTTATCGTAGATGTTAGCTTTGAAATCCGTTAACGAGATGGTGGTTGCAACCACCGCAGGGAAGTTAAACCCGGTCTTACGGCGTTTAGAATCACGCGTAAAGCTAGAATCCAGCCTAACCACCAGCCGAAAAGCCGCACTGGATCCATCCTATTCGAAAAGCAACGCAGCTTAGTTGAGCAACAACGATTGGCGCTCAAAACGCGCTCTACCGTTAATTCACATGGGATAGGCAGACGATGCTTACCCGTGATGGAATCCATGCGTTAGATCCCTCCGATTCCCAATCTTCTCCACGGCCGGCGGGAATAGTCCGCACACTAGACGGAATTACAAAGAGGACAGGGGTAGATCCGGATCCGGTGGAGGCGGAGCCCGGGGGTGGTGGTGGGGGCGGGGCCGGCTCGGCGGCGGACGACGCCATAAGGTAGGTGGGCGAGGATGGCGTGGCGGCGGAGGGGCGGTGTGTGAGCTCCTCCGGGTCTCGGACGGAGGGGAAAGCTTTGGGTCAGCTCTTCCGGTCAATAGTCAACACATTTCGAAAGCAACGGTCAAGTCAAAACCACCGCGGCTCCCTAGCCGTCACCGGTAACGGAAGGCCTCTGAACAGACGGCAACCCTCCCATCCGAGCCTCTGGAAGGGGTTTCAAACTAGAGGGAGGGGAAAACTGAAGAAAAGTTAAGAGGCTGGGGAAAACTGAGTACAACTAACGAACCAGGGGCACGAAACTAGAAATCCCTATGAAATAAACAACAATCACGTTCACCACAAACCAATCTAGGCGCATCGCCAACTCCCTTGTCTCGAGGGTTTCTTCCGGGTAAGCATCATGCTGCCTAGATCGCATCTTGCGATCTAGGCAAGACACGTTTATTCGTTGTTCATGCGTTGCTCGTATCGAAGCCTTTTTGATGGCGAGCAACGTAGTTATCATAGATGTTTTAGGGTTAGCATTGTTCATCGTATCACATGCTATCGTCGTGCGACCCTTAGGCATCTAGCCGCCCTTACACCTATCTTGGGTGTAAGGGCGGCACCCCGCTTGATCATTGTTTAGTAGATCCGATCCGTTATGATTGCTCCTTGTTCTTCAAGGATTAGTTTAATATCCGCATAGTTAGGCCTTACAAACGGGTTGAAGGATCCAGTGGCGCGTAGGGTGTAGTTTGCTAGCCCTAGACAGGATGTTCCGAGGATCAACTTCGTGTTGGTTTTTAGGCCTTGTCTAGGGTCGGTTTACGATCACCGTGCGTGGCCGCCAGGCTCAATCGCGAATAGGATGTTCCGATTATGCGGTGAAAAACCTAAATCGTAGTAGGTCGTTTTAGCTGTATTTTGATCAAGCAGGACCACCATCTGGTCGTACACCTCGTACGCATCATGGGTGGATCGGCTCCTTGAGCCGATTCACAGGATAACCTGAGAGCCGATCGAGGCTCGTATTTAATGTTTACGTGTATGCCATGCAGGAACTAAGCGAGGCACACCCAACACCTTCCCGACTGGGTATAGGTCAGGTGGCACGCCCTTGCATCAGCATCGGACGTGCGTGCCGAGGCTTTGCGGGTCGTCGCTCGGAGGGACCAGGGCCAGCCGCAGTCCTGGGAGCCTCCCGGCTCTACGGTGTTGCCCGTCGCTGCCCGCCGGTGGGTTTCTGACCGCAACATGTACTGAAAAAGAAAGTGCTGTAGAACACATGATTGAACTTTCTTCTATGAGTAGTTTGTTTTCTGATGATATTAAGATGCGTACTTACTTTGTCGCTAAATTTTTTTCCTTTCTCATTAAAGGATGATGCTAAAACTTGGTATAATAATTTGTCTCCTGGTTCTATTAAAAGTCCAACTGATTTGCGTGATGTTTTCTTTCGAAAATACTTTCCTGCTAGTGCTCAACATATTGCTTTACGAGAGAATTTATAGATTTGACCGGGGAGATGAAGAGAAATTGCCTGAGGCTTGGGCAAGATTTTGTTCTCTTATCGGAGCTCGACCTGGACATGATTTAGAAAAGAATGATCTACTTGATATATTTTATAGTGGACTAACCATTGAGTCTAGGGCATATTTGGATAGTTGTGCTGGTTGTGTTTTCAGGAAAAGAACTCCGCACGAAGCTCGAAGAATTATTGGCTAAAATAGGCCGGAATCATGATGATTGGACTACACCTGAACCAATTCCAACGCCAATATTGAAGAAGAGGGGTTTAATTAAATTGAATGATGAAGATATGAGGGAAGCCAAGAAGTCTCTCAAAGAGAAAGGTATTAAATCTGAAGATGTGAAAAATCTACCTCCCATAGAAGATATATGTGAGATAATTCCCCCTTCATCCATGATTGAGGTAAACTCCCTTCAGCGCTTTACTAGGGAATATATTCCGTATTCAAAACCTCCTGCGCAATGCTTAGATGAGTTTGATAATTATATTGTTAAGCAAGAAAATTTTAATATGGGAGTAGAGAATCATCTAATGGAAAATTCTCAAGCTATTAGCAATTTGCATGATATTGTGGAGAGAACCTCCAATGATGTTAAGATGCTTGTTAAACATTTTCAAATGGTTCAAACTCAAATTGATCAACTCACTAAAGTGCAAAATGACTTATTACAAAATAATTCTAAGGAGAAACATGCTTATGAAGTAACAACTAGAGGTGGTGTCTCTACCCAGGATCCTCTATATCCTGAAGGGCATCCCAAAAGAATTGAACAAGATTCTCAACGCATTGAACCTAGAGCTCCTTCTAAGAAAAAGAAGAAGAAACATAAAAATGTTGTAGAATCCTCTGAACCTGTTAATGATCCTCATAGTATTTCTATTTCTGATGTCTGAAACCGAAAGTGGTAATGAACATGATAATAATAATGATAATGATAAGAATGATGCTTCTGATAAAGAAGAGGTTGAAGATGAACCTGAAAAGCAAGATAAAAATAAAAAGTATACTAAAGAAGATTTTATAGCTAAGAAACATGGTAATGAAAGGGAACCTTGGGTGCAAAAGCAAATGCCTTTTCCTGCTAAGAAACTAAAATCAAAGGAAGAAGAACACTATAATAAATTTTGTGATTGGATGAAACCTTTATTCTTGCAAATCCCTTTGACCGATGCTATTAAATTGCCTCCTTATTCAAAGTATATGAAAGAAATTGTTACTAACAAAAGGAAAATCCCTAATGAGGAAATTTCCACTATGCTTGCTAATTACTCTTTTAATGGTAAGGTTCCAAAGAAGCTTGGTGACCCAGGTATACCTACTATTCCTTGTTCTATTAAGAATAATTATGTTAAAACTGCTCTATGTGTCTTGGGAGCCGGTGTTAGTGTTATGCCTTTTTCTCTTTATAAGAGACTCTACTTAGATAAGTTGATACCTACTGATATATCTTTGCAAATGGCTGATAAATCTACTGCTATTCCTGTTGGTATATGTGAGGATGTTCCTGTTCAAGTTACTAATAACTGCTTGATATTAACTCGATTTTGTTGTGTTGGAAATGCTTGAAGATGATAATATGTCTATTATTCTTGGGAGACCTTTTCTTAACACCGCAGGGGCTGTTATTGATTGCAATAAAGGAAAGGTTACTTTCAATGTTGATGATAGGGAGCATACCGTTTATTTTCCCAAGAGGATTGAGAAAGCGTGTGGAGTTAATACTATTTCTAATGTGAGAACTATCAAAGTGGGAACTATTGATTGCCCTATATATGAGCCTAAAGAAGAATATCAAACTCTTATGATTGGATCCATATCAATACAATTCAAGGTAACATGATTGATTTGAGGTTTATTTCTTCTTATGCTATGTAAAATTTATTTGGTGGCAAGACTTGATCAACCTTGTTAACAAATACTTTTTATATGCATAGAGGAGGTAAACAACATCTCTTTCTTCCTCCACTTGCTCTAGTTGCTCGTAGCACTTCTATTTTGCAAAGTTCCTTAGTTATTTAGAGATTTCAAAAAATTCTCGGCCGTAATAATAAACTTAATACCCAGAAATGTGCATTTTTCAAAGTTTTCAAAAATTCACAAAAATTATACCGTTGGTCCTATTTTTCGACGAGGCACCTGAGAGCACCTGGGGATGAACAGTGGGGCACCCCAGGGTGGCACCCCACAGGTTGGCGCGGCCAGCAAGGGGGGCGCGCCACCCTGTTGTGTGGGCCCCCCGTTACCCCACTTTAGCATCTTTTCCTCCCACACTCTTCTCTCTCCCGAAAAAATCGACACCAGCTTCCTCTCACTCGTGTTTTTGCTCAAGAACTCCAGATTTCTCGATCTCTTTGCTCAGCCCAGATTTCTGTCTGAGATTTGGCACATTTGCTCTTCGGTATGTTACTCCTTCCATTATCCAAGTAGAATTTTGTTTGGTGGAGTATATCTTGAATATTTTGCTGCTGTAGGTAACATGTTTAGTGAGCTTGCATGCTTGTTCTAAGTGATAGAAACTAGTTTTGATGCATGATTAGTACTCTAGCAAGTTCCTATGGTAGTTTCCCTCAATTATATGTCACCAAATCAAGTTTTATATTGTTTGTTGAAAAATTTCAGAAAATGGAAGGGAGTAGGCACCAACTTAACCAACAAGAATTGGAGGTGCAACAGGTCATGAGAAGTGCAGGGATCTTGCAGGATGTTCAAAGTCTAATCTCTCGTGCAGGGTTGGATGATTTTGTTGATGGTGAACCATGCCGGCCAATATGCAAAACTGACTATGTCAGTAGTGCAGAATTTTAAATTCAATTGGTCGCGATCTAACCCCATGGTTCAGTACAAAATTTATAATAAAACTGTCAACTTACCATTCAATGATTTTTGTGCAGCAATCAGAGTGCCGCAATGGGGATCATGCGAGAAGATAAAGGGATCGCCGCAAGAGTTCTTGGACCTTTTCAAGATGATTTGTCATGGAAGAAGCTTCTCAGAGGATGGTGGTAAAATCAGTAGCATTCATTTCCCAGCTATTCGTTACTTTGCTTATTTCATTACCAAGTGCGTTCTAGCAAGAAAGAATGGAAGTAAAATATCTATCCGGGGTCTAGCCTTTCTAGTCGCGCCGCATTACAAGGTAATAGGACTTATAACTTGGGTGCTTTGATAGCCAACAGACTTGCTACTAACCGTGAGAAGGGAGGAATTTGTGGAGGTCTCATCGCCTCTCGCTTATTAGCTATGCATAATGTAGAATCTCACCATCTTGATATTCAGCTCCCCATAGAGAAACTTGACATAGTCTCCATGATTAAGCATGAATTTGTTTCTGATTCGTCTAATTTGAGCAACATGTCTTACAGAATAACATTTTACAAGAAATCTTGGACAATAACTAAGAAAACTGAAAAATTAGTATGATTGCCTCGCACCGCTTCTGTTTAACCTTGATTTCGGGGAGGATTGGTCACCACGGAAGGTGAACCGAAGGCATACATAGAGAGAGATGGCCATCGTGCAAGAGACAACACGGATGAGGTCGAGGAACACCTCGACTCGTCATCGATGCAGACAAGCTCTTCGCATCAACAAGTTGGGCATGAGGAGCCTCCACGCTTTTCTTCTGCATCGGTACCTTATTATGACTACTCCATGTACGATCCACCGGCATGGAACCCAGACCCTCGATGGGGTTGATCTCCACTTAGGCCAAAAGCCTAAGCTTGGGGGGAGGTATACCGGCATCACTCATTCTTTGCATATTATGGTTGCTGGATACTTTTATATACTTGTTTAGCTTCTTTGAGTGGTTTTCTAATGAGAGGGAGATGATATTTGGGGAAGTGCTGCCTGAAAACAGATTCTGGACTGTTACTAGAAAAGTTCGTGCGCACAGCCAGAACGTTATTTTGAGCTGCCAATTTTTGTGCATGTTCCCCAGATTGTTATCTAACTTTCATTAGTTGAACACTTTTCGAGCTGACCAACGGAAGATTTTTGTAAAAATCGATTTATGTACTGCTGTCAAGTTTTGGCAGATTTCTGCCATCTCGCTTTTCTGTGTTTCTTTTAGTTTTCATTTTCTTGTTCTTGCTTTGTTTCTTTCCTAAAACACAAAAAGACCAAAAATATTTCTGTTGTTTCTCTTCACCACTTGTTTACTTTAGTTTCTTGCATTTATTTCCTTTATTTGTTATTGCTAGTTTGCTATAAGAAAACCCAAAAAGATTTTTCTTTGTTTGCTTGTTTTCTTTTGTTCCTGTTTCCAAATTCGAAAACACCAAAAATATTTGCTGTTCTTCTTTGGTTTTGTAAAGTTCTTTATGAGTTCAATGGTCTTCGGTGGCTGGAGCGTGGTTTTCATTTCATTTTATCCAAGCTACACAAGTGAAAAGGCAATAATGACGATATTCGACAATCTGATTGTGGTGAGAGGCTGGTATGAACTCTATTTGTTTTCATTTTTGTACATATACTCATCCATGTGAGCATGCTTAGTTGGTTCATGTGAGGTATATGTCATTTAAGAAAGTCTAGTAGTTCATGATCTCTCATGTTTAGCTCCAATTTATTAATATGAGTAGCATGTCATGGATGTTTGCTTGCATTGTTTTATTCATAGATAGGTATGATATTGTGGTATCCTCCTCTGAATAATTCGTTTGATTTAACTTGGCACATGCTCACGCATGCATATGACTGAACAAGAGTCAATTAAGCCTCAATGATTTACATTGCTTCGCAGTTCTCGGTATCACTTTTATGCCTCGGTTAATTTATTTTGCCGCAAGCATGATTATGACGAGTTCTTGCTCTCTTGATTTGTCGCTCCCTAGTCTTCCGCTAGCCTTCACTTGTACTCGAGCGGGAACGCTGCTCGTGCTTCCAAACACATGAAAACCAAGTTATTCCGGAGTGTCCACCATAAATACCTATGCATGGCATTTCAAACCATTCCAAGTAAATTCTCATGCGCTACCTTTAAACCTTCAAAATGCTTCTCAATTTGTGTTAACGTTTCATAGCTCATGAGGAAGTATGTGGTGTTTAACTTTCAACCTTGTCATTTACTCTTGACGGACTTTCATATGGACTAGTGGCACATCCGCTTATCCAATAATTTTGCAAAAAGAGCTGGCAGCGGGGTTCCCAGCCCCAATTAATCAACCTTCATTAATAATTCTCTTCACATGTTTTGCTCTGATTCATCAGTAAGCAACTTAATTTTGCAAATAGACACTCCTCCATGGTATGTGATTGATGGAAGGCACCCGAGGATTCGGTTAGCCATGGCTTGTGTAAGCAAAGGTTGGGGGGAGTGTCACCCTGTTGGCGTCAGAAACCCACTGGCGGGCAGCGACTGGCAACACAGTAGAGCCGGGAACAACTAGGGCTGCGGCTGGCCCCAGTCCCTCAGAGCGACGGCCCGCAAAGCCTCCTGGTCACACGTCCGATGCTATCGCAAGGGCGTGCCACCTGACCTATACCTGGTCGTGGAAGGTGTTGGATGATGCCTCGCTTAGTTTCCCGCATGGCATACACGTAAACATTAAATACGAGCCTCGATCGGCTCTCGGAGTTATCCTGTGAATCGGCTCAAAGAGCCGATCCACCCATGATTCGTACAAGGTGTCCGAATATATGGTGGTCCTGCTTGATCAAAATAAAGTTAATGAGATCTACGACGATTTAGGGTTTTCACCGCATAATCGGATCATCCTACTCACGATTGAGCCTCGCGCTCGCGCACGGTGACCGTAAGCCGATCCTAGACAGGGCCTAAAAACCAACACGAGGTTGATCCCCGGAACGTCCCGTCTAGGGCTAGCAAACTCCACCCTACACGCCGCTGGATCCTCCAACCCTTTGTAAGGCCTAACTATTGCGGATGTTAAACTAATCCTTGACGAACAAGGAGCAACCGTAACGGATCAGATCTACCAAACTATGATCAAGCGGGGTGCCGCCCCTACACCTAAGATAGGTGTAAGGGCGGCTAGATGCATGAAGGTTGCACTACGACACCATATGATACGAAGAACAATGCAAACCCTAACACATCTAAGATAACTACGTTGCTCGCCATCAAAAAGGCTTCAGCACGAGCAACGCATGAACAACGTGGGTAGGCTTGTGCTGCCTAGATCGCAAGATGCGATCTAGGCAGCATGGTGCTTACCGGATAAACCCTCGAGACGAAGGAGTTGGCGATGCGCCGAGATTTGTTTGTGTTGAACGTTGGTTGTTGTTTTTCCATAAGCCCTAGATACATATTTATAGTCCAAAGGACTTCCTAATTCAGGCGTGCACCTAACCGTGCACGGGTAAAACTCTAACTCCTAACCGACACGTAACCTAATATGTTACAGATACAAGGGCAAAATAGCCCAAACTTTGCATGTAAGGCCGATTCACGTATTTCTTCTATATATATATTCTTCAAGTCCATCTTGATCGCGGCCCACCTCTGACTCGGTCAAATTCTGGTGATAACACATGCCCCCTGGTTTTGGTAATGATAATTTCAAAAGCACTCGGTTTTTCCTTCGAAGGGTCATGTCGTGGCAGAGCAGAATCGTCGCAGTGTGTTTCATCATGACGACTTGCCTTCCCAACTCCTCTGCACGATTTGACAGTTTTGGCACCATGTTCTCGAAAACTCGCTCGAAAATTAAATCTCCATCTCCTTTTTATTTAACCGCATCGAACAGCTTCTCCTCTTCATCCTCTTCGCGTTAGCACTCCCAAAAAACCCTTTTCTCGCCACCATGTCTTCCTCTTCTTCTTCTTCATCGGATCTTTACGCCCGGTCCTCTCCCTTCCGCGAGCCGACGCCTCGAGTGGAACCCGGAGGAGGCCCATGCGGCCAACATCCGCCGCGCCATCGAGGCCGGGGACGAGCCGAGCCACAACTTCTCCATCCGGTCGAGAGGACGACAAGTCCCCGACCGACGGGGAGAGCGACCTCCGCTTCCTCGCCCATGGGGAGTCGGAGGAGGAAAGTGACGACGGTCGCTTCCCTCGGGACGGGGTCACCTCCTCCGAGGAGGCGAAGGAGGAGGAGGAGGAGGAGAAGGACGACAGCTCCTCCGACGAGCCGCCGGCCAAACGCCACTGCCCCTGGCCCGGGAACCTCAGCGACTTCGGCAGCGACGACGACGACGCTGATGAGGAGGACGAAGACAACGAGGGTCCTGCCGGCGGTCGCTACAGCAGCGACGACGAACCGGTCCGGAGCAGCGCCGACAACGGCGACAACGACAATGACGACGACGAGGGCAGCAACGGCCCCTAGATAGGATCTTAGCCCAGAGCCAGCTGTGGTAGATGGGGCAATGTATCCCCTAGGACCTCCTTTTTGAGAGCAATCAGCTCTTTTCGTAAGAAATCTCGTTTATCAATGAAGAATTTCCCCAATTTGATCTTGCCGATTTCCTTTATGATAATTTAGCCGATTGTCCTCCGTACTGATTCTGCCGATTGTCAATTCGGTCAATGCTTAATGAGCCGATGGCAACGCATCAGTCTCTCACGATAAATTTCGAGATAGATCCATCCGGACCCCCAAACTCCTGGTCAAACAGGGCCAAGCCACAATCGTGCAAACCCCAGATTTTGCAAACGCAGATCCAACAGAATGGCATGTTAAACTTAGCGGCAAAAACTCCCGAAATCATGTCCGGCCTCCTCGTTAACTTTATATTTCGGACATTCTTCTCGCCACATCCTTCTCTTCCGGATCCTCTTTGCCTTCGGGAGAGCCCTAGTACCGTTGTCTGGATCAACTCAAACGTCGAAGCCGCCACTTCGCGAACGATGCAGCAACCATCTCTCAAAATCAAATTGAGATGCAAAGCCAACCGATTTCAAGCAAAATCGGCTCCTTATAGCAAAGGACCTTTCGGGGCAAGCTGCCCCCCGAGCTTCAGTCGGGGCGAAAATAGCAGTGAGCCGACCAAGTCAACCATCCTCGGTTTCCAACTCGTAGTGCAGAATCAGCCGATTCCAACAAAATCGGTTCTTCGGAGTGAAGAAATTTCAAGGCGAGCTGCCCCCCGAGCTTCTCCAGCTCAAATCGTGCGCCTGGCTGATCAGATCGGTTTATCATCTTTGGCAGGCTGAAGCAACCTCCAAAACTCTGGACGTAACAACCCCTGGAAGTGACAGCTACCAAGTCACCACCTTGGTCAAGCCTCAGGCAAAAAATGTTACAGCCGATTGCTTCATCATCGGCTGTTCTCCTGGTCCTAGAAGAGATATGCTCCCTTCGTCGGGCTCACCCTTACCCCGACTTGCATGTTTATGCTGCTCTCGACGTTAGCCGGGTTACGATCCTCAATCCCGCGAGTCCCGGTTCCTCCAGTAGAGCTTCTCCATGTAACTCGATAATCGCTCGTCCTTAAGTCGATGTCCGCACATCGGCCGTGCTTAAAATTTCGAATTTTCGGCCGATTTATGTATCGGCCCCCATACTTCCATACCCATCATCAAGGAATATCTCGGGCTGCTGGTCGTTTGCAAGATACTCCTACTTCATATCCTCGTGTTTTATCCACCTAGGTGCCCCCCCCGAGCCGATTCTCGTCAAAAGACTTGATGGTATTGGCTCTTTAGGTAATCCATGATGGATCAAACGTTGAACCCAGTGCGAATGGATGGTGAGGATAATTTTGGCCGATTGCTGGAATCGGCCTCCACGCTGCTTGCTCGATGAAGGTTTTGTGATGTTCCTCCATAAAAAATTTGGGGCCGATCACAAGGATCAGCCTCGCCACGTTCGTCCATCGACGTTTGCTTTGTTACACGGTCGAGCCGGTGGATAAAACCAGCCTAACCCCGTTCTTTGTCACGTCGATGCGCTCGCGATCGTCCAAATTGATGCCCGAGAGCGGCTCTTGGCCCGATGTCTCCCAAACGCCCATGCCAGCTGTTGAAATCTCGACCGAATCATCCGCGTGGACGACTTCTACTTCATCTCCATCCCACCGTATTAGGCATTGGTGCATCATGGATGGAATGCAACAGCTTGGCGTGGATCCAATCTCTCCCTAGTAGGACAAGCATAGGTACTCTTGTCGTCGACAATAAAGAACGTCGTAGGGACAGCTTTCCTTCCTACGGTCGGATCCACATTCGGAACACCTTGTGCGTCGATGCTTGGCCGTTGAAATCGCTCAGTGGTTACATTGGTCTTGATCGGATCCGAGCTGGAGCGTCCCAACCGACGTAGCATGGAGTATGGCATAATGTTAATCGCCGCCCCGTGTCTACCAACATCTTGTTGACAAGCTGCCCATTGATGTAACCTCGCAGTGCACGAGGCCTTCGATGCTCGTAACTTCTTTCTTGCGGCTTCTCAAAGATGACCGGCCGTGGGCCGCAGTCCAATTGTGCCACAGAGTGCTTCGTACAATCCTTGAGCGCTAAACTCCGTTGGAAGGATGAAGACCATGTGTGTGCCACCCGATGTCTCATCATCGGCTTTCCTTTGCTTGGGGTGCCACTCTTTCTTTGTGGCCGACCTTCTTCGTCCAGGGTTCGCTGAATTTTGGCGGCCAAATCGAGGCCGTGCCTTCCTCAACGTGTGCGGTATAATTTTTCAGCTTCCTCCAACCCACGCGTACGCTCGAACCCTTCGCTTCTGGGAACAGCTGAGCCCATCAGGGCACCACCTTGGCCGATGATACTTATCTTCTTCATCATCGTCCTCTAGTTCCTCAAGATCTTCTACCCGAGCGGACTCAGCATGCTTGTTCCGAGGCGGGAGAGGCCCTAGACGCTTGAACACGGACACTTTAGCTGCATCCTTCTTCTTCCGTTTGCATTCCGGGCAGTTGCCGATTGTTGGCAATCGGCTCATTCCTCGAATCCCAGCGAGTTGTCCGAAGAAGGGGCAGTCCCAAAGTGCCTATCTATGTCGTCTCGTTCCCTCGACTTTTCCCCGGCGTGGCGCTCGTATTGCTCCTCGTCGTGATCATGCCGACGATGTCTCCTCGTCGTCCCTAGCCGGACGATCTTCTTCATCATCGTCGTTGTATCGCCGGCGTTGGTCATACTCGACTCACATACTTGTTGAGGAGGTGATCGGAGAGAGGTCGCCGATATCTTATGTTCTTCACTTCTCCCTCTCGTGACGTAGCGCTTGCCGTCTTGGCGGAGCCGTTCGCGTGGAGCGGCTTCCTCTCGTGTCTTTGCTATGAGAGCAGCTTGCCCGCATCTCCGTCCTTACCGTGGTGGTGCCCGTGTCCCACCATGTTGATGTCGAGTGGGGATCTTGGTTGGCACCCTTCAAGGTAAGTACGCTCCACCATGTTAACGGTGGACGCCGGTGAAATCGGTACTCCTGGTGCTGCCAATGCGCATGGCAATGGTGGACGGGCCTGGAACGCACTTTCATGTGAGAAACCCTTACACTTGATGCCATGGGAGAGGGCTCTGCGGAAAGAGCCGATGAGTTCGGCTTCGAGGGTTGCCTTGATCTCGTCATGTTTCTTCTTGAGCTCATCAGGCAGATCCTCGTACTTGATCGGAGTGCTTTCCGCCATCTCGGATGTAGATGGCGATGTGGTGGATGTCGAAGGTGGTCCCACCGGGCGTTCCAGAATGTGTTGGCGTCAGAAACCCACTGGCGGGCAGCGACTGGCAACACAGTAGAGCCGGGAACAACTAGGGCTGCGGCCGACCCCGGCCCCTCGGAGCGACGGCCCGCAAAGCCTCCCGGTCACACGTCCGATGCTATCGCAAGGGCGTGCCACCCGACCTATACCCGGTCGGGAAGGTGTTGGATGATGCCTCGCTTAGTTTCCTGCATGGCATACACGTAAACATTAAATACGAGCCTCGATCGGCTCTCAGGTTATCCTGTGAATCGGCTCAAAGAGCCGATCCACCCATGATTCGTACAAGGTGTCCAAATATATGGTGGTTCTGCTTGATCAAAATAAAGTTAATGAGATCTACGACGATTTAGGGTTTTCACCGCATAATCGGATCATCCTACTCACGATTGGGCCTCGCGCTCGCGCACGGTGACCGTAAGCCGATCCTAGACAGTGGCCTAAAAACCAACACGAGGTTGATCCCCGAACGTCCCGTCTAGGGCTAGCAAACTCCACCCTACACGCCGCTGGATCCTCCAACCCTTTGTAAGGCCTAACTATTGCGGATGTTAAACTAATCCTTGACGAACAAGGAGCAACCGTAACGGATCAGATCTACCAAACTATGATCAAGCGGGGTGCCGCCCCTACACCTAAGATAGGTGTAAGGGCGGCTAGATGCATGAGGGTTGCACTACGACAGCATATGATATGAAGAACAATGCAAACCCTAACACATCTAAGATAACTACGTTGCTCGCCATCAAAAAGGCTTCAAGCACGAGCAACGCATGAACAACGTGGGTAGGCTTAGGCTGCCTAGATCGCAAGATGCGATCTAGGCAGCATGGTGCTTACCGGAGAAACCCTCGAGACGAAGGAGTTGGCGATGCGCCGAGATTTGTTTGTGTTGAACGTTGGTTGTTGTTTTTCCATAAACCCTAGATACATATTTATAGTCCAAAGGACTTCCTAATTCAGGCGTGCACCTAACCGTGCACGGGTAAAACTCTAACTCCTAACCGACACGTAACCTAATATGTTACAGATACAAGGGCAAAATAGCCAAACTTTGCATGTAAGGCCGATTCACGTATTTCTTCTATATATATATATTCTTCAAGTCCATCTTGATCGCGGCCCACCTCTGACTCGGTCAAATTCTGGTGATAACACACCCATAATAAAACTAAAATACGTGTGTAAACAAAAGAGAAGAGGGATGATCTACCTTGCTGGTAGAGATAACATCCTTCATGGGAGCCGCTCTTGGAAGTCCGGTTGGCGAGGTAGTTGGTGTACCCATTACCATTCGTTGACAACAACAAACACCTCTCAAAATAATTTTACTCTCGCTTTACAAATGAAAAGCTCTAGCGCATGTTAATCCCCGCTTCCCTCTCGCGAAGGGTCAATCTTTTACTTTTATGTTGTGTCTCCATCCTTTCTTTGAGCACTTTCTTGAGAGCATGTCATTCTTAGTGTAATATGCTTGTCTCAAAATATGATTGATTGTGGTATAACTTTGATGCTTTTATTTTTGACAATCACTATTTCTAGTCTTTCTATGAACTTCAGAGGTGCCTGAGCATTTATGTTTTGCTGATCAAATATGGGCAAGCGAGATACCACTCTATCATACTCTTTTATGAACATTGCAATCCTGCTCATATACATGATTCATGATGCTTATTATTAATTGTTGGTACCTTTCCATGATTGACATAGCTATTAGATGATCTTATTTGCATGTATCTTATTTGTGAACTGCCTAAGTGTTAGCCATAGCATGAGAATATTTACATCATATGAACAAATGTGTTCGTGAAAGTTCTTTTATCGCTCGCTGTTAATCGAATTGCTTGAGGACAAGCAATAAGCTAAGCTTGGGGGAGTTGATACGTCCAAAACGTATCTACTTTCCCGAACACTTTTGCTATTGTTTTGCCTCTAATTTGTGTATTTTGGATGCAACTAACACGGACTAACGCCGTTTTCAGCAGAACCGTTCCGGTGTCTCGTTTTTGTGCGTAAATCAAACTTTCAGGAAAAACCTCGGAATTTAGACAGAAGGCCCTATTTTCCCGTAAGACTCACGGAGCCGTAAGGGCAAGTCGGTGGAGGCCCGAGGGCCCCACACCCTAGGGCGGCGCGGCCCGGAGAGGGGCGCGCGGCCCTAGCGTGTGGCCCCTCGGTCGGCCTCCGACGCCCTCCTTCGGACTACTTATCGGCCTCGACCTAAAAACGCACCGAGAGAAGTCGAAGTCGCCGAAACCCTCCGGAACGCCGCCACATCGCGAAACTCCGTCTCGGGAGCCGAAGTCTCCGTTCTGGCACTCCGCCGGGACGGGGAATTGGAGGAGATCATCGCCGCCATCACCACCGACGCCTCTTCATCAACCAGCCATGTTTCCCCCATCGATGTGTGAGTAATTCCCCCGCTGTAGGCTGAAGGAGATGGTAGGGATTGGATGAGATTGGTCATGTAATAGTGTAAGATTGTTAGGGCATAGTGCCTAGTGTCCGTAATTGGTACTTTGATGATATTGTTGCAACTTGTTATGCTTAATGCTTGTCACTAGGGCCCGAGTGCCATGATCTCAGATATGAACATGTTATTGTTTCATCATGATATTCATTGTTTATGGTCTTACCGCAAGTTGTATACACATGTCGCTGTCCGGAACCAATGGCCCCGAAGTGACGAAATCGGGACAACCGGAGGGGATGGTAGTGATGTGAGGATCACATGTGTTCACGGAGTGTTAATGCTTTGCTCCGGTACTCTATTAAAAGGAGTACCTTAATATCCGAGAGATTCCCTTGAGGCCCCGCTCGCCACCGGCCGGTAGGACAAAAGATGTTGTGCAAGTTTCTCATTGCGAGCACGTACGACTATAATTGGAACACATGCCTATTGATTGCTTTGTACTTAGACACCGTTTTATTATTATCCGCAAATGCCCCGCTTGATTGTTACATGAGTTTCTCTCATCCATGCAACGCCCGTTATCCGTCCCCGTGCCTACGGTATTTTAATCCCGCCGTTTACTATAATCACTACCGCTGTCTCTCGTTACTCGCCGCTCGTTATTTCACTACCGCTATCGCTATAAACTCGTTACTACTCGATAAACTCTTGCGAGCAAGTCTCGTTTCCGAGTGCAGCTGAATTGACAACTCCGCTGTTAAGGCTTTCAAGTATTCTTTGTCTCCCCTTGTGTCGAATCAATAAATTGGGTTTTACTACCCTCGAAGACTGCTGCGATCCCCTATACTTGTGGGTCATCAATGGGCCCCTGCCCAAGGAAATTCTCCTCACCCGGTCAAGCTCCCTCCACAAATTACTTAGTTTCTTCTTGAAGTCCCCAAGGTTGCTACCCCAGGATGATAAACCCCTCTGCATACTTGAAACAGTTTTAGCAAACCCCTCAAGGCCAACACCCCTTTCGGCATTCTGCCAAAGATCCACCACCACTTTGTCATAATCACCATGGGTTTGCCAAACATTCTCATATTTGAAGGCTCTCCTTCCCATGGGACGATGACTCATATGTTTCTTTAACTCCGTATGAATCATACAATGATCTGACTGAACAAAACTTTTAACTTTAACAACTTGAAATAGATTCAGAAGGGCCTCATTATCAAAAGCTCTGTCGATCCTTGCTTGAACATTAGCATTACCCTCTTGTCTATTATTCCAAGTATAAGGCAAACCAGAGAAACCAAGATCAATTAACCCACAATCATCTGTCACTTCTCTAAATGCCCTCATCTGCCATTCCTCTCTATCATGCTCACTGAAATGCTCAGTGTTGTACAACGTCTCATTGAAATCGCCACTGCACAACCACGGAATATTTCGGAGCTGGTGTAACCTCCTCATCAGAGTCCATGTTAGATGTCTGTTTCCCTGCGAGATTCTCCATAAATGCACGTAAACCTCCATGGAGGAACAGACCCATCCTTACTGCATCAATATGATGTAAATTGGAGCTTTTAATATCAACTGTCACTACTGATGATCAGAACAGTCCCACACCGCCACTAAGGCCATCACTATTCATAGCAAAAACCCCAAAAAAACCGAAGGTGCTCGTTAACTTCTCAACTCTCTTTGCAGGAATCTTTGTCTCCATTACAAAGAGAAAAGTGGGGTCCAGCTGCTTCATGAAACCGCGAAGCTCTCGAACTGCAGGTTGGTTCCCCAGTCCCCTGCAGTTCGCACTTACACAATTCATTGATCCCGGCGGGGCTGGTTCTCAGCCGCCGTCAAATTGTCAGAATCAGATTGCCGCTCTTCCTCTCCGATACCCTTTGCTCTCTTTGCCAGAATCGTAACACCAGCAATTTTACTTGGAGAATTAACTAAAGCACTTCTTTTTGACCCCTCAGGATCCTCTTCAAACATGAATACATCGTTTGGGCCTTTGATAACAGGAAAAGAAAAATCCAACGATACTTCAGGAGGATCCCTCCTCCTGTACACTTGGGTACCTCCCCCCCGGCACCCTCCAGTAGCTCTAACATTAAACTTTGAGACCACATCCTTCACATGGCTAGTAGAGGGCTCCAACGGCCGGTCCTTGGTAGTCCCATTGCCTTTGCCAACACCACCTTGCTTGTCCTTAGGAACATCCTCCCTACCTTGATGATGCACCTTAGTGGTATCCTTTGTCCATGTCTGCTGCCATTGAGGTTTTTGCTTCCACGGTTCCTGATAGCGCAGCAAACCATCATAAGGACACTTCCCACTCTCATCTCTCTCAGCAGGAGTTGGGCAAAAAAATTCAGAGTGGCCAATTCTCTCACACAAGAAACAGAAATACGGTAACCTCTCATATTTAATTGGATACCACTCTACCGTCTTCCTTTTTTTGGATTCAATCGGGAATCCCCTCATAAGAGGCTCATCAAGATCAATTCAGACTCTAGCTCTCAAGCTCTGTCCCCAACCAGACCGAGAACTATTTTCGTGAAGATCCAGCCTAATAAAATCTCCAACTTGGCTAGCAATAGCTTTTCCCGGTGCATCATTCATCCAGTTGAAAGGCAGATCATCACATTTGAACCACATCGGAAGTATCTTGAATTTGATCTCCGATGGCTTCATACTTATGTCAAAATCATCCAGAACCACCGCAAGTTTTGATACTGTCCATGGTGCTCCATCCCAGATGCGCTTTCGATCCTTATCAAAATCCATACTAGCTAAGAAAATATTATCACCCTTAGTAGTGAAAGTCAGACCTCTAGGGTTACCCCATTGTGGGCGCAAAGCACTATCAATCGTCTGGCAGAGAGAACCTTGCCCATCACTGCAAACTTCACTGGAGTCTCACCTTCCTCATGTTCATCTTCCATCACCAGGATTCTCTTTTCCTTGGCCGTGAGGCCAAGCTTGGAAAGTTTTGACGTGACCCCATGGATCACCTTTTCCCCACCTTCATATGTCCACATACTTGCACCAGACTCCAGCAGCAAATCCTCCATGGCAGATCCCGCGAGATGTGATCCAAAGCGTGGTGTAGATGGCTCCGATCGCCGTGCACAACCCAGGTCGCTGCCAAGTTGCCACACGCGCCGCCAGAGCCCCTAAACCCTAGAAAAACGGTTCGGGCTTTACTACTGAAGAACAGATACATTGTCCAAGCAAACTGTCTAGAGTAGAATATTGGAGAAGGATCACAGAGCAAGGCCCCTGGATCTTTCGAGTCAAAAGTGTGTGCCCGCATAGATGAAAATTATATTCACGGGATCATCAATTTGCCTTCCTACTTACATATATTCGGGCGCATACAAGCATATATACCTCTGTTTAAAATAGCCAGGCTATAGCCCGGCTATAGCCTTTCGCGAGGCCTGCGGCTATAGCTAGAGGCTTTAGAGGCTATAACAGAAATAGCCGCTAATAGCCCGGCTAAGGCTATTTAGCCTTAATTTAGCCTCATAGCCGCTAACTTCCCGCTCAATGGGCCCAAAATTTTGGACCAAAATTTTCAGTCGGCCGGCCCATTTGCTTGGCGAAATAGCTACCAAGCTCTAGTTATGTAATTATGAACATAACTATGTCCTAAACTACGTAATAATGTTGTAATATTTGGACAAAACTATGTATTTAACTATGTGTGAACTATTATATGTATCTCCTATGTGAAGATGTTATTATGTTATTAATTTGTGAATTATTGATATATATATATATGACTATATGATGCCCAATTTTTTTCATTATTTAGAAAATCCGCTATATGGCAATAGCCCACTATAGCCCGGCTATAGCCTTTCTTAGCTTCAAAAAAAATCGCGGCTATCGGCTATAGCCGGCTATTTTAACCAGAGATATATACAGAGTTACAGACATGACCCATAATTACGCCATGAGTTCGCGACATGGCTGACGGTACAGGTCTAGCTCATCCGTACATTCGGCTATAAGCGGTAGCATAATTACAATTGTGTAGAGAACTGGTGAGCACTATCAGTATGTACTACGTACTCACCAGTACCTAGTTAGGTTCGGCTAGAGCGCCTTATAGATCGAAGCTGTGGCTGTTGAAATGGAACACAGCGCCGTTCTTTCCGCCGCCGCGCCGAAGGTTCTGCGACCTGCACTCCCTGGCCACGCTGGTCTGCAGCCCCGGCGGCCCGCACACCAGCACGCCCACGTCCGATGCCGCGCCCCCAGCCCGCTCCGCGAACGCCATGAATTCGGCTGCGACGATGATCCAACACAGACAGAACCCCATCAAGAAACAGATGCAGAAGATAGTTTCAGGCTAACTGGCTGAGAACGTTACCTTGGAACTTCGGCCGGCACCCATACCGCGTTGTCCGCAGGGTGACGACGCTGGCTGCCGAGGCGGCGTCTTCGCCAGCGGCTCCGTTCGTTGTCTGTTCGTCCTCGGCACCGTCCTTGGCATTGCTGGCGTTGGTGTCCCACCTGTCATCCTGCACCCTCCGCTTCTCAGCGAGGTGCCAGAGGAGGACGACGAGCCCTCCGGGGAGGGCGACGCCGGCGGCCATGCACAGCAGGAGCAGGAGGCCCAGGTGCCACCAGGCGTACACGTTGAAGCGCTTCACGTAGTACAGCTGCACCAGCGCGTACGCCAGGACGGCGCCCAGGGTGGACGCCGCAAAGTACATGGCTGCCCAGAAGTTGTCACCGGTGCCGACCAGCCCGGACATGGCCGCCCCGTTCTTGACGAATATGCCAGGGGCTTTCTGCTCACCCTCAACAATGCCATCTTCCTGTAAGGTCATATTGACATTGCCATCAGTGGAATCATTGAAGTGAGCCAACCAAAATCTTGTTGCCAACCTTTCTCAAAAAAAAAAACAAGATGAGACTTTCTTTTTCTCAAAAAAAAAAAATCTTGTTGCCAACCAGAGCATACAGTTACTGGATGTTTGGATGATCAACAGTGGGGTAGATGTTCTTACCAATGGAGGGTCTGATTCCTGTGTCACAAAGGCCTGGATGTCCAGATGCAACTTGTCAGAGACAGATAAGCTGATGTTCTGAGCATCGACGGCCGACAGGAGAGAAAGCTCTGTTGACTTCTTAACTGACCATAGGACCAGCACGTTCTTGGGCGCGCATGGCATACCTTGCTCGATCCTGTGGATTATGTCGCTCAAAATCGCCAAGAAGGGCGATATACCAATGCCTCCTGCCACCAGGATGAGATTTTCGTACCTGAAAAGGCAGACACATAACAAAAACAAATAAGCCTTGACTTGAACTTTTCCTATTGGTGTCAACACTTACTATGCACACCGTCAGGACAAACTGAACACAACTTACATCAGGTGGTAGGGTGATTCGTGCCCATACGGCCCTTCGATGGAGGCGGTAATGCGACCGGTATGTGACTGATCTGAGTCGCTTCTGGTCTTATTCTCCTCGACATCAGTGATGATGCTCTTCAGCTTGTCAGTCCATGTGCCAAGAACTTTTATGAGGATCGACATGTGGTACCTCCCATCCATGGGGCTGGAAGATACACTGAACGGGTGCCACTGCAAGAACGACAACTCCCGCACTTGAACAAAGATGAAGCTGAGGGCACTGTACCGGAGACCTGCACAAACCAACAGACAACTGTGCCCTGTAACAAACTGGCAACAGAAGACAAAACACTGATGAACATGAGGTGCTCGAATTTTTACTTGCTGGCTTTGAGAAGACTAGCTCCACAGTTCCACAGGGGCGGCAGGCGGCAGAAACAATGTCGACTTTGGCCCTTGATTGCCAGAACCGCAGGAAGCGGTCGAGCATGAAGAGGAAGACGGCGCCAGCCGCAAAGCTGAATACGAAGTCGCCGACATGGAGTGCCAGAAACACAATGAAGACCACGTAGAGCTGGTGGGTGTAGAAGAAGAGCTCGAAGAACCTCTTCCGTACCGGGTGAAGTGATGTCACCCACATCACCAAACCAGCCACCAAGCTGATCACACCGGCTAAGTTTGCCACTCCGATTTCCTTCCATTGGATTATCTATCAGGAAGTTCAAATACCATTAATAGTGTCGCTTGAGTTCCAAGATAAAGAACACCTGTAATTAACAGACTATTTTGCCCTTTTTCTGACATAAAACAGTTTGCAGTCAAACATTCCGTGTCTATTATTTTAAGCAGATAAGGAATTTGGCAATAGGAAATAATCACTCTGAATTAATCCAATTCATTTTGCACTTACTTCTTCAATTAGGCGTCCCTCGAGGAACCATGTGATAACATAGCACAGGCCGTGCAGTGTAAACAGAGCCATTGTTAGATGCCCCAACCAGACATGGTATCTAGTAGCATGCTCAAACGGAATGTCGATAAGCCGGAGAAGAACTGAACCCCTCGAGACAGGCAGGAAGAGGAAGGTCATGCAAAACATCCCAACTAACCCCAAACGGGCGCCCACTGTAGCCAGTATCAACTCACTACAAGGCAAATTTTACATAGTCTGAGAGCTGTGTTGAGATGGCAAATAATGTGCAGACTTTAGAGTCTGTTTCAGCAGTATCATCAGTCTCACCAGTAGCATGGCAACTGAACATTTTGGATCAGTTACAGGGCAACAAGGTATCATCACAATCTATATCTGTATCGAATTTGACATATAGAGATCATGAACTAAATTTACTGAACTAGACATGGCTATGTTTAATTTTAATATTGAGGCCAGCTAAGTGATAACTCTACAAATGACTATGTATTCATCCAGCATCCACATCAGTTTTTCCTGAACTTCATAAGTTCAGTTACATTCAACTTCAAAATATTTCAGTCTTAATCATGTCTTGATACTGAAAAATATAACATTCTCATTACTTTGGCCTTAATGATGACAATAATATGACAGCTCTAAATATGAATTTAACTATATTTAGTTCTAGTGCTCAGGTAAAAATATGAACAAAACTTCCTGACCAGTTGTAGCATGTCTACCATTTTTGACTGAAAGGTTTCCTTCAAAATACAACATACCTGCTAATAGTCGGCGGCAAGTGAGATTTTGAGACAAGGCTCACGCTCTCCACGACATAATAGGTCATCGAGAAGACAACATAAACGATGAACAGGACAATCCCGATAAATTCAACAGCGGAGACAACCCCGAACGGGCCATCCACCAGAACAGGAAAAGTCCAGAGACGGAAACTCAGTGACCTCAGCTTCTTCTTTCTGATACAAAGGAGGAGGCAATCAATTAGAGATGGGCCATGGGCAGCATGAAGCACAGCCACTCTTATGGAGGTTTAGAATTTCTATGGTGTGACCGTGTGAGTAAGGAAAAAACTACTTATATTATGTTGTGTCTTTTCAGATGCAGAAAGGTTTTCAAGACTGATATGGAGTTGCTTCTTCATAAGGCCAAGCGAAGTCCTATTCTGGACTCAAATTGTGGGTACAATCTTTTGCATAGTTTACACAGATAGCTAGTTTCTTTGGATGCTTATCTCTAGCGTCCTCTTGTAAATCTTTATGACTTTGTTGTTTGTTTGCCTTTTTATTAATAAAAAAATATGCAGTGGGAAAACCCACTGTGGAGCTTCAAAAAAAAAGGCTGTTGAGTTCATCGTGATGGTTTTCATGCCAAAATTGGTGCACCTATGTCTGCAGTAACACCTTAAAAATTGGACCGCAACTGCAAAGGTTTTGCTAAAATATCAAAAAGAATCCTTTGCTTGAAGAATAAAAAAATACTCTGAATTTTCAGTGTATGTCCGTCAGTTCAGAGAAAGCGAAAGGACTCGTCTGAATGAACCCTAAATAAATGGACTGGAACAACCAAATTCCCCCCAAAATCTTGGAATTCACATAACCCGAAATACTTACTCGACGTGATCACGAGGGAAGGCGAAGATGTACACATAGGCCAGAGCTGCCAGGATCAGAATCGGCGCGCTGAAGGCAACAAAAACGGTCCCTGCAAGAACCAAGAAAGGGAAAGGGGGAAAGCAACTATTAATCAATAACCCAATTGTGAAATTCTTCTCCAGAGTGATCAATTCCTGCACCTACTTTCCCTTGATTTCCACGGAAGAACTAGAACAGGGCAGAAATTCTCCCGGGCTACGTACCGGTGATGCCGAATATGGAGTTCTTGCTGACGGCCGCCCACTCCCTGAACGCCGCCTGCACGGGCTTGGTGGGGTAGAGGAAGATCCCCCCGGCCCAGGTGAGGAACACCGCCCACATGAGGAACTTGAGCACGGACCTGGCCAGGGACGGCAGCAGAGCGGGAGAGCCCTTGGCCGCGGCGGCATTGCCGGCGCCGCCGTTCTGGAGGAGCGGCTCCCGTTCCTGGGTCATGACGCCGGCAAGAGGGTGAAGTAGTAACCCCGCGTGAGAAGTCTGGCTGCGGGTCTTTCTGTGCCAGGACTTGCTGATTTATAGTCCGGTCCAGAAATAGAGGTACGAGGCTCCGAGGTGGTCATTGTCGCCGGTAATGGCGACGTACTGCAATTGTTGGGAAGGGAGGGCGCACAGGCGACGCGAGTGCCATAGATAAAGTTGCATTTCTTCAGACAACTGTCGATAATATTTACTGGTCGCTGGTCGTTGATAATGGCGACGGCGATGGATCGGGGCGGGGAGGGTAAAACGAAGGCGTCATTCCCACTGTTGTAGTGAGCCACACAACCAACGTGTGTTTGGGAAGAGCCGTGCAATCAGAATGGATCTCATAGTGAAATTCGAGTATTCGTAAGATTATCGTCACAGGTGCACGTTCCAGATCCAACCAATATTTATGTGGGTAATATTTACTGTTTTTCTAGAGCGGGTAACATTACTTCTGGCTATAGCTAAGCGTCGGGAAACCCAATTCGGCTCATGGCTGCATATGAACCCGCTATATGAAAACATATTTCAAAATATTAAAATAAAATTCTGATGTACATTTGGGCATTCTATATTCATACACAAATTTTCAGAAAAACAAAGAACATTTGTTATGTCACATGTAAAAAAATAAAATTTGATGCTCTAACATGACTATTCAAGTGACATATTTTTTATCCTTTTTACCCATGCTACCTAAAATGTTATTTTTCCCGGAAAAACTTGCGTACAAACCTAGAATATTTCGATGTACAAGCTAAATTTTATTTCAGATATATTTTAACATTTTTAATTTTGTTATGCATCCCACGGTATGATTGCTGCACCCTCATGGAGCTCTCACAGCGCTTTGGATTTTCGGCCGTCCGATCGAGCTGACGTGGCGCGATCTCGGCCGTCGTTCCGTCCAGGGCGCTGAGGCCCTCCACAGACCCACTTTTTATCCACGGGTCCTGTGAAGCCCGCTCGGCCCAGACTCTCCCGTCGCGCGTGGCTGCGAGCTCCAATCCCGTCGCTCCCTCTCCCCTTCCTCCTCCGCTCCCGGCCGCCGCCTCCGCTCCGCGCCCGCCCTCCGCGCCCCGCTCCGCGCCTCCTCTCTCGTTCCCCGTGGCCTTACCCGCTCCACCCAATCCCCTTCCACGCCTCCTCCTCCAATCCCCTCATGAGCCTCCTCTTCCAATGGCAGCCGGCGACCGGGCGGAGGTTGGAGGTCGGAACAACGAGCACTGGGGACTTGGACCACCGGGATGGAGGAAGCAGAGCCATAGCACGGCCGTCCAGCGGCTGGGGATTGATGTGCGGATGGCGGCTGCCCGGAGAGGAAGGGGAAGCGCAAGGCGTGGGAGACCGGTAGATAAGCGAGGGCCAACATAGGCCCCTCCCTTCCCCCCCCTACGCCCCCTCTCCATTGCTGGCCTAGGGATGATGCTAAGTTGCTCTTTTGGCTCCTAGGTGCCTGAACGGATGAGCATGGGCTGCCGATGGGCTGAGCTTGGTTCTAATCGATACACCGCTCGCAGTGCCCAAACTCCTCTCTTCTTCCCGATCTCGTCTACTCACCTCCCTCTTTTGATTTCATACATGTAACTTCTTTTTTTGTTTCTGCGATTCTATTTAATCTATGCCTATGAGGTGTTTGATGGAACTACAATCAGTGTCTGCGGGTGTTTATGTGGAGTAATTTGTATTCTTCTAAACTTTTCCCAGTTCAGCAATAAAAAGATCAGCGTGTTAGCTTCCATACCGTGTATTGATGGAGATCATGAAGTTTCTAATGCATATTTATCTCATGGATTTTAATTTATCTCTATAGAACAAGGAGGTGCATCATTCATTTATTATCTGTCTTCTTAGCTTTCTTCATTCATTAGTGCCATAGATCTCATCTTGCGCAAAATGCAGGACCATGAAGATGATGTTGTGTTGCTTTCTACATGTGAGCAAGATATTCAAGAAAGGTTTGCCGCACACAAGGACATGATCCATTGATACAATCCAGAGATCGATGATTACAAGAGAATGTTAAGGTTTCAACTTCGTTACATAAATCTCTTTTTCCTTTGTCTCAGAGGTCCATTGGTATTGGGCACCATTTTTGCTCATATTTATGTTGGCTACAGCTTTCCATGTTTGTTTCGCAAATTGTTGTCGTGTTCCGCTCTTGGTTTTGTTCCTTTTATGTAAGGTTTCGTTATGGCAGTCGTCTTTTTTTCCTTGCAAACCGTTCCGACATGAAACATTGAAAATGTACCGACTTTTTCCTCGCATCACATCATGGTCAAATATTTGAAGTTCCTTTTCATGGTGGAAGCACAACTTTAATCTCGCTAGACTATTGCAGTTTTCGAAGAGAACGGATTTCTATTACGTAATATAATTCGTGAGCTATAAGTGTAGACCATTTCGTAAGACTGAATTTTTTTGTTGGGTCAAGGAAATCGATTGGCTGCACCCTGTATAGAGCTTCCCGTAATTTTGCATAGGTCGCAATCTTCCAATACTAATTAGCTACTACTATAAATTATACTCGCTCATATTAAGACGGAAAAGATCTGAGCCTTCTATTTTACAGGCACTTACTATTTCTTCTATGAGATTTGTTTTCTTGGTAAGGCTGTACAAGAGTTGTCGGGTATGCATAGCTGCATTCGTACTAGACAAGCCAAGTTAGTTATTCTTTTGTTTTCCCCATTTGATGGATTTGTATTGGAAAAATTCATGCCTCATTTGACAAATCTGGAACATCGGATCCATGAATATGCCCTCCTTGCTTTCACTCGCAGTTGTCAAATCAATTATCTTCTATTGCAGTAAAGCAATGTGATAAATCATTATATGTACATTTTCCGCTTCTCAGTTTGTATAGTGAAGTCTTGGCGTATTTATTATTTCTTAACATGCTTCTGTAGCTAGGTTGTGCTGTTTATTTTTCAGAATTATCATGCAAAGTATGTTAGTTACGATGGCAGGGTTTTGATTTGAGGTTCTCTAAATTTTAAATGGTAGGAACACCGAGGTACTCGGAGTGGCTAGCTATTAAACTTTTACATGTCAAAGGTCTTTTGTCTATATGGTTTCTATACTTTTCTTTAGGAAGTTGGCCCTATAACTAAGATTACTCTATGTACTAGCTCTTGCACTGTAGATCCAAGGTAAGGGGAGAAGCAGCAGGCAATTCCTCCATCCATGATTTGCTTCAGTCCAATTACCTAGGTTAAATTTATGATCTCCTTTTATTTGTTCATCTTCGGTTCTGGAATCAGATTATCACTCCACCCACTTCTTGAAGGGTGTTGGCATGCAAGGACAAGGGTGACCAACAAGGGAAAGCAACTCAGCCATCAATGGCCATGGTGCATCTCTCTTCTCAATTTCTAGAGGTGTTCGGCTTTGTTCAGCTACATTTGATTAACGTTCCCTCTTAGTGGATATTAGTTTTGATAAAAATGATTAATTTAAAGCTAAATCTGTATCTTTTTCATGGATTCACCAAAGAGAAACGTGAGGACGCCCAACCATGGAGAAACACCACAACTCCATGCTGAAGTGTCGCTCGGGTGCCTTTATGATGAAATATGTTTCTGCCAAGGCATGTGGTCGAGGACCACAACAACGTGTACGCACTGTTGCACGCCGTTGCCCACGTCCAGTGGAGTGCAAGCACATGGCAGCAAGAAGTTAATATTTTTCATTGATTGGTGTTTCTAAAATTTGTTAATTCCTATTGCAGCTACTCCTTCCACGAAAGAACAATCATATCGATGCCATGCTTCTATTATTTATTTGTGATCGAAACAAATCTAGCTTTTATCCTTTAAAGTTTCTAAAATACATATGTGCTTTACAAAAAACAATGTGATTTTCTCTAATGATTTACAACTAAACCATCTCGTGTACAAATCATGGCATCTTATTTGTCGTGATGCTCTAATATTATTTTCTATAATTTTTGTTGATTATATCTTACATATCTTCACGTTGGTCATATGCGGTAGTATATGTATGTAAGATATATATCGTTTCGTGAGCAGTGTTCTTAAACCACTAAATATGTCAACATCAAACAGAAGTTGATCGATGGGCTCCAGTTTTCATCATCTGTTTTTGCATGGACACATGATGTGTAGCATGAACTGGTACCATACTCGGTAGTTTAATTATCTTAGATATGCGGCATCTTTGAAATCACCTGATGTTAATGATCTACTCATGTTGTTTTTCTGTTTGAAGGTACAAACTTTGGCCTATGTTGACTGCTTTGGTCAGTTCAGTAAGTAGTTTTTGCCTTCCCCTTTTGCAGCAGAAAGTGAGCCCCTCACTCAACAGTTCTCCTCTATTTTCATTTACTTACCCCATTTTTCGTAATATTAATTGGTAGGCATAGTATCATAGTTATTAATGGTTCCATTCTTTTCATATCCCTTTTATATTCATTATCATGCCCATTTGTTGATTTTTATTTGTGTGCTTATTTGCAAGAAGGAGCTGCAAGAGTAAAATTGGAAACACGTACCTATGTTCAGGCATTTGTACTTTTTTCAGAAAAATCAAGTTTTCTCTTACATTCGTTGATTAGAAATAAAGTAATGGTCTTGGTTTGATATTTTACTTAAACAGCTTAAACCCTCCCGAGGAGGAGGGCTTGCATATTTAGGGATAAAGTAATGGTTTTTGTTTTTATTCTCATGGGTCATGAATCTGTAGGACTCGAATTCATTCTGGTTAGTGGCACCAATTGTTTGATCTAGAAAATGATTGAATTTGGAGCTCCCGGTGATTTCCTTCTCAATCCATCAATATATGCAAGTGGGACATAGTTCCCATTTGGTTAGGGAAGTTTTTGTGTATGTTTATTCATATGCAGCTTCGTCTCTGTGCATCTTCTCTTTATGATTGGTGTGCTCTTTACTAGAACTCTCTCGTTTGGTTATATTGTTCAATAAAATTGTGAGAGGAAAAGATATTGCATCATCACTTTATGATTGGTATGCTCTAAGTCTTGATTGATTGACTCACATGAGCATTGATATAGTTGCTCACCAAAGTATGGTTGTATTGTGCACTGTTCTGTTGAATGTATTGTTGCTTAATTGATTTTTGTTGGTATTGTTTTGGAGCTCGCAACCGATGCATTTGACATGTATAATCGATAAAATACCTACTTCTATTGTAATTCCAAGATGCAGTCAGCCTACATTTTGCACAAACGTAACACAAATATATGTGACCTATTCTAAACCACTCACTTAATAGGCCTCATGCATTCGCAATACCTTAACAAGAATTATTTTCCAGATATAAGTTTTTCACAAAGCTTGTTTGTTGTCACCGATGTGGAATGATTACTTCGTTAGATATGTTTGCCGCAGTTGATAAATGCCAACCCGGTGTACATGTTTTTTCGAGCAACATGTTTTTATATCGATCTGCTTGAATTTGGTCGTTAATATGTGCGTGGTAAATCTATCCGAAAAACTTTTTGTCATTTTCCACTTCACATTAGTCTAAATCCACTAATTTTGTTTGATATCGGGTGTAGATACAACCGTTGCTTAGATTGTGGATTTGCAGCTTTGGATGGTTTTTAGGCTAATGACGAGGTGCGTTCAAGTTAAATGAAAAATAGCTGCCTTTATTTATCACTTCTAAAGCCACTCGTGTGTTTCTCTCTAATACTTTTGCCCTTTATTCCAACTCGCAGTGTTTGCTGATTCCGAAGATGTACTTGTTCACTTGTTTTTTCGGAAGTCATGAGCATCACTTGGTATTTAATAACTGCATAGTGAGAAAAACTCGTGAGTTTGATGCCAGCCAGCAATAGCCGAAAGGTGCTTGGCCTTATGTATCCTGTGTGGCTGTCTCAACTACCTGAAAGCAAAGCTCCGAGTCATCTTTCAAGCATAGCTCATGGATAGTTGTGAGCATGTCGGATTATGCAATGTATGGATTACGACAATCTGGGCTGTTCTGTATTAACATTTCCATGCCACGAAAACAACGTTTCCGGTTGCTATGGTTGCCGCCCCGTGTGCAGTGCTCAGCTGTCGTGTGGAATGTGGGTCACGGCCAAATAGATTGGTTATGAAACTGCTCCAATCCGATGGTGGACCGGAAGTTGATCCTACCGCAGGAGATTGACCGTGCCTTGGAGCCGATCGTAGTATGTAGTTTCAATGCCTTGGAGCCGATCGCCTATGTTTAGAAGACAGGGTCACACACCAAGCCGCACCCCAAAATAGATCGTTGTTTTTGTCACTCTTGATTGTTTCTGTACTTCATTTTGGAACTACTGAGTCATGTGTGTTCTTCACTTGCCTCTTGTTGGATGTTGAATATATGGTTGAACTGACAGAAATAGAAATCTCAAAATGCACTTTTGCCTTATGTTAACCCAGGAGGTACTGGGACTGCTTTGCATTCACATGCTATGTAAAATCTTCTATGAAAAAAAAAATCAAAATTTCTTATTTTCATACTGTTTTTTTGTTTAGTTTTGGATATCAAGGCATTGAATATTCAATAGAGTGAGCATCTTGGCAAGACCGAGGGTGCTAGCTTGGCCATGCACGAAAGTGGTGCGGATATTGAGCCCGGCCAAGTGACCCGGCTCGCCGCCTTGAACTAAAAAAAATTGCATGATAATGTTAATTCCCCTCATTCTTATAAGCCTATTATACTTGTATAATAAAATGATTTATCGGCTTTCATTGCTATGTTGTTTCAAATTTGAGCTTAAGACCCCGTAGTTGTTAGGCCAAAGGAGTTACTTACTTGCAATTTCATTTATACATTTTGTAAATATTAGCTTCATCATTGACAACAAGAAATGGACATTATACCTTCTTCGAGACTGAAATACATAGTCTTTTACTATAATAGTTAATATGTTCCATGATTGAAATGCAGGTTGCTGGTAAAGTAGCAACTAGCAAGTATCAGTCTGCATATTCAGTGGTCGGAGAATCAAGGAGCTTATTTACATTCGAGTGTAGAACTAGGAACCTGCTCCAAGTATCAGTTCATTTTTCCTTCATATATAATTTTTGAAACATAGAGCATTTCTTTTGTTTTCATTATGACGTCTTATTGGTTCCTTTGTAAAATAGGCAGCATCATGTTTTTTGTTGATTCTTTTGTAAAATAGATACTTCCTCCATAGATGTCTTATATTTATTTAAATTTGGATGAATCTATACACTAAATAGTGTTTATATACATCCAAAATTTGATAAAGCTAAGACATCTATTTATGGACAGAGGTAGTATTAGTTTTGATGGAAACACCTACACCCATGCGTGGGTATACAAAAGTATTTCCAGTATAACTAATGCTACACTTGATATATACAATGTCCCCATTCCACGGACGATCATTACTCGATGCTCGCAACTTTTGTAACTTTCAACCTTCCATTTATCTTAATTAATAGTGCTGCTCAGACAAACAATGTGCACACGGGAATCCTAATTTTATCATATCGATTTTGTTTGAAAATCTAAAAACCTTATTATCATTTTTCACCTGATTTTCATGTTGTTATATAAATTGTAAACCGGTTCGAAGTTCATGGGATCATGCGCCAAGGCGCACATCTAAATCTATGGCAGATATGGATTGAACTCAAAAGATTGTGGCAGGTGTCCCCGGCTGTGCGTGGAGTTTCGACATGAGCAGAAGTCCCCGGCTACGATGCACCACGACTTGAAGCGCAGCTGCACACTTCACAAGCCATCGACTCGAAGGCGTTAGGTAAAGATGTACATTGCGACATGATATGGATTGAAAGGATTGACGCATGCAGTTTTTGTTTTAGATGGAGTCGGATATTTTAGTTCTCTACTTTAGGTTGATATTGTGACACTATTCGTGTGCAGCTATATGCTTGACATTGATTTCACAAGTGATTTGATTTCACAGGTGATTTGATTTATTATGAAAAAAGGCTCTCCTTCTAAGAACAAAAGTTCCGAGAAAACTGAAGCACCAAAACTCCAAAAACCATGTTGTGTGCAAATAGTTTTGCAAAGCATCTATCTCGTTATATGTTGGAAATTTTGTACTCGTGGATTAGGTACTCATGCAAGTAGACCACCCTTTTTTAATCGATAAATGGTCGGTATACCTCATGCGGCTAAATATAGTTGAGTTAGTCATCTACATTATAGTATCGTGGAATGGACAACCTATGTCAATATTAACATTAGTTGAGCTAATCATCTACATTATACAATATGAAATGCTTGCATTCAAATATTCAAACCACGCTCGATGTACGAACTATGTGTTCTTTTGGTTCTCTTTGTTAGTTGATACTTCTTCTATGTACCCCGTAAAATAAAATGATGCACTTTCTTTTCAATTAACCAATGGGAAAGGCGGGGTCGGTGCGCCATGGCGCGTCCAAAATGCGGATGCAGTCCAAGCAATCGATACCCGGCTGAAGGACTTCAACTATGCTCGAGGTCAAAAACGAAGAAGGCGAGCGAGGTTCTTCTCTAGCAGGTGAAAGAAAATGATCAAAAAAATGAGGAGAAGTCTAATAAGCTGAAAGAAATTGCCGGATGCTATGGTAACTACATGAATATTATGTGTGATTCCACCCTTCGCATTCAAGATAGTTTCGGGGAACCTCTCTCCGAACTACAGCGCCTTGGATGACACGCATCAAGCCATCGGCTACCGATCATAATCAATAAGCATTGGAGTCAATCGACATGATCAAGACCATAGGTGCTTGTTCTATATTTGAATGAGTCTGAATTGTTCGTGTTTAATGTTTGGTCCTAACTCTATGTAAACAATGGAACAACTCTCTCGTGAACCCCGATGAGATGCCTCCATGTTATCTCGTAACCATGTATTTGTATCTATTTGTAATATATTTTCCCTATTTTCTCCTCTTCATCAGCTGATAATTTTTCTTTATATCCAAAAAAATAGAACTGATAATTGATAATTGTTGTGCTAAGTGGTATGGTTTGGTTTGTGTAGCTTATGACAAGGTTTATGAATATTGCCCTTGTTTGAATTGTCACAAAGCAATCATGCTGCCTCGCTTGTGTTTGGTGTTGTACAAAAGGTGTATGTGCCTTAAGAGAGTTGATATTGCGATGACAATACAACATCCAACGGAGGGGCCAAGTAGAAGCTTCACTATACTTGTGCATACCTATATTATTAGTCATGTACTTGGAACCAAAACCATGAATAATAGTAAGATTTTGTTATTTATGAAAGCATTTGCATTTGGCCATTGGATTTGAATGTTATTGCAATGTTGTCTTTCCGTATTTGTCATTCCTTCACGCTTGGTTGTTCATTCACTTCTTTTTGAAACGTCTTTGTCCTATGTGTTCATTTTTGAACGTGTGCTCGATGGTAACTATCTACGTGTGCTATGATCTGAAACAAAATAATCATTTCTATGTATATAATGTATTTCTCTATTTCCTTTGCACTTATATAACATCGATCTGGGCTATCTCCTCTCAAGGAGTTTTTTTTTATCTCAGTTATATTGCAAAACATGATGTACTACTATCAGATACATATAGCGCCTTGAGCATGTGTATACATTGTTATGAACTCCTACGGCTGTATTGTTGATTATTATATTTTCACTTCTGCCATTTTACCGATTATTGTACAGCGTGTGTTCCGCAAAATGCTTATCCATATGAAGCCCGGAAACGTGCGCCTTCGGTGTTGACTTCTCTCGTCCGTAAGGAAACAACTCAAAAGTAGCGACACCAACAACGAAACAAATAACCGAATCTCACATCCAGAATATGCAAAAAAAAGTTCCATGTTACATCATAAAAATAAAATTTATTGCTTTCAATAACTAAGAATATGAGATTCAAGAGTTATCATAATTTTTATCATAATTGTTTCCACTAAAATCTAAAAAAATTATTGTCATCTTGACAGATATTTTTTGTCATCACTACAAAAAATGAAAATGGATATAAGCTCCACGGGGTCGTGCGCCAAGGCGCACATCTAAATCTAGTTTTTAATAATATGATCATGTGTACCAATGAGCTAAAACACCACCTCCCTAAACATCTTTTTATCTGCGAAATTGGCGAAGATGTACTCCATCTATTGCATATTTTTTGTCATGATTTTATTTAATATTTAAACTAAAACCACCACAACAAAGAGATTTAATATTTTAACTAGAACCACGACAACAAAGAGAGTACTCTCCCGATCTATAATAAGTGTCAAGGATTTAATACAAAGTTGTACTAAATCCCGACACTTATTATGAATATGAGGGAGTAGTACTTATCTTCTGATTGTCCAATGGGTAGGATAGCGTGGTAAGCTATATATTTTTTTATTTGGTCTTGCCTATGTGGCGTTGACAAGTCTCTTTTTTTGTGGGAAAGTGCAGCAGTATTTTGGTCTAATGGATTTGTTGCAATAATTTGTTTATTTGACAAAAGAAAAGCATATGTGTTCACATGTGTTATACTTATATATGTATCAATTGGATACACCAATAGATACCCTACAATGGTACACACTGAAGTTGGAGTAGATGAAAATTATCTTTAAAAGCATGTACAATGCAAGCGGTCCTGTCATCCGATCCTGACTGATAGGCGCTTAACTACAAGCGTCGACGCAAGACAGGCACTTCGTTATATTTTGGCTTGCAGCAGGATAATAGAATTAGTTTTTGGATTAGCAAGCGCCTCAAACATGAGGCTTAGCATTGGAACCATAGACTCCACTATTGAATGCCATAATTGATTTCTATTTTTTAAAATCTATTTAAGGGTCTAAAGAAGTTAGATGCCTAACCAGTGAGTGAGTGTATAATGTACTGGTTTGGGAGCGTAAGTCGCGGACTTTTTAGTGCTTGATGTGGCGATGTTGGTGTGCTATGTGGCATATTTATTTTGTTTACTATGCTGAACATTCGGTTTTATGTGGTCACACTTTTTGATTATCTTCTTTGGTCAGTGCTCTTCTAATAGATTTGGGTTACATGCACATATTAGAAGACAATAAAAACTTATATTTTTCTATGAGAAAATCTCAGTACACCCATAGCATCTAAGGAGATGGCGCCGATCTCATGTAACTCTGCATCTCCATATTTTATCAGTCTTGATGTTCCGAAGGTTTTAGAAGTTGTGAAAGAGAATCTTACACACATATAACATTACCAGATAAAACACAATTTCGCCGACATGTATGACAAAAAATATTGCATTCAAGGAATAAACTTATGAGTGTGTAGTTCTGAGTCGATTAAGAACCAACTTAGTTCTCAGTTAGATGACATCATCAAATGTTATTACAACTCTCATGACTAGCACGAACCACAAAGCAAATCGAACGGTACATGCCATTTTTTGAGTTGCATTCTTGCAACGGAAAATCCTCAGTTGTAATCCAAACTTGTAACTCACATATGCATGAATCATGATGCAATCGAACAATATAGGAATTTTTTGCAAAAGGGATGTAGGACTCGAGTGGGCACTAACAACTAGCAAAACCCTAAAATTACATATTCTAGGTGCCTGAAAAAACAATACAATAGTTTGCGATTTAGAGTTGTAATCAACCGATCAATTGGGCAAGGCCCATATGAATTTGAGACAGTTACATCTCGATCGGTGACTGACAAGTACATGCAGGTTTTGTATTTTTAAACATAAAAAATGCATGGTCTTTCTACTGTTAAACATAAAAAACGCACGGGTTTTCTTCTGGCCAAGACTCTAAGGCGACACGACTTGCTGGTGTACATCACCGTTCCACGGTTCCCAGCCACAACCAGGGGGTTTTAGGTGGCTACTGCCAATTCGTCGGTCCATTGCTTGTGGCTCTCGGCGATGGAAAATCTCAATCTCTTTTAAACATCACGTGAGATTGAAAGATCGAGATGTCGCCTAGAGGGGGGGTGAATAGGCAATTAAAAACTCTTACGGATTTGTCTTGTAATAATGCGGAATTAAACTAACGTTTAGTTTACAAGCACAAACCCTAAGTATGCTAAACTCAACTAAGTGTAACAATAGCAACTAGAGCTAAGCAAGATAGGCACAAGATATATGTATTCACCAAACATTTCCTTAAGCTTGATCCACATCTCATGAGACGACTTTCGCTTTATATATATCAAGAACCTACGAAAATCGGGTCTCAAGGAGAATAAAAGCTCATTAGATACTAGAGCTTCAAGATGTAAGTTTTTCTCATCCTCTAAAGATAGATTTTGAGGATCCATCGGAGGAGAAAAACCTACATCTAGAAATTGCTCAATGTTTGGACACAAGGTCCGAAGATTGCAAAGCAAGCAATTTCGCCACAAAAGATAATTTGTGCCAACAAAGATAATTGTGTCATTGTGCACTATACTAGCCGACATCTTTACTCTCAAGGCGGTGAAGCCTAAAACAAGGAGAGACCTTGCTCTGATACCAATTGAAAGATCGAGATGTCGCCTAGAGGGGGGTGAATAGGCAATTAAAAACTCTTACAGATTTGTCTTGTAATAATGCGGAATTAAACTAACGTTTAGTTTACAAGCACAAACCCTAAGTATGCTAAGCTCAACTAAGTGTAACAATAGCAACTAGAGCTAAGCAAGATAGGCACAAGATATATGTAGCACAAGTGATAGTAAGATATATGTACTTCAAGCACGATGGCTATCACAAGGAAAGAGAGCTCGGTATAGAAATAACCGAGGCACGCGGAGACGAGGATGTATTCCCGTGTTCCCTTGCTTTGCAACAAGGTACGTCACGTTTGGAGGAGTGGAGGTCCCACGAAGGATTCCCCGCGCCACGAAGGCTCACCCTATTCTCCGAACCACACCCACGAAGGATAATGGCCCTTTCCTTATGGTTAGCTTTTCCTCCGCTCCGAGATGGCAAGCTCCACAACCACTTCACAAGCTCCACGAAGGAGAAGCCCGGGCCCCTTCACAATCTTCCACGAAGAGATCACCGGGACACCAACCAAGCCAACTAGGAGGTCACCCTCCAAGAGTAACAAGCTCACGGTCCACTACAAGAAAAGTTCTGATAGACAACGTCTCAAAATCGTCCGCTAAGGGGTATTTTTCGTCGCCTATGGGCCTAACCCGATGATATGGGTTCTGTTGTGAAACCGCGTCAGGCAAAGTCCTACGACGATTTTTTCGGTCCGTCGCGCTTGGGCGCCCTTCCGCCACGAAAATCGGACCGTTGCCCAAGTGTTTCCGGGAGCCCGTTGACCGCCGACGTCATGCAACCGACACGTGGCGGACACCGTTAACCGGCGCTAACGGCGTTAACCTGCCGAAACCCCGTGGTAGATGGTAGGCCCACACGAGGCCCGCCACGTCTTAAGCGGGCCGGCCCATTAAGTTTGCGGTCGGGACAGTCGACTTAGTTTGACCCGGTCAACTATATAGCCGGGCCGGTCCATTAGTTACGTGGGCCGGGCCTAACCTCTAAGGTTGACCGGTCAAAACTTTAATGGGCCGCCCACTAAGCATGTGGGCCGGCCGAATGCACTCGTTTGACCGGTCAACGGCAAAAGGGCCGGCCCACAAGACACGTGGGACCCACTTTCTCGTTATCGGGCCGCCCATTTACAAAGCGGGGTCCACATTAAAGCAACCGGGCCGACCCAAGAAGTTAGTGGGCCGGCCCAATTAGCATGTGGGTCCCACTTTCCTCGCTATCGGCCGGCCCATTTAGTACGCGGGGTCCACATTAGAGCAAATGGGTCGGCCCAACAAGCCAGCTGGCCGGGCCAAAAGCACCGTGGGTCCCACTTTCCCGTTAAAGGGTCGGCCCATTTAGTATGTGGGGTCCACCATATAGCAGAGTGGGCCGGCCCAACAAGATAGCGGGCCGGCCAAAAACACAGTGGGTCCCACTTTCTAGTTAAAGGGTCGGCCCATTTAGTATGCGGGGTCCACCATATAGCGAGCGGGCCGGCCCAACAAGATAGCGGGTCGGGCCAAAAAACCTCGGTGGGTCCCACTTTCCTCGCTAAAGGGCCGGCCCATTTAGTATGCGGGGTCCACCATATAGCAAGTGGGCCGCCCACTACGCCAGCGGGCCGGCTAAAAACACCGGTAGGTCCCACTTTCGTCTTAAAGGGCCGGCCCGTTTAGTATGTGGGGTCCACCATATACAAGGTGGGCCGGCCCAACAAGATAGTGGGCCGGGCCAAAACACTTGTGGGTCCCACTTTCGTCTTAAAGGGCCGGCCCATTTAGTATGCGGGGTCCACCACAAAAGCAGTTGGGCTGGCCCAACTAGTTAGTGGGCCGGCCCGATAGTGGGCGGGGTCCACCTTAAAGCAAATGGGCCGACCCAATTAGAGTGTGGGGTCCACAAGTAATCAAATGGGCTGGCCCAATAAGTAAGTGGGCCGAGCTCGTTTAGTTGCTGTTTATATGCCGGCGTAAAAGGCGCTTTAGGATTTTGCGGGCCGGCACGTATGTGATTTCGCTTAATTGGACCGTTTAAGGGATGAGAATTCGTGATTTAGATACTGAGAATATTTACGCAGCATTGATTTCTGTCGGATAGCCTCACTTACCACAAGCACCAAAGAAAAAATGCGCGAAAGAACTATAAAAACTAACTAAATATTACATCAGTTGCAAGGTTTTGAAAAAATATTACAGAACCCAGAGAAATTGAATGGTAACTAGGATGCGATGGCGCGGCGACACGCCGCGCCCGTGACATGTAAAGGGTGTAAAATTTTAATTGCTAGGAGAATAGGTAGATAAGATTGTAAATTTGTAATATATATTTTTGCTATAGTCAGTCAAGCCCATAAGTCTACAAATAGTCGGCCCAACTAATTTTGGACAGATGAGGAATTTATTCGGAGGTCCTATATGTTGTGGAGTCTTTTGTCTATTCGCTGCCGCGACAGGGTTTTACCATAGATCTGCTACCCGTGGCTTAACATTTCAAGAGTGATGTATCTAAAGTAAGACATAGCAAATTAATTCGTGATTGTGCTTGCTGGAACTGATTCGAGAACTATGCACCCCTAATAATGCTAATATCTAGGATGTAAGCACAAAATTTCCTCACTTCTGTAGTAGTCTTTACTCTTTTATTTCTATAACAACAATGCTATCCGAAAAACAAAATTAACCCACTCAACTCTTAATTGGTGTGAAAATCGATCATGGTCATCAACCAGAAATGCAACATACACACTGATAAGGTGTGCTATAGTTGCCATGATCCTGACAACATGTCCAGGGCCTTACCATAGTAAGGCAAACATATGTCTAAATGAGCTGAATATCATTTCAGTGCTGGCACATATCAAACCCATGGCCTTTTGTTTGTAGTAAAAGTGATTACTTCTGGATCTACATGCCCATTTTTCTCCGACTCAACATGAAACCAACTACTGATGAAAAATATATGTAATATAACTACACTACCATCTAAATAGTGTTTACTCTTGTAGGTAGCTTGAGCACCGGACATTTGTAAACGTCATATGCAGACATCTGAATGTAGCTGCTTGAGCATCATTTTGGTCCTGCAATTAATCTTGAACGATCAACTCATGTTTTGCCTGAACCAGTGGATATGAAGATGTTAAATAACACATACAAACCTAACCACATCAGTACAAAGTCAGAACACCCTTTATCCAGTACTGACAATACTTGCACCTCAGTTTCAGTCATCTGAACTCTCTAGGCACCAAAAACTCCAATGCAAAAAGGACAGGTAACTTGATGCTTTCAATAGAGAGTGAACCCTAGAAAAAAACTGTGTTAGTCATTTAAGGTTGACCATATGTTCTAATTGTTGCAATTATTTCTAAAATCTTGTGTGCTTTCCATGCAATATTTCTAAAATATTGCACAACAACAATTTTTGAATGTGTTAAGAAAAATATTTATGTAATTTCGATCTAGAAATTAAAAGTCGGGTTTCAAAGATCCAAACTGAGTATATTCAGGCGTACATAGATTTCTGTTTTCGAAGTCCGTACTGAAGCATACAGATGACCCTCCCGATTAGAGCCCATCCTGACATGGATACTCCATACAGTACTCTAAGACTGAATGTGGTAAGCAAATTATGTTGAATAAGCTGAATGTGGCAGCATGCTTCAGTATAGAACGGCATATACACTTCTGAGCAGAGTGGGCAGTTGGGAAGAAAATTAAGCATCCTAAACAAAGTCATAAGGATATGTTGTCACAGCTATGGCAGGCAAGGCACAGGTTCAGAAATATAACTCTTAAAGTGACAGTAAACTTTATTCAATTTCTTGTACTTTCTCTGTAGGGGAATCGATGTAGTATTATTTGTGAGTGAAACATCCTGAACAACACCCGTGCAAAAAGAAACATGATCTACAGCACGACCTGTTTTGAGAGACAAAGTATTGACGAATCTTAGAATAGAATTTTGATTAAATGAAAAGAAATGAATAGCAGCATTTTCAATTTCGTAACATATGGGAGCATTTCTTAAAGAGTAGTGATTATACGAACATAAATCGGAGGCCCTTTACACTGTACTATCCTTTTTGAGATGGCTTCAACGTACCTTCATCTTTGATCAGAATCAGAAGAGCTGCATAGTTGTGAAGAAACAAAAGAAAAATCTCAGGTAATAAAGCAACAACACAGTACCACTGAATGGTCTTCAATAAAAAATGGACTGAAGTCTAAGAGCATTTGCTGGAACCTAGAAGCTAGAGCATTTGCTGGAACCTAGAAAAATGAGATTTCCCTTTGTATGGTAACATCACAAAAGATGGGAAACACTGCCACAAATGATGGGAACCTCTCTATCAGTCTGTGGAAAAGAAGAAGGGGCATAGCTGATCAACCAAACACCCAGCAAATTTTGTGATATTTGGTTGATCAAATTATTTATTGAAGCAAAGTAGGTGACATAAAAAAAAAATCTCTTTACAAAGAAAGTCATATTCGACAATAGACTGATATTTAGCACCTGAACCTCATTGAGTATTTAGTGATTACATAATAATGTTGATTCATATCCAGGTTTTAGCATCCCCAACCTCACTGAGTAATTACATATTTTCTTCAAGAGTAGCATGATGCTTATCATCCCAGTTATTTCTTCATTATCTTTCATCAAGCTAACTGTTTTCTTTGTCATTCTACAATCTAGCCATTTCGTATCCTCTATCAGTATAGTTACATCTTCACTGTCCTTCACCAACTATGTCAAATCTCCCTCAATTAATTATTTTTCTCTTCATATTTAGCTTCTCATTTGTAGAATAGAACATATTACTTTAGACAGGACATTATGGATTGTAAGCGTTAATTGCTTATTTGCAGCAGCTAAGAGTCTCTACTCTCCCTGCTATGCATAAACTACTACTTCGACGAACTTCTCAATACAAATACAGTCAAAGCTTCAGTGCATTAATTACTTAAGGGAACGTTCATCTTTTGAGAACTGAAAAGGCAAGGAAATAAGTGGCAAGCGTTGTCTTTCTCATGGTCAGCCAAATCAATAGATCCTATTTATTAACGTCCCCAAACAATGCTAATCATTTAGAAACATCGGCGCTACTTACTTATCTTACAGGTCAAGATGCAGGCATGGTCATCCGAGAGAGACAGAGTGAGAGCGTAACTACAACTTTATCATGGGAGCATGAACGATCGATTTTCTGAAGTACGTCAAAACACAAAGATTTTTGTAACAGTAGGGGGACAAAAGAAGTCAATGTATCGTGTGTGTTTTCCCGTGAGGGATTTTCTACCAATGTACCATACAAAGTAGTTCTTTGGAACACTACATAAATCTTAAGAATGGACTCCGTATCACACAGTGCAGTATTGATTATGGTCAAAAAAAAACTATGCTGGACCAAGCTGATATTTAATACAGTATACTTGTAAAGGAATATATGAGAAAATTCACCTGATTCCAATGATAATCTTTTGGAAGGCGCAAATAACTTGACCCTGATAATGACCATGGTTTTTCTGAGACCAAATCAAAGCTTGGACATTGATCTGTTGATTTCATCCTTCTATCTGGTTGCCTGCACAGAGTTTGAAGCCAATATTCCGAAAATAACATAAATACTATTGCATTCGCCTCCTCTGAATATGAACATGCAAAGCGTGTGAAGGGAAAGATATCAGTACGTATGGGTAATCAGCTAAACAATGGTTCTCTGCTCAATATGTATGGTGGCATCCCTCGTTTTTCTTACTGTTGCATTGTCATCTTTATAATTTTTTGAATGTAGTGCTAGTTAATACTCATGTACACATGTGTACATCAATAGCAATCTCATTTTGCAGTCATAAATATACGGAATGCTAATCAATTTTTCCACTGAAATTGTGCAAGGAATGGGTAAGGCTGAACCATCATTTACCTGCAATGCCTTCGTGATATGTCTCTATGGCAACATTCTGTCATTTGAAGGAAACCATTAGATGCAAATATCTGAAACACTCGCAACATTTCTCCGCAGCAACATTCTGTCATTTGCAGGAAACCATCAAATGCAAATATCTGAAACAAAGGGCAAAAAGTTAATACAAATTCATGGAATGCTGGATATCTATGTCAATGAAAAGATGTACACAGCAACAGCCTCTACCACGCTGGAGGGTGGGAGCACCCTGAGTTGAGCAGGAAGAGCGACACACGCGCGGAAAATAATGCGATGGTGCGGGCGTAGCTAGCCGCGGGGACACAGGCGCTCAAAATAGCCTGGAAGCGTAATTGGTGAGGGCCTCGGCGGGAGGCACAGCACAGACTACTGGCCACAAGCAGCATTTACCTGTCAAGCCAAAACATCAAATTCATTTGACCATATGTTTGAAATGAATTCTGGTGTATATATAGATGTATAACCAAGGGGCCAATCAGAAGTCTATAAAAAGGCACATGCAAGATTGAATCCCTTAGAAAGAGAAGATTTTTTGCCAAAAGCGAAAAATCATGACTTTGAATGTATCTCATGAGTTAATGAGAACAAATATACATACGTCATAATCTCAACCTAGGTTAATTTGGAAATGTAGTAACCGAGAATTGTCAAATAATTTAACAATTATAAGGAATATGAAGCTGATCACCTTAAACAACCATTTGTGAGTAAGAATCATTCCAAGCAAGGAGAACTATGTACTTAAGATACAATCAATCATGTAGTATACCTTCTGTTGTGGTGGCAGTTCATCCAGAATTCAGCGGACACCTCAGATAACTGAAACAACACAGAGAACCGACAATATCAGGCAGTCGTTGTTGACGTGAGCTGAACAGCAGGCTCCTCAGGTCGAATCTCCATGGAGGAATCAGCCACACACATACACACATATCGAACGGACAGGAAACTGAACGGAACTCACCAAATCCACCTCCATGACCACGAGGTCTGACGCGGCCGCCCAGGCCATCCTGTTGGCGTCCGGCGGCACAAGCACCGCGCGGCTGCTTCGTCGACGGGGCCGACGGCGTTCCGCAGGAGGACAGGCACCGTGGCAGCAATCGGTGCGTGCCTGGTCGCGGCCGTCTCAGCCACAGCGGTGACCGGGGCGCGCCAAGCACTGGCAACGAAGACGTTCACAATAAGGGAGTCACCGTGCCAAGCATTGGCAACGAAGACGCTCGCGATTAAGGATTTGAAAAGCCAAGAACTCACCAGCCAGGAGAGAGGAGGGCACCGACCCTTGGAAGGGAAAAAGCTCCGGCGCGGCCTGCCGGTCCACCCGCGCCTCTGACTCCCGCGCCGCTCCCCTCCGGCTCGCTGCTGTGCCGCCCTACGCCCTTGCCGACTGCTCTCGCCGCGCCGCTGCGGCGACTCCGCGTCCGGCTGGTCCGCCTTACTACGCCTCCAGCACCGGCGCGGCGGCGCCCCACTCCGGCTCGCGCCATGGTGTCGCCGCCGCGTCTGGCCGCCGCCGCCCCGGCCTTGCGTCCGCTCCTCAAACCCATCGCCGTGTACCCCGTGCCCCGTCGCGCCTGACCACGCCACCAGCTCGCCGCCCCATCCCCCGCGCCAGACCGCGCCGCCTGCTCGACGCCCTCCAGACCGCGCACCCGCCGCCGCCCCTGGCACGCGTGGCCACGCGCCCGGCCGACGCCGCCCCAACCGCCCGCCCGTAGCCCGGCCACGCGCCCGCCGACGCCTCTGCAGCGCGGGATGCACGCCGCCCGTGCCTGGCCAGGGAGAAAGAGAGGAGAAATAGAGCTTTTCTTTTTTTCTTTTTTTGGTCTCGTGGTTGTTTCTGAGAAACCAATCGATGATGGGCCCGCACCGCTTTGACCACCGCTGAGGAGAACCACACATCGATAGAAGCAGAAAGAATGTCTCTCCCGCTAGCCGGTAGCCGGTTGCCTGTACATGAATGAAGGAATGGATAAATAGCTCATGAACAGTGCCACTATGATGATGTGTCGTTATCTGATTGGTTAAAAGAGTGGATAAATAGGCAGTAAACAGTACCCAAATCAATGTAGAGTGTGGTAAATTGATTGAACTTTATATAGGAG
>NC_061514.1:145422897-145496922 GCF_022539505.1 Lolium rigidum
GAGGACGCCGAGCGGCACGGCTGCATTGGCCGTGGCCTGATGCACTTCGCCGGTCACCATGGAGGAGTGGGTGGTGCATGGCGGCCTTCGCCCCCGGCGGCAGTTCGGCGGTGGCGGCGATCTACGCATGATTTGGGTTCTCTTGGACCCAATCAACGCAGGATACATGGCTTCGGCCAAGCCATCGTCGGTGCTCCCCGCCGCCTTTTTCTTCTCTAGTGATCCGGCAGGAGTGACTGGCGGCGTGGGGGCTGCTGAACTAGCTTTGATGGTGGCGGTCCTCGGGTTTCTCTCATGCGAAGATGAAGACCTGCCGAAGGCCAGTCTACCTTGATCTGGCTGGAGTGATGAGTTCCGGAAAGCTTCGTCGGCGAATGGAACAATGCATATTTGCCTGAAGTTTGCTCGATCGGGTGGTATTCGGTCGCGTGCACACATACTTTTATTCCGTCCGTTTGGTTCTGGAGGGAGCGGCGTGATGCTCTATTCTGTATTGACATCAAGTGACTTTTTGGTCCATGGTGAACTCAGAAGAAGGAATATCATGAAGGCTTGATTGGAGGACTAGCTAAGGGAGGTTCAAGTCTCCGTGATGTTGAGGGACTTGCTTGGCGTCCCGGGCTCCGCAGCAGTGGTATGAACGTGGGGGCGGCAGCACATGTGAAGTTCAGAGTTCTACCTTTCAGGGTGAAAACCCAAGGTCTGGCATTAACTGGTTGTGCCTAACAATGACTTTGTTGGAGACATTGTTTTGAGAGCGGGGACTATCTTCAGGGTGAAAACCAAAGATCATTGGTCCGACGACGACGGTGCTGGTGCATCGTTCCTTTCTTGGAGCCGTCGCTTTTGAAGAATCTGTATTTCAGGTGTTGTCTTGGTGGTGCATGTATTGTTGTTGCTAGGTTTGGAATGCTGTAGCGGACTTTTGTTTCTTAGATTTTTTTCTCTTCTTTAGTTGCGTGCATATGTACTGCCGTTAGGATATTGCGTTGTTGCAGAGACTAAATGTAATGAGTATCTTTTGATATTAATATATTTCTTTTATTAAAAAAAAAACTCCAGCAATCAGGTTCTCGCGGTCTGCGAGCCAATCTCCTTAGCAGTGTGCGCCCCGTAAGCAACCAGTTTTGAGCTGAACAATGGTATTGAGGTAGACAGATTCAGGGGTGACCCTCTCGTTGTTGAAAACGTGATCCTTCCTCTTTTTAGAGAGCATCCACCAAACAATCGTGACACACGAGTTTCAGACTTCGGAACTTTGTTTATTTAGTCATGCATGCTGCAGGCGCTTCCCACAATCAAATATAGAGAACTGGCATTATGTAACCGGGATATCAGTAGTCTTCAACTCTTCCTATTTAATTAGAACCATCTGCTAGACCTGCATCGAAAAGGCAAAGCAGGTACAACGGCCATGTTGCCTTTGACATAGCGAACGTATGGGAATCAGCAAGTTATCTGGGGTTAAGCACTTCCCTATAGCAGCAAGCCATGCAAAAAACACGACATTCCTCGAATGACGCCTTCGTTTCACCCTCCACGCCTCCACGGCCCTATCCATCGGCCATCGCCATCGCCATCGCCATTAACGACGACCAGCAACTAGTAAGAGTAGCTACGTCGCCTGTGCACCCTCCCTTCCCAATAATTGCGGTACGTCGCCATTACCGGCGACATTGACCGCCTCGGAGCCTCGTACCTCTAGTTCTGAACCGGACTATAAATCAGCAAGTCCCGGCACAGAAGAACCTCAGCCAGACTTCTCCCGCGGGGTTATTGCTTTACCGGTTCACCCTCTTGCGGTCTTGCCGGCACCATGACCCAGGAACGGGAGCCGCTCCTCAACGGCGGCACCGGTAATGCGGCCGCGACCAAGGGCTCGCCCGCTCTCCTGCCGTCGCTCGCGAGGTCCGTGCTCAAGTTCCTCATGTGGGCGGTGTTCCTCAGCTGGGCCGCGGGGATCTTCCTCTACCCCACCAAGCCAGCGCAGGCGGCCTTCAGCGAGTGGGCGGCCCTCACCAAGCAGTCCATCTTCGGCGTCACCGGTACGCAGCCTACAAGAATTTCTGCTCTCGTCTCGCTCTTCCGACGAAATCAGGGGAAAGTAGGAGCAGGAATTGATCGCTCTGAAGTAGGGGATGTTCGTAATTATGTTCTTGATTTCCCCTTTCCCTTTCTTGGTTCTTTCAGGGACCGTTTTCCTTGTGTTCAGCGCGCCGATTCTGATCGTTGCAGGTCTAGCCTATGTGTACATCTGCGCCTTCCCTCGCGATCATGTCGAGTAAGTATCTCTCGTTTTGTGAATTCCGATCATTTTTCGGCAATATGGTTCCAATCCATTTAATTTAGGGTTGACTCTGATGAGCCCTTTCGCTTTCCCTGAATTGATGGAGTACTGCTGGCACTGAAAATTCAGGTTATACTGTAGTAGTTTTTTATTCGAGCACATGATTCTCTGGGATATTTTAGCAAAGCCTTCGCAGTTGCGGTCCGATTTTCTTAAGGTGTTATTGCAGAACTATAACAGTTAAACAGGTTACCAATTTTAAAATGAAGACCAGTACGATGAACTATAAAAATTCTAAACCACCATAAGACTAGAGTGGCACGCTTCATGCTGCACGTAGCTCATCTCTAATTAATTAACCACCTGCTCTTTTGTATCAGAAAGAAGAAGCTGAGGTCACTGAGTTTCCGCCTCTGGACTTTTCCTCTTCTTGTGGATGGCCCGTTCGGGGTTGTCTCTGCTGTTGAATTTATCGGGATTGTCCTGTTCATCGTTTATGTTGTCTTCTCGATGACATATTATGTTGTGGAGAGCGTGAGCCTCGTCTCAAAATCTGACTTGCCGCCCACTATTAGCAGGTATGCTGTGTTTTTAAGGAAACATTTTAGCCAAAATATGTTAGACATGCCAACTGACCAGGAAGTCCTCTTGATATTTTTGTCTGAGCATGAAAAACTAAATATAGCTAAACTTGTATTTAGTGGTGCTATATTATTGTCATAACTGAGGCTAAAGTAATGATTACGGTATACTTTTCAGTGTCAATACATGATTAAGCCTGAAATATTTTGTAGTTGAGTGTATTGGAAGTAATGATGTTCAGGAAAACTGATGTGGATGCTGGATGAATATGCATAGTCATTTGCAGAATTATCACTTAGCTGGCCTAAAAATTAAAATGAAACGTAGACATGTCTAGTTCAGTAACTTTATATAATGATCTTTATAGGCACGTGAAATCTAATATTTATATAAATTGTGATGATATCTTGGTTCGCAAAAAAAATAAAATGTGATGATATCTTGTTATCCTATAACAGAACCAAAATGTTCAGTTGCCATGTTACTAGTGAGACTGATGATACCGCTGAAACAAGTAGGCCTTGTTTTGATTTTTTTGCGAATAAGTACGCCATGTCAACATAGTTCTAAGACAGCGTAAATTTTGCCTTGTAGTGAGAAAATACTGGGTAAAATTGGCGCTCGTTTTGGATCAGTTGGGTTGTTTTGCATGACCTTCCTGTTCCTGCCTGTCTCGAGGGGTTCAGTTCTTCTCCGGCTTATCGACATTCCGTTTGAGCATGCTACTAGATACCATGTCTGGTTGGGGCATCTCACAATGTCTCTGTTTACACTGCACGGCCTGTGTTATCTGATCAAATGGTTCCTCGAGGGGCGCCTACTTAAGCAAGTAAGTGCCAAACGAATTACTCGAGGATTAGAACAATTTAGAGTGATTATTTCCTGGTGCAAATTTCCTTATATGTAATTCATTTTCATATTGTTACTGCAAATAAGCAACCAGAATCTGCTTAAAATCATAGACACGGAATATCTGATTACAAACTGTTTTGTGACTCGAAAATGTATGCAAATTTGGACTGAGGGCAAAGTAGTCTGTTAATTACAAGTGTTCTTTAACTGAGAACTCAGGCAGGCTCTATTAATGGTAGTACTTCACCTTCTTGATAGATTATCCAATGGAAGGAAATCGGAGTGGCACACTTAGCCGGTGTGATCAGCTTGGTGGCTGGTTTGCTGATGTGGGCGACATCACTTCACCTGGTACGAAAGAGGTTCTTCGAGCTCTTCTTCTACACCCACCAGCTCTACGTGGTCTTCATCGTGTTCTTGGTACTCCATGTCGGCGACTTCGTATTCAGCATTGTGGCTGGCGCCGTCTTCTTGTTCATGCTCGACCGCTTCCTGCGGTTCTGGCAATCGAGGGCTAAAGTCGACATTGTTTCTGCCGACTGCCGCCCCTGCGGAACTGTGGAGCTAGTCTTCTCAAAGCCAGCAAGTAAAATTTCGAGCACCTCATGTTCATCAGTGTTTTGTGTTTTGTTGTTAGTTTGTCACAGGGCACAGTTGTCTGTTGGTTTGTGCAGGTCTCCGGTACAGTGCTCTCAGCTTCATCTTTGTTCAAGTGCGTGAGCTGTCGTTCTTGCAGTGGCACCCGTTCAGTGTGTCCTCCAGCCCCATGGATGGGAGGTACCACATGTCGATCCTCATAAAAGTTCTTGGCACATGGACCGACAAGCTGAAGAGCATCATCACTGATGTCGAGGAGAATAAGACCAGAAGCGACACCGATCAGTCACATACCGGTCGCATTACCGCCTCCATCGAAGGGCCGTATGGTCACGAATCACCCTACCACCTGATGTAAGTTTTTCAGTCTGCCGTGACGGTGTGCATAGTAAATTGGTTTGACACCAATAGGAAACTTCAAGTCAAGGCTAATTTGGTTGTGTTGTGTTGTGTCATTGTGTGCCTGCCTTTTAAGGTACGAAAATCTCATCCTGGTGGCAGGAGGCATTGGCATATCACCATTCTTAGCAATTTTGAGCGACATAATCCACAGGATCGAGCAAGGTATGCCATGCGCGCCCAAGAATGTGCTGGTCCTGTGGTCAGTTAAGAAATCGACAGAGCTTTCTCTCCTCTCTGCCGTCGATGCTCAGTCCATCAGCTCATCAGTCTCGGAAAAATTGCATCTAGACATCCAGGCATTTGTCACTCAAGAATCTGAGCCTCCGTTGGTAAGGACATCGACTTCACTGTTGATCATCAAGACATCCAGTTATTGTCTTTTTTCCATCAAAAGCAGCTGTATGCTTCCGTTGGCAAGGGCAACAACATTTGGTTGGTTCACTTCCATGATTCCTTAGCAATGGCAATATGACTTTACAGGAAGACGGCATTCTTGAGTGTGACCAGAAGATTCCCAGCATATTTATCAAGAACGGGGCGGCCATGTCCGGGCTGGTCGGCACCGGGGACAACTTCTGGGCGGCCATGTACTTCGCGGCATCCACCCTGGGCTCTGTCCTGGCATATGCTCTGGTGCAAGTGTACTACGTGAAACGCTTCAACGTGTACGCCTGGTGGCAGCTGGGACTCCTGCTCCTGCTGTGCATGGCCGCTGGCGTCGCCCTCCCCGGAGGGCTCGTCGTCCTCCTCTGGCACCTCTCGGAGAAGTGGAGGGTGCAGGACAACAGGTGGGACACCGACGCCATCACTGTCAAGGACGGTGCCGAGGGCGAACAGACAACGAACGGAGCCGCTGGCGCAGACACCGCCTCGGAAGCCAGCGTCGCCGCCCTGCGGACGACGCGGTATGGGTGCCGGCCAAAGTTCCAAGGTAACGTACTTAGCTAGGTTAGCATGAAACTATCTTCTGCATCTGTTTGTTGATCTGTCATGTGGGTGATGGGTTCTGTCTGTGCCGGGTCGTCGTCGCAGCGGAATTCATGGCGTTCGCGGAGGCGGCGGGAAGAGCAGGGCCGTGTTCCATTTCAACAGCCACAGCTTCGACCTGTAGCTGTAAGGCGCTCTAGCCGAACGCCCGGACCTCAACCAAGCTAGCTACTGGTGAGTACATAGCACATACCGATAGTGCTCACCAATTCTCTACACAACTGTAATTATGCTGCCGCTTATAGCCGATATACGGATGAGCTAGACGTGTACTGTCAGCCATGTAGCCGGTGAACTCACGGCGGCCGGTGTTATGGGTCATTCTGTATATTAATATCCCGTGAATACAAATTTCAACTAGGCCATCTGCAGGTTTCAACTATGCACACACGAACTTTCAACTCGAATAAAATTATAATTCTCCGCAAAAAATAAATAAATCAAATTACTCGGGGGGCCTACAGAATCTTATAGGGTGGAGGGGCAATTCCCTTGGTCAACGGCAACCAGCTTGCTTCTCAACAAACCCCTACCGTGACCTATGTCTGAAGACATCGCAATTGTATTTGGGACTAACAAATGACAATAGCTCATTGAGCCTCAAAGTGGGTCTGTCCGACTTGGTAAACTCTGTTACCGGAGCTAGTACAATTGAATTAGCATCACCATGCACATGACTCATGAAACATACTCATTAATCGAGTGGTACACTAGTCAAGGATGTGAGTCTCCATAACCTTATCGACTAGGGACCATTGGAACATTCAACATATACAACATATAGATGTACAAGGACAATATGATTACTTACAAATACTTTTGAAAATATCAATATCTCATGATTGCCTCTAAGTCCTATTTCCAATACTAGACATGTCTAGCATAGTTGCACATAGGGTAAAACACTACTACATGGCCGGGAATGACCACCACTGCTGTGCTATAAGCACCATTGTCTTTGTCGGCCATGGTGATTAAATGGGACGCAGTCTTGCGCTGGGTCATGAGGAACTTGGCAATGACAGACACAGAACACAAGCTCCACGCTGTGGAAGTCATCCACGAAAACACATTCTATCTCAAACTCGATTTACGTGAGGTGACACTTGTTCCGGGTGAGGTGCGAAGAAGTGCGGGTGAGCCACTTCTCTTCTCAATCACCAATTGGATGGTAGAAGAGCAACATTTATATAAAAAAAGGCCCAGCTCTTCCCCCCACTGGTATATACTATTTCGTATCATGTAAGTCATAAATGGGTTTTTGAGATTTTTCAGGGTTTGATAGATGAAATGAGATGTGACCCATAAAATCCAACAGATATCACCAAAAGTAAATGTTATCTGCTAAAAAGAACAGTAAATGTTGCCCACAGAAAAGTGGATCGGATTTTGAAACACGCCCCGGCCTCCATCCCTATGATAATCTTACTGTACGATCCATTCTGATTGGACGGGTCTTATCAAGCTCACGGTAGCTGTGTGGTTCACTGCTGTTCTACCTTGCAATTGGCAATACTACATGAGTCAGGAGTTGGATTGTGCCAATACCACTTCTGTTCCCTCTTCGATCCATCCATCGCCGTCGACATTAATAACGAGCAGCAACTAGCCCCAATATTATCTACAGTCGTCTAAAGAAATGCAACTCTTTTTTATCCATGGTGCTCGCGTCTCCTGTGCACCATCGCAGTACATCGCCATCACCCTGCTAGTAGTATAAAAGAGCAAGTCCCAGTACAGAAAGATTCGCAGCTAGTCTTCTCCCGCTCGATTCACTACGGTTTCACTCTTGCCTGCCACCATGGCCCGGGAACGGGAGCCTCTCCTCCAGAACGGCAATGCCGCCGCGACCAAGGGCTCCCACGCTCTGATGCCATCCCTGGCCAGGTCCGTGCTCAAGTTCCTGTTGTGGGCGGTGTTCCTCACCTGGGCCGCCGGGATATTCTTCTACCCCACCAAGCCCGCGCAGGCGGTGTTGGGGCAGTTGACGGGGGGCACCAAGCAGTCTGTGATCGGCACCACCGGTACGCGGCCTTGAACAATTTCATCTCCCTTCTCGCTCTTCCGTCGAAAGCAGGGGAAAGTAGTTTAGAACTGATACTCTTTCGATTTGTTGGTTCTCGCAGACGGAGTTTTTCTAGCCTTCAGCGCGCCGATTCTGATCGTTGCAGCTCTAGCCTATGTGTACATCTCCGCCTTTCCGGGTGATCACCTCGAGTAAGCATCCTTGGAGATGTAAATTCTGGAAGAAAAAAAACTACTGCAGCCATTTGCTGCTTTCCTTTTCCTGAATTGATATGTAGAACTGGCATTGAACACTAGTACAGAGAACTCAGAGTACCTGTTGATTCAGTTATCTAGAATTCTATGGATAGTAGTAGGTCTGCTCATTATGAATTTCTGGTAGTATGAAAAACAGAACAACGGATTCAATTCTAAATCACCACTGAAGTTCAGAACATAACAATATATTTTTTTTCCTAAGATTTCTATAAGAATGGTCCCTACTTCATGCTGCATACAGCTTGTCTTTACTTACCTTCTCTGTGGTACCAGAAAGAAGAAGCTGAGATCACTGAGTTTCCGTGTCTGGACTTTTCCTGTTCTCGTCGATGGTCTGTTTGGGGTTGTCTCCGCAGCTGAATTCATCGGGATTGTCCTGTTTATCCTTTACCTTGTCTTCTCGATGACCTACTATATGCTGGATAGCGTGAGCTTCGTCTCATCGTTTCATGTGCCGGTGGCTAAAAGCTGGTATGTCGTAGTATGATTTATATAGGAAACCTGTTAGTAAAGAATGTCACACATGCCAGTACTACTGATCAATAAATCATTTTTTCATATTTACAGTTATTGAGCCTGAAAAAATAAATAGTGCCTTTATATTTAGTGCTACCATATTAATACCATCACTGAGGCTAAAATAGTGAGAATTACATGTTAGTGTCAATGCATGATTTATCACTGTAGAGCCTGAAGTACTAGTACTCTGTAACTGAATTTAACTAGAGTTATGCCATTCAGAAAAGATTTGTGTGGACGATGAAGGATAAATATATAGTTATCTACAGAGTTATCACTTAGTTGTCCTGGAAATCAAAAAGGAAACATACACATATATAGTTCAGTAACTTGTACATGTCAAATATCTACTGATACGAGTCAAAAAATTCATTGGGAGCGTTACTATTAAGTATTGACCGCAGTACTGTAAAACAGATACTCAACACAGTTCTAAGATAGTTCAAGTTTTGCTTTGCAGTGAGTTGATACTATCTGTAATGGGTATTCGTTTTGGGATAGTTGGATTGTTCTGCATGAGCTTCCTGTTCCTGCCTGTCTCAAGGGGTTCAGTTCTTCTCCGGCTCATCGATATTCCATTTGAGCATGCTACTAGATACCATGTCTGGCTGGGGCATCTTACAATGGCTCTCTTTACACTGCATGGTTTGTGCTATGTGATCTCATGGTCTTTTGCGGGGCGCCTAATTGAAGAAGTAAGTACTCCCTCCGTGCCAATAAATAAGGCTTTTTTTTGAAAAAGAAGTCAAGATAAGTAAACTTTGACCAAACGTTCAGAAAAAACTATTAAAAACTATAATATTATATAGATATCATATGAAAATACATTTCATGATGTATGTAAACATTTTTTTTACTGTACTACCTCCGTTCCAATGAATAAGGCTTATATTATTTTTGGAAAGTCAAATCATGTCAAACTTGACCAAGTTTCTACAGCAAATCATTAATATGCAATCTACAAAATCAATATCATTAGACATCATGAAATATATTTTCATATGATATCGATAGAATATCATGGTTGTTGATAGATTCTTCTAAAAGTTTTGTCAAACTTTAAGTGGCTTGACTTTTCAAAAAAAAAATCCTTATTCATTGAAACGGAGGTAGTACATGTAAATAGTTTTTTTTTTCTCGAACACACGCCTAGGCGTGCATCATTATATATTAGACAAAACCGCTGAGAAAGCGGGAGCATACAGGGTTGTAGCAAGGCTACCAAAAACTGAGAGAAAACAAAAAGAAGGGACTATACATGAGACTACAGGCAGCTAGCTTTGTTAGGCCTGCAGGTGCTAACAAACTTGATCAAACTTTTTATGTAAATAGTTTATTGTAAAACTTGATCAAACTTTTTACACAGTATGACTTTTTTTAAAATATGTATTCATTGGAACGGAGGTTGTATAAACCGATACGAAAGTTGAAGGTAATTATTTGCAATTTCCAATATCATGTGGTTTTCTTCGTATTGTTGTGGTAAATAAGCGATCAGTATCTGCATACATAAAAGACAGGGGATATGTGACTGGCAACTATTTTTGAACTAAACAAAATATGCAAATTTTGACCCAAGGTAGAGTAGTCTGTCTGGTACAAGTATTCTCTATTTTATAATAACTTAGGTGACACTATTAATGGTATGTGCTTGGCCTTCCTCATAGATGATCCGATGGAAGGAAATCGGAGTGGCAAACTTAGCAGGTGTGATCAGCTTGGCAGCTGGTTTGCTGATGTGGATGACATCGCTTCACCCAGTAAGGCAGAGGTTCTTCGAGCTCTTCTTCTACACCCACCAGCTCTATGTTGTCTTCGTCGTGTTCCTAGTGCTCCACGTTGGCGACTCCGTTTTCAGCATCGCGGCCGGCTCCGTCTTCCTATTCATGCTCGACCGCTTCCTGAGGTTCTGGCAATCCAGGGCCAAAGTAGACATCGTTTCTGCCACCTGCCGCCCCTGTGGAACTATGGAGCTAGTCTTCTCAAAGCCAGCAAGTAAAATTCGAGCAACTCTTATCACCTTATGTTCAAAGCCAAGCTAGTCTTCTCTTCTCCTTTTTATTTCCCATTTTCTGAATTTCTGTTCAATCTATTTCGGTAAATTTGTGAGATGAATAATTTAATATTTGTTTGCGTTGAATAGTTGAATGAATTGCCGCTGGAATCATGTTTGACTCATAATTTTCCTTTTTTTTGGAAAGATATGACTGAAAGTTTTTATGATTCTAAAAAACGCTAAATGGATTAGCCCGCTATAGCTGCACTATAGTTTTTCTTAGCTGCTGAAAATGCCGCCGCTAAATGAAATAGCCCGCTATTTTAAACTATGCACTTGTCGCATTATATTCATGAGCGTTTTGTGTTCAGTTGTGAGTTGTCACATTGCACAATTGTGCGTTTGTTTGTGCAGGTCTCCGGTACAATGCTCTCAGCTTCATCTTTGTTCAAGTGCGCGAGCTGTCCTTCTTGCAGTGGCACCCGTTCAGCGTATCCTCCAGCCCCATGGATGGGAGGTACCACATCTCGATCGTCATAAAAGCTCTTGGCACATGGACTGACAAGCTGAAGAGCATCATCACCGATGTCGAGGAGAAGAAGACCAGGAGCGACTGCGACTCTGATCAGTCACAACACATAACTGCCTCCATCGAAGGGCCATATGGGCACGAATCACCCTACCACCTGATGTAAGTTGGTGCATAGTAAATTGATTTGAAACAGATAGGAAAAGTTCATGTCAAGACTTATTTGTTTGTGTTGTGTGCCTGCATTTTTCAGGTACGAAAATCTCATCCTGGTGGCAGGAGGAATCGGCATATCGCCGTTCCTGGCGATTTTGAGTGACATAATCCACAGGGTCGAGCAAGGTATGCCATGCGAGCCGAGGAATGTGCTTGTCCTGTGGTCAGTTAAGAAGTCAACGGAGCTTTCTCTCCTGTCGGCCGTTGATGCTCAGCCCATCAGCTCATCCGTCTCTGACAAGTTGCATCTGAACATCCAGGCCTTTGTGACACAGGAAATCGAGCCTCCATTGGTAAGAACGTTTACCCAGTTATTGTCTTATCTATTTTATCCATGAAAAGGAGTATTTTTGGCAGAAATTTTCTTGAATGATTCCATGGTAATGGCAATATTTGACTTTACAGGAAGACGGCATTGTTGAGGGTGACCAGAAGATCCCCGGCATATTCGTCAAGAACGGGGCGGCCATGTCCGGGCTGGTAGGCACCGGAGACAACTTCTGGGCAGCTATGTACTTCGTCGCGTCCACCCTGGGCGCCGTGCTTGCATACGCGCTGGTGCAGGTGTACTACGTGAAGCGCTTCAACGTGCACGCCTGGTGGCACCTGGGCCTCCTGCTCCTGCTGTGCATGGTCGCCGGTGTCGCCCTCCCTGGAGGGCTCGTCGTCCTCCTCTGGCACCTCTCGGAGAAGCGGAGGATGCAGAACGACAGGTGGGAAGCCGACGCCGGCGCCAGCTTGGACGGTGCCGAACGGACAAGGAACGGGGTTGGTGGCGCCGACGCCGCCTCCACGGCTAGTCTCGCCGACCTGCAAACGACGCGGTACGGGTGCCGTCCAAAGTTCCAAGGTAACCTGCTTAGCCTGAAACTATCTTCAGCATGTGTTGATGTGTCACGACTCACATCAAGTCTGGATTCTTGCATCCTTCGTCGCAGTGGAATTCGCGGCGTTTGCGGAGCGGATCGGGGGCGCAGCGGTGGACGTGGGCGTGCTGGTGTGCGGGCCGTCGGGGCTGCAGACCAGTGTGGCCAGGGAGTGCAGGTCACAGAACCTTCACCGAGGTGGCGGGAAGAGCGGCGCCGTGTTCCATTTCAACAGCCACAGCTTCGATTTTTAAGGCGCTTTTGCCCAACCTAGCTAGCTAGCTACTAGTCAGTACATAGTACATACTGATAGTGATAGTGCACACCGGTTTTCTACACAACTGTAATTATGCTGCCCCGTATAGCTGATAATTTGTACATATGAGCCAGACGAGTACTGCCAGCCATGTTGGGAACGCGCGGCGCTTTTAGGGCACTAGTAAATTTGCACATTACAATGCATGTATTAACTAATATAAATTTAGTTAAATAAAAATCTAGCATGTTGAGAAACCATATCTCTTTGTAGATATCGCAAAAAATATGATATAACTTACATGAATCAATTCCTTCGTCCAAATGCACACTTAGCCTAGCAAACAAAAGACAAATGTGTACCTTGCACCAAACAAAAGACAATCACATTACACATTTTGCAGTACAGATAAGAAAATGAATGTATTGCAACTATTGTTAACTCAAAACAGAAACAAATAAGGTCATACTGCATAAACCATGTAATCAAAGGAAGCTCCAAGCACATTGATGCTTGCACAGCAGAAAGACTCCCTTTTATCATATTGTCGACAACCATGAGACAAACTTCCATCAAAATGAAACATGTACGGTGGTAGTTCATGGTTGTTACTCCACGAAATTTGGGCTATCTTTTCCAGCTTCAAACATTGGGTTCCAATTTTTTTATATATTAGCTAAAGATGTTTTCGAAAATTCTGTCGGTCATTTTAGCACCGTTGGAAACGGTAATTCCACATGAAACTTGGGAGCACATGCTCCTGGTTTAATAAAAAACAACCTAAATGTGCAGACAAATACATATATATGTCCTATGTGCACACGGTTCGCCCATGGAAGCTATCATACCCATTAGTGGCAGTATCCAAGATATTGTCACTTTACATGCCATAAAAATTATGAACAATACTAAAGATCCTCGGGAACCATGATATAAGCTATCGAAAGTTCATTCTGATATTGTAAATAATAGGAACTACTTTCACTGGATATTTCAACTACACATATGTGTAAATCTAGAATCAGGTTTCAGTATATAATTACAACAAACTACTTAACACGCTGAGACCATGATGGCGAAAAATGATGTTCACTGGCATAAAAAATTATCAACGAATATGTATTTTGGGAAATATCGTCATATTATATCATCCAATAATTCAGATATTTTCTTAAGTTAGAAAGTAAATGAAGTGGTCAAAAGCAACTTTAAAACTAATGGGAATAAATGATAGGGAACCAATGCCTTACCTCCATAGCAAGCCAACGACCTACATTTGCACCACAATACAGCCAATAATTCAAATGTTCGGTTCGCCAAGAACATCAATTGTTTCCACAAAATTAACCACTTTGTCCCATTTTTCAGGCCCTCCAAAGAGAAAGATATCCAGTGATTATCCTGGAACCAAGTACAACTCCATGTGAGAGTTATTATCTAGATACTTCACCACCAAACTGGTTTGTATTTCCTTCTTGAAGTACCAAAAGAGAGTAATATGCAGATACTTTGTAAGTTTCACATATTTATCCAGAATCATTTTCTTCACCAAATAAATTAGGTGTATACCAAAACATATGCTTCCAAAGGGACATACCTCCATGTGGTTTCTTGGGCAGGTAGCCCCATATGACAAAAAAAAAAACAATTGAATGGTAGCTCTGGCTACAGATCTTTAGCAAAATCCTGGATCAACCTGAAGCTGTCTCTGAAAAAATTCTACAAGATGGTGGTTGCTGCTGAAGCCAATAGAGGTTACAGTGCAGAATTGGAAAAAGATACACTGGCGTTGGTTATTAATTCTCAAAGGAGGCGTGCAATATGTGTAGGATGGACCAATCGTTCGCAATTGCCATCATCTATGACCTGCATCAAACATTAGCGCCAGGATAAGCAGTAACAAAGACAAATCACTGCATTAATCAACAAAAACAGAGCCATCTGCAAAATTACAGCGAAGGCATAGACCATGCAGCGTGAGTAGGCAGAGTAGGAGACGCGCAAGCCTCATCTCGGTGGTGGAGCCGTTCCGATCTTTCGTCCCTTGCCTCCATGCTCAGGGGGTCGACCATCGTCTCGGCAGTTGAGAGTTGAGACCGTACCTCCACAAAGGTGGCTGCGCCGCGCGTCGTCACTGGCGACGCCGCGCCGCCGGCGCCGGATCAAGTCGAGACGTGGGCTGGGCCAATGGGGCGACCACGGTGAGGTGGGGACAGCCGGCGAATCGCGAGCGCGGTCAGGAGATCGTCCCGCGCGGGGCGGCGGAGATGGCGTGTGGCGACGGCGTTGGTGCGCGGCTGTGGCACGTATCGTCGCGCTCGGGGCGGCTGCGGCGATTGCTGGGGAGCAGGGCGGCGCACGGCGGCGGTGGGGGCTGCAGAGGCGAGCGTCTCTGTATTTTCCCTCGGTGTTTGGCGAGCACACACGGTGCAAGCGGGACGCACCGCAGGAGCCTGCGTACGCGCCGCACATGCCGCAATGATTAGGCGGTATGCCGCGTATGAGCCGCGTTTTAGCCGCGAGTTTTGCGGCTCCGCGCGCGCCGCTGTAGCATGGCAGCGTTTGCAGCTTCGCCGCTCGCAAGCCTAGCTCGCTCGTTTACCGTTCCTTTTTTTTCCCTCGCTTACCGTTCGTAAGCTGAATCATTAGCACTACAAATACTGATGTCCAGAAGAGAGGAGCATGCACATCTTCCGGTCAGCTGTAAACTGTAGTTCGTGAGATAAAAATCTGGTGATTTAGGACATCTCCAACGGGTGACCGTTCGACCGGATCGAAAATGTGTCTGGTATACGCTTCAGCGGGACGACGCATAGTGACAGCGATGCAAACCTAGGCCGAATATGCGTCTGGTACACGCTTCAGCGGAGCGACGCATAGTGATAAGGTTGTCGACAGTCTGCGGCCGCGTAATGGCGATGCCTCGCGTGGCTCGCGGCCGTCGTCTACCTCTGCGCACGAAGTAATGATGATGACACGCGCGCTTGCCTCCGACCTATATAAACAGGGGCGCGCGCATCTCATCTCCTCCCACACTAAACCCTAGCTGCCGCACAACCTCCACCGTAGCGTCGCTGCCGCTCAACCTCCACCTTTGCCACCATGAGCAGCGCCGGCCGCGGCCAGGCAGCCGCGCCTCCACCTCCACCTCAACCGCCCCTGGCCTCGAGCTCCGACGAGGAGTTCGACGATGATGACAACACCGGCGACCTCCTCGACCCGGTCAGGGACGCCAAATTCCTGGCTGACGCGAAGAAGGAAGCAGAGGAGGAGCGGGCGGCTGCAGCCGCAGCGGACGACGTCGAGATGGAACGCCACAGGGTGGCGGCCGCCGCAGCCGCAGAGGACGACGACTTCGACATCTCATGGTCTTCTGATGACCATGGTGCGGAGAAGGCGGCGGAGCAGAGGGCGTTAGTCGACTCCTTCGAGACGCTCAAGAATGTCGATGACGCCGCGAACGAGCGGCTACGGCTGTGGCTGCTAGAGGATGCGGTGGCGCACCGAGCCCTAGCGGCCGCACGGCAGGCGGCGTAGAAGCAGATGAGGGAGGGACGCAACAACGGGGCCGGGCCGTCGGGCAGCAAGTAGTCTAGGTTTCTACAACATGTTTGTATAGTTTCTATGCTTTATAAATATGTCGCAAAACATTTTTTGAACTTCTTTAAAACCGAGTGAACATTTTTTAAAATCGAGCCCACATTTTTCAAATCGGACATACTTTTGAATATTGTGAAATAATATTTTTGGCCTTGAAAATTCTTTAGAACCATGAACTTTTTTCCGAACGACTCGGTCCTTGCCTTTTTGCTTCCTACCTTTTTGTTTTTCGTATTTTACTTTTTCGTATGTTATCATTGTTTTTTAGTCGTTAGCACTTTAAAATTTGTTTAGATTTTTAATTTGTTTAGAATTTGAATTTGTTCAAGAAAAAAATCAAATCAAATAATCTTCAAAGCTGAAAAAATGTTCAAATTTGAAAAATATTAAAATTCGAAAATATTAAAGGAATATTTTCAGATAAAACAAATTTAAAATTTGAAAATGTTGAAATTCGAGAACAGTCAAATCTCAAGAAGTTCAAACTTGAAAAAAATGTTCAAAATCGAAATGGTTTAAATTTGAGACCCGTGAACGTTTTTCCAACCCAAACGTATTTTATGCAGCTATCCGGCCAGAGCGCGCCATGTATAGAACTGTAGGTGCAATAGCCATGTATCTACTGTTGCAGCTCCGTACTCCCAAAGTTGGAGCGAGTCAGACTGCACCGCATCATCCATACGTGAAAACAAAAGGAGAGAAGCAGCAATAAGTGAGAAGGGAAAGAGGGAACAGTTGGGAGTACATGGGCCAGGCCCAAGACATACGCTGTGTGCGCGGCGCGCCAGTCTGAGAAGACCCTACCTTATCGTATAGGCTCGCTCGCTGCGACGTGCGGCGCGATGCGGCAACCGCGGGCCAACCTGCATAGGCCGCTTCTTTTTCTTGCTGTTCCGCGGGTGCTCGCATATGGATCTAAATGGGCCCAAATTCGCGGCGCCGCGGACGGCCCACTCCCGCTTGCACCCTGAGCGAGCAGTTTCCGGGGCTAGACAGATGACACGCCAAAACGGCAGAGTTTTTTGCGGCATCCGATATTCCGATCTGCCACAACTCCACAAGCCCGGCGGAAAGCTGAGAGCATCTTCACGGCTACCGACGTTCCACAAATAGTCTTCAGCAGCGTGGTCGGTACTGCTGTATAGGGAGCGTTGATAGTGTATTCTTTGTTTGGACAGGTTGTTCCTACACCGGTGTCTCCCCTAAGGTGGCCTTCAATTTTTTTTCTTTTTACAATATTTTGAAACAACATATCAATTACATTTTATTCATACAATCACACAAATAGAATTAAATTATTCATGAATCAAACAAATAGTACTTTAATTATTCATACAATCAATCACGCAAATAGTACTTAAATTATTCATACAACCAAACAAACAAATAGTACTTAAATTATTTATATAACCAAACAAATAGAAATAAAATCATGCATTGTTGGCGGCTCCTCTTCTCGCCCACAAATGCGCAGCTAGATTCGTCTTCAGTTGTACATGAACACCTGCATCTCGAATTTCATTGTGCATATAAAGAAAAGCGCCAAATTATTGGGGTACATGCTCTACCTTAGCAAGTGGCCCTTGATAATCAAATGGTTGATCATCCTGCACAGGTTCGTCGCGCTCGCTCTCAATGATCATGTTGTGCATGATCACACATGGTTTCATCACCTCCCACATCTGAGACGAAGACCAAGTGAGAGTAGAGTACCTGACAATGGCGAAACACTGCAGAAGCACCCTAAAAGCATGCTCAACATCCTTCTGTGCTGCTTCCTGGCATGTTGCAAAATAGACTTCCATCTCGTTTGATGGAGAGAGAATTGTCTTCACAAATGTAGCATACGTCGAGTAGATACCATCAGCTAGATAGTATCCCTTGTTATATGCGTGGCCGTTTACCTTAAAGTTCACAGCAGGAGCTTGTCCCTCAGCTAGCCTGGCAAACACCAGAGAGCGCTGCAGCACGTTGATATCATTGTTTGTTCCTGCCATGGCAAAAAACGCATGCCAAAATCAAAGGTCATGGTCTGCCACCGCCTCAATGACACTGCACTCACCAGTATGCCCCTTTTAGATCCCCTGCCAAGCAAAAGGGCAATTCTTCCAGCCCCAATGCATACAGTCAATGCTTCCGAGCATCACAGAAAACCCTCTTGCTGCATTCTTTTGCAGGATCTGAGCTGTATCATCTTCTCTTTGGTGCTCTCAAATAGTGCTCTCAAATAGTCTTTAGCAAAGACCGCTATGATAGCTCGGCAAAACCTATAGAGAGTCTCTGTACATATCGACTCTGCTCCGTATGCAAGACAGTGCATTGCAGCAGTACACTTTTGAATTAAGGTGAAGCCCCACAAACATGTGCAATCTTGCTTGGCCATGAAGTACTTGTCGTACTCCCTGACGCCGTAGACAATCTTCAAGAGCAGCTCCTTCTTCATCCTAAACCGGCGCCAAAATTCCTTCGGCGAATGAGTCGCGTCGTCGTTGAAGTAGTCGGCGTCAAGCGACATTCGCCGGCTTGAAGATGCCGGTTGATGTTCCTCATCTTGCTTGACTTTGAGCCTCCGCGATGAGGCACGACGGAGAAAGGCTGGCGAACGCGCAACATGCTCGTCAGAATCAGCTGTTGCCGTTGCCGCCGGATAGCCTCAGCGTTCTGCTCCTCCGTGAACAGCTGCACCATCATCTCGTCGTCGTTGTCCATCGCGGAAATCGGACGAACACCTTGCGGGCGGGGCGGTTGTGCCGCGGTGGCGGCGAGCTCTGTTCCGGGAGAAACAACGACCGCCGGTCGAGGGGGTGGCAGCCGTGTCGATGGACATCGGTTCCTAGACAGGCGGCGGTGTCTATTGCAAGCGTGGGCGCGGTTGCGACGACGACGGTGGCGATCTAGAGGGGCGGGAGTCGGCTCGGCGTGGGTAGGAGGCGGGAAATCGTTGTGTCCGGGCCGCCAGGCGAGCCCACGCTCGTTTTCTGACGTTCCACGAGGCACCGGCGCGCCCGATTCGCGCCCTTGGCCAAGGGGCCGGCACGGGGATGCCGGCGATTTATTGGGCTCGAAAACTAGCCGGCCGTTTGAGGTGCACCGGTGCGAGCCCAAAAACCACGACGACCCCCAAAACGCTATCGGGACCGCCGGTGGAGATGCTCTGAACTGTGAACCGCAATACAAAGTTTTACAATCGTGTTGACAATATCCAACAATATGTAATAGTTTTAACAGTCAAAATAATCGTCAATGTACGAGCAGTCATCCAATTAATATATCGCCAAGCCCTAGTACTTGGCAAGCCAAAATGATTATCACGGTACGTATTGATGCAAGATCAAACATCACCTGCACATACAATTGTTTTCCCTCTCCTCAAACAGAGCCGTTCTGAATAGTCGTCTTATCCTCTCCCGGGTCGCTCTGCGCGGGGCGACTCCGGAGAGTCCCCAGGCCCAACCAAAGCTCCCAGATCCCGGCCACACCTGGCCGCTGCCGCCGCCGGTACCGGCGGTGGTGGCGGCGCCCGGCCGCCGAAGGCGGAGGGCATGGTGGGCGCTCCCTTCTACCTCCTCTGCGCGTGGAGAGGCGGCGGTTCATGGGGCGCGGTGAGGCGGTGCGGCTCACCGACGACGGCGCATGGACCTGCGGCGGAGCGGCGACGCAGGGTGAGCAGGGCGAGTTGGCGGAAGCGGCAGCGCCGCGCGGCGGCATCATCCTTGTGCAGGTACTCGGGGAGAGCGGGTGGCAGCGCGCGGGCTCGTTTCGGGCCGGATCTGGGCCCGACCGGGCCTAGAAGACCACTGCCGCTGCAAGCTGGACACGACGGCGGAGCGCAGGACGGTGGCACCCAGGTGCTGTGCACGGGTGCTGGTGGCCGCGCGCGAGGCCGCTCTTTCCTGATCTTGGCCGGGGATTGCTGCTTTGTGCACAGGTGCTGTACGTGAGGGACTGGAGGCAATGATGGCTGGCGTTCTGCTCTGGTCGGGCTGGCTGTGCGCGGCCGTGCGACGAGGGCATCAGGTGGCGAGGTCTGCGGGAGATGAATGGCACCGTCTGGGTGCTGCATCCTTCCGACGGAAGAAGGGCGGCCGTGAAGGCAGGTTCAGCGGAGGGCTGCTGCAGCGTGTGGCTAGGTTGAGGTTTGGTGATGGTTGACAGGAGACGAATGGCGCCGCTGATGGGCGTTGCATCCTTCCGCCAACACGGGCACGAGGAAGATGGACCTGCAGCATGTCAGGCTGACATGGATGATGCTTGAGGTGGTCATTGCCCCCCTCGCCGGCGACAAGTGTTGGCCTCTCTTTAGTGCTGTGTCCGGCCTTGGTCCTGGCTTGTTCTTGTGGATAGTGGGCTGATGTTAGGGCTGGGAGAAATCCCTATGCGGTTGCGGATGACGGCGACGCCTGTGGGCGCCGTCACCTTCTTGAAGGCGTCGTCTAGGCCCTTTTCTTCATGCCCCCTCCTATGCAACGAGGGAAACCCCAGACCCAGCTCGCTGGTTCAGGCAGTGGCATCGCTATGGCGTCGCTCCCTCCTTGGAGGCACTGTTCGGGTTGCACGAGTCCCAAGACGGCCTGCTAGTGTCAAGGTTGACGACTTCTGGAGCGTGGGCCTCTAGAGCGCGATGTACATTGAAGTGGCATCTCTTCGGCTACCCTCTGCTTGGGTTTGGTTGGGCCCTGCCGTTCACCTGCCACCACTTCTTCTTGGCATTCAAGGGTGGACCGTACGTTGGCACGTGCCGTCTTCGAGCAAGGATGGTGTTCTCGAGTTGTCTTGCTTCGGTTGTGAAGCGGTCTGTGGTTCTGTGTCCTGGCCTCTTGCCATCTCGGCTGGGTTAGGCAAGGCGAGTCCTTGTTTCATGGTTGTGGGTGTGCGTTGTAAGCCAAAAGGCATCATCTGTATGGTTTTCAGGTCTGGTTTCCCTCATAAACTGGATCAACTTCTATCTATTCAATGGATTTAGCAGTTCTCCTGCTAACATTCAAAAAAAACATCACCTGCACTGTTGGACCATCAACACCTCCAACACCACCAGCACTCGTCGTAGCGAGGCATGAAGTGGAAGAACTCGTTGTCGATATGGTGCCAATAGCGCTTACAGATTTATACTTGGGCATGCTAAAAAATGATACCGGCTCATCGCCCACGTTCGCACTGTGGTATGTGACAATTAATTTCGCATCTGGCCCAACCTCGCCAATTGAAAAAAATCATACCTAGCTAGACTATTGACGAACAATTGTTCGGTAGTGTCGCTGTCAAATCGTCATCGCAGTTATGGCCCTCAAGTGCAAGGGATCGTTGAAATCTTTGATGTGAAGTATTACCTAAATTTATAGTTTGACTCAAGGACGTCTCTTCTAATCACACTTGCAAATCAAATATCTCGAGGAGGTGATTGCAGGCTTGCAGCGGTTGAATCAAAACAATAAAACAAAACATTAATCCCTCATAAAGACTTGCCTTTCTTGAAAGAGTAGTCTCGCATAAAGCTTATTTTGAAGAGAAACCATCTGCTCAACTTTATTATTCATCTCATAGTATAATGTTTCACTGCCATCTTAATAGAATCACACTAAAGTTTAACTTTTCATGGAGAATTTTAATCTTATGGTCATTATTCATGAGTTTCATTTTAATATCATGTTCGAAAGCTTCCCAATGACAAAAAAAAAAATCAAGGTTAATCAATAGAAAATTTGATACCCCTTTCAGATAATTCTGTAAGATTAGCAGTTTTTTTTTAATATACCTTGAAGCCGCTTTCATAATTTCACTAGACAATTTAAGAATACCCCTCTTCTTAGGAACAATTTCAATATTATCCTCTTCTTCAATATTCCAAACATTATAATTGTTTGAGATTGTATTAATTAATTCCATAGCCTCATCAACAATTCTTTTTCTGAAAATATTACCTGCAATGATAAGATCTAGATTCTTCAGTTAGTCCATGATAAAATGTATCAAGCAATTCATGATCATGGAAACCATGCCTTGGACACCTTCTTTTTAAACCACAAAATCTCCCCAAGCTTGAGGTAGAATTTCTACTTTGTTTTGAGAAAAATTACTAATTTTTATAATCATAACATGCATCATATCAGTAGGGAAATACTTATTGTAAAACAAAAGCAAACATTTATCCTTTCTAGTAATGGATTTAGGAGCTAATGAATTGTACCAAGCTTTAGCTTCTCCTCCCAAAGAGAAAGAAAATAACTTTAAAAAGAAGTAATGTTGCTGAATTTCATCTCTACCATATAAATTGGAAAGTTTATTAATGTATTCAAAAGGAAATTCTTCATCTTTACCACAAAACTTAATGTTTTCAACTTGTTTAATTATCTCAGGATTAACAATAAAATCATAAGCATTGTCTTTAGTGAATATTGTAGGTTCAAAAACACTACTAATAATAAGGACATATTCTTCCAAGGGAGTGTTCAAATTAGCATCAAAACCATCAATATCATCAAGATCATGATTCATTAAAGCTCTACCAAAGGCCATATTCTCATGGGAGGGTGTAGATTTAGGACTAGTAACAATTTTATTATCTTCGTCATTTAATTCAACATTTTCAATAGATAAAACCTGTATGAATTAAGCGTTATCTCTTCACCCTCATCATCATCTAACATTTCGTTTTTAGTGCTATTATACATTCGAGACAATGGTGAGCTAAGCAAAACAATATTTTTTTAATAGTAGGAGCAGTAACAACATCAGGAGAAAAATGGCCTTGTAGGCAAGTTCATACCTTTCCTAGTAGTACAAGGAATCACAATATTCTTAGTAGATCCTTATTTATTCCCATGATGAGAAGTAAATAAGCGTAGTAGCAAATAAATAATCACAAGTGGTCTTACTCTTACCAATAAAGCTAGACTCCCTGGCAATGGCGCCAGGAAATGTCTCGATGGCCCTCAAGTGCAAGTGGTCGTTGAAATCTTCGATGGAAAGTACTACCCAAATTTATAGTTCGACTCAAGGGGAACACAACAATACCAATAAGACTTTAGCAATTAAGACGTCACTCCTAATAACACATGTAAACCAAATATCTCGAGGAAACAGTTGATGATTGCAGTAGTTGAATCAAAGCAATAAAACAAAACAATAATAATATCAACAGATTTTCACCTTTCACCGCAAGAATTGTTGTTGTAACTTTCAGTGGATAAAAGAGTAGGCATGAGGTGAGTAGTGGGACATTGCATGGATGAAAGCGACCGTGTAATATAAATAACAATGGTGCTTGCCTCTAATTTCGTTGTGTGTAGGTGTGTGTTTCATATATAGTTATGTATACTGTACTTGCCCATTTCACCGGGGCCAAGTTGAAACTATAGTTGATTAAGGTCTACCCTTTCGAATAGCTTGGAACAATGCATTAACACTTCATGAACACACATAATCCTCTCCTTATTTTTTCTAGCTGTCACTTTAGGGTTAGCGGATTCAATCAAATAACAGGTCATACAACTTGCAGATAAATACTAAATTCATATATATGATAATGCAATAAAAGTTCAGTACTGAAATCATGTCACTCGGGCTCTAGCAACAAGCATTAAACATAACAAATATGCATAAACACTCATGCAAAAATATCTTCAAGACAAACACCACAAATTCCAGAGTTTATGCAAAATAACATGATCAATCTCATTTAATTCCCGTCCTTCTCACATGCCTACTATGAACTATTCACACATGGTGACGAGGAACAAACACATGGTTGATGGAGATGACAGTAGCGAGGGTTCTGTCGCAATTTCGGTTCTAGACTTCTAGTGACAGGCGGGCCTCAAGAACTCCACCCGGCCCCACTTGGCCAACGTTCCTTCAAAACCTCAAAATTGCAGCTTCCTCAGCAAAGCACCAATATTAATCACCCCCGCGGCTTCCCCTCTACTACTCCCGATTGCCCCAGAATTCCAGTCGAATCCCCTCCTCTTCCACGAAAACCCTAATCTCGCCAGCCCCCTCCTCTCTCCGGCGGTCGCGGACTAGATGGCGGCTATGGGCGACAGCGTCCTCTCGGTCTCGGCCGCCATCCACCCGAACGTGCACTCCCCGGAGGACGTCTTCCGCCTGTACCGCGGCCGCCGCGCCGGCATCGTGCAGGCCCTCACCGAAGGTCTCTCTCTCGTTCGTTCGTGTGGATTTTGGTGCGGTTTTTCTTCTCTCTCGCGCTGATCGATGGCTGTGTTTGTTTGCCGGTTTCGCGGTCCGCAGACGTGGAGGAGTTCTACGAGCAGTGCGACCCTGGTGAGTTTTCTCAGTCGCTTCCGATGTTGATTTTGGGGGAGATAGTAATCTGGGTGCGAACTGCGCGGAGCCGTGTTTTTATCCCTGTTTGCTGTCGCTTCCCCGACGTTATTTGACTGCTCTCGTGGTGCTCGATTTAGTTGCTGCGGGTACGGATTTGGTAAGGCTAGCAGATTCGGCGCGTGATCGGTGAATTGCCGATGAACCATTCTGTTTGCCTCGGATGGGAAATTTATGTGCTAGTAATGATTTACGATTCAGTTGTAAAACTCTGCAGCTAAATCATGTGAGAATTGCCAGTTTGGGTGATATAGGGTGCAAACTGCGAAGGAAACTCTGCATGCCTTATCCGATTGTGCTAGCGAAACATGTAGCCACCACTTCTGGTGATATTCAGCTGTCAATTGGAGACACTGGATGGAGAAACTACCGTGAATGCTGCTAACAATGTGGGTAAATTGGAACAGGCTGTGTAGCTTTGAGTGGCCAAATGCTTGAGCTGAAGAATTTGGATGTCCAAACTCCCAATTGCCGCTGTCAGCTGCTTTGGGTTTTTTTTTCGAGGTTGCTGCTTTGGGTTAAAAAATGTGCAGTGTTGCTGTACTCCGTGTCCGAATCAGCTATTATCTGCTTCTGGATGTTTGCTAATTAATTAATGACACTGCAAGGCAAATTATGTGTTATGTCATGTTTAGGGCAACTTAAACCAGGTTGTCATCTTCTAGGCACAATTTCTGACTTAATAGGAACGTTATTTTTTTTTTTCCAGACGAGAATGCCTTGTGCCTCTTTGGACAGCCTAATGGAACCTGGGAAGTGAAACTGCCAATCGAGGATGTTCCTGTTGAACTTCCTGAGCCAGTATGTGGGATAAACTTTGCTCGCGATGGAACACCCAAGAAAGTTTGGCTATCTATGATAGCTATCCATAGTGATGCATGGTTGATGTCCATGGCATTTTACCATGCGGGTCGTGTTGCATTTGACAGAGACGACAGGTACGCTTCCTTTCTACTGCTTATTATGCTGTATATGTAGTTGTGTGATGCAGTTCATGCTTAGCTTTGCTACAACTTACTATGCACAAGGATGTTCAGCACCCGTGTTATATATATTTCATTTCATTGTAGTCGAATGCCATGGTTTTAGATCTGTTAGTCTTAGGACCTTTTACTGGCATTTGTCATAATTCAATCCGTTAAAAAGTCTTCTAGTTTTTCAATGTTTTTCCTACCTTTTACTCTCTTATTTCACATAGAACCTAGAATTAGTTGCTGCATCTCCTTACATTTCGTGTAACCCAGCAATCTACACTTTCTCAGATATTTGAATTTTTCCTAGTTTAATATAACCTGTGTTAATTGAATGATTTATGAACTAAGTAAAAGGTGTTCAGAATGGTAGGTGGGGTAGTATTGAGAATGGATATTGCCTGAGATGCTGTTGGATATTTGGTGGAAAGTATTGGTACTGATATTCGTATTTAGTACTCCCTCCGTTCTTTTTTAATTGACTCAAATTTAGTACATTGTACTAAATTTGAGTCAATTAAAAAAGAACGGAGGGAGTATGTTCCAAGAAATCATCAGTATTCTAGCAGTTATTACTGTTTAAAATGATGTTTTAAGGTCAATCAGCAAATGCTTTTCAACTACCAATTGTATAGTCATCCTATATATCATGATCGTTGGATAATTTGCAACTGTTTCAGTTCTAATGGTGGGCAGATCTGCACTATTTATCATTTACATTTCCAGCCACAAATGGGCTGGGCTACATATGTGGTTTAATTTTAAGTTTGGCATCTTTGGCTAAGATGGGCAGCATTGCACCTGCTTGTTCTTGTCTAAGAACCAAATTTGGAGGAACAATCTGCTTCCACTTCAATTTGTGCTCGGAGTTTTATTTAACTTGTAAAGATAATTGTAAGACCTTACTTTCTCAATTCATCTAATTATGTTCTCCAAACTGCAAGTGCAAATGAGTGCGTTCTGAGCCTGTTTGACATGGTCTCCTTTACATTTTTTGCTTCTGAACAGAATTTGCTCTGTTATGCATGTCATTTCTACACCATTCTAGATAGGTGCATCCAGGCCAGTGTTCAGTTTTGGCATGAAGTACTGATTGTTATCATGGAGTTTGGTAATGGTGTTTAAGTGACACTTGAATTGTAATTGCAGGGAACTGCTCTTCAGGATGATCAATACCCTTCCCACTGTCTATGAAGCTGTGAAAGAAAGCTATGAGAAGCAAACGCAGACCCTGAAAGCCAGCAGCAAAAAAAAGTCTAGCTCCCAGGTAAACATAAGCGGACCACATCATGCCTTATTTTTTGTCCATATAAATATATCTCATTCTGCGTCCTATTATAGTCACCAAAACAGAGCAATTCTAACAGAAAGCCGATGAAATGGTCTTGCAGACGCTGGAGGAAGAGGAGGGCGCCAATGCTAGTGGAGGCAGTGAGGATCAAGCTATGACGGAGTGCGCCGCTTGTCAAGAGACCTACAGCGCTGACGACGGGCACTTCTGGATTGGTTGCGACCATTGTGAGAGGTGGTTCCATGGCAGGTGTGTGGGGATGACTCCTGAGAAGGCAGATGAAATCGAGCGCTACATGTGCCCTGGTTGCAGCTACAAGAGTAAACAAAACAAGATGAAAGCTCCACGGCAAGTGTGTGGGGATGACTCCTGAGAAGGCAGAGGAAACCAACCGCTACATGCGCCCTGGTTGCATCCAGAAGAGTAAACAAAACAAGATGAAAACTTCTTGCTGATGTGATTAGGAAGTTGTGATAGTGGTGACTGGTGATGCTTGAACCGGGGGGATCTCTCGTTTTCGCACCTCTGCTGTTTGCTCCGCTGTTGCATTTAGCTTCGTGACATCTTAGGATGTTGGCTGGCGATGGGAACATGAGGTGGATTCGTGGAATGCTCAGGCCGTCAGCTTGGGTTTAAACCCCAGCAGGCATCCGGATCCCGTACTCCTGTTTGACACCGTTTCGAAACAAAATCATGTCACATTGCCTGAGTGGACATAGTATACATTGGTACTATGAGTAGGCCATATGCTATCTTAATTAGTGTTGATGGATGTTGAACGTGGAAAGACTCTGGAGTAATGAAATGATTGGTTAGTGAGCTGGAATTACATCCTTTTGTTTTGCCTGTCATTGTTACTCTCGCACTGGATACACATCTTTGCGATGGTTATCTAGCTAATTCTCTTCGGTTATAATTTGTGATATCATTGCCCTCTGAGAATATTTCGTTGCCAATAGTTCCTACCCTACCCTACCCTACATGAATTACAGCCAATGTACTGATGAATCTGATCACTACTGATCGGCTGCAACAGCAGCTCTAGCCTGCTCCAGGATCCTGACCAGCGGCTTGCTGCTGCACCTGCGCGCTTCATCGAGCGGCGTGTTCCCCCACCTATCCCTGGCCATGACGTCGGCCCCGAGCTCCACCAGCATGCTGGCGACGAGTGGCAGGCCGTCTCCGGCGGCGACGTGGAGCGGCGTTCTCCGGTCGTAGTTCCTGCAGTTGGGGTCTACACCGAATCTGAGCAGCCTCCGCAGTAGGTCGATCTTGCCTTCGGCGACCACCCTGCACAGGTAGCCTCCTGCATCCTCCAGATTCAGGGCTGCGCCCCGCGCGACCAGGAGCGAGATGATCCTGTCGTGTCCGCATTTCACCGCTGTCAGCAGCGGCGAATTTCCAAACTTATCTGCATTTTCAGAATTTCAGATGCGTTAGATGGCGTTTTCACTGTTTTAATTTGAACTCTATGTGTTTCAGTTTCTTACCTATGCTGTTGACGTTTGCTCCTCGTTGGATCAGGAACCTGATGATATCTTCATATCCTCTTGATGCAGCAACATGCTGCAAGGCAAAGGTAAAGGAACAGGTTGAAGAGTCGGTCATCTGATTACATAGTTTATTTAGCATAGCAGGCCAGCTCTTTCTCCAACTTCACTTTTGCCGTCAAGTTCTAATCTAGTTATCTTCCATATTTTCATAATTAGAAACAGGTTCATGGTGAATTTGAGTAGAATCTTGATAGATAGTTTTCACCACAAAGTTTTAGTAGATAATTTGTTGATACTTGCAATAGTTTGACTGATGATTAATCTGCAAGCGTTCACGTACCAATGCAGTCCTCCCGTCGTAATCCGGTTTACTCGGATCTGCTCCTGCTCTGATCAAGCCTTTTAACCGAAACAAGTCTCCATGGTAGGCAGCATTGTTGACTCCAATGACCTGGTCTGCCTCTTGCTTTGCTATCAGGTATGTGATATTGGATTCCAATTGTTTCCCCTTTGACTCAGTTCTTTTTCCCTGCATAACAAATGCTTAGCTACATTTTGTGTCAAAGCACTAGAATATACTATGATTCTACTTGTAGTAAACTAGGACCTACCTTGAGTAGGTTGCTCATTATCTGACGGCTATCCTTGAAGTACATTTGCAAGATGCTAGTCAGGGACTGCTTGTCAATTCTCAAGAGGCGGCAGAGTTCACAGACTCTAATTGTGTATGGCTGTGGAGTGTTGCAGATCACCGCGACATCGCCGACTATGTCGTAGGGAAGCAGTTCTGAGATGATCATTTCCGACTCACCTTCTCCGATGCCGATCTCTTCCTGTCAGAGTACACGGAACATGACAGTTGGCAGGTGAAAGGTCAGTCATACAGCTCAGCTCTGTTTTCTCTTGATCTATGTAGGTTTCTTTCACAAACAGATCGTGTGCATAAATCACGGGGGGTTATAAAATTGTTAAACTCGGCGAGGAGTAGTACCAGGCATCCATGTGCCACGATGTATATCTGATCCACCACGGTGCCTTGCTCCAAAATAACTTCCCCAGGGAGGAAGAATTCTTCATGCAATTTTACCACCTGAAATTAATTACCAATTTAGACATTGCATAGATATTATACTTAAAGAAAGCGCAGTGAGAGAAAAACTTGCATGAAGTTCTTACAATCTGGCTCAGGAAGTCCTCTGAGCATCCTTTGAACAGGTGCACCTTTGAAACTATGTCCATGTACAGTGTCTGGGAGATGTGCAAAGCAAAATGCTCAATCTAATTAAAATTGCTCCATAAAAAAATTATTTGTATTATTTGCTCCGAGAGAAAATTAACCTGCACTGTACCTTGGACCGGATTGCGACCGGTATGTCGTCGTCGATGATCCTGTCTCTCCTGTAGCTGCTCTCGTACTGCAGCACCAGGTGCGCCTTCACCTGGGACCTGATGTCGCTGCCCAGCTTGTTCCTGTTCATGTACCTGGTGAGCTCCGTCATCTTGTCCCGGAAGCGCTCAGTCCTGGAGCCCTTGACGATGAGCGCGGTCATGTTCCCGATGAGGTACGCGCCAAGCAGCATGTCGAAGGAGACGTACACCACGATGAACACCATCTCCCTCGTGTTCACCGCATGTATATCGCCGTAACCTGCACACAAATTTTTCATGTGATATCAGGAACTGCAACCTTGACGTTATGGTCATCTGGTGGTGAGACCGAGGCCGCGTACCGACTGTTGCCATGGTGACGATGGCGAGGTAGAGAGAGGTGATGTAGCGGGTGAGCAGGTCGACATGTCTGAAGTTGCTGTAGCTGCGGTCACCCATGGTGAGGCTCCCGATCCAAGTGCCCCCTTCGTGTGCCGGCGGCAGCGTGGTGGCGAGGTAATAGAAGATACAGGCGGCGGTGTGGGTGCAGTAGAGCTCGACGGTGACCAGCTTCACGATCCGCGTGAAGAGGTAGCTGATGCGGATGTCCTTCTCCATCTTCTTGAAGAAGCCCTGGATCTTCCTTGCTCTATACAGCCGGAGCCACACCAGGTACCTCACCATCTCCATCCTTCCTGTAAACTGATCACCCAAAAAACAACAATGGTGTGTCAGTTACTCAGTGTGACTGTGTGAGCAAGAATTTCCTTCTTTCTGATGCAGAATGTTGTACTGGTTCTTGAGATTGTGACGTACCTTGTAGATGGCGTCCCAGGGGAAGCATCCGAGCATATCTAGAGCGAAGCTGCCTTTGATGTAACTGAAAAGGCAAGAAGACACCAGAAATTCAGAAACACTATATTGTCGCTACTCGTGCCATGATGTCTTGGGTTCACTGTGAGAACTGATCAGCTCTCACCGTAGGGCGATCCTCTGCTTGTCGTAGACCACCCTGTGGGTGTGAGGATCCCGGTATGCGAGGAAGAAGTGGACGGCAACGTCGGCGAGGAAGATGAGCTGCGCGCACTCGAGGTCCAGCAGATGCTCGGGGAGGCCCCGAAAGAAGCAGAAGGCGAAGGGGGTGTAGAAGACGGAGTAGATGGACCACAGGAACATCATGTTCGACCACATCCTGTACCATCTGCAGCAAGAGCAGAGCACACTGATCATTCTCTCGTTCCTTGGCATTGCAAGGTATATCCATCTAATTTGGCTCATTATCTCATGCAATTTTTTTGGATTCATTGGGTAGCTAGCTTAATTGACCGCACACAAACACACACAAAGAGCTCGATCTTACCTTCCATTAGGGTCTATGACAAAGCTGCCGCCATAGCAATTCGTTGGGAGCTTCAGGGCGCTGCTGCCATGCCAGCTGCTGCTTCTCCACTTGAGCTCCCTAGCGAACAGGGTGAGCCTGCTCCCAACAGAGCCATGCAGTGTGTCATCTATCTCGTTAATCTCATACTCTGCAACAATCTCCCTCTCCATTTCTCCTCCTGCCTCTCTCTTAGTCTCTCCTCTGAATCTCTCTCCAATTTACATGTGTGAGCAGTCCAATGCAGGCAACATATATATATATATATATATATATATATATATATATATATATATATATATATATATATATATATATATGATCAACATGCGGCCCTGTCCATATGTCACTAGCTTTTGGCTGCACAAGGGGCAATTGGGCACCGCACGAACGGCACTAGCACTCAGTCGGTCGAGGTAGGTGGCTGTTGGGGGCTTGCCCAACTGGGGGTGATCAGGTTCAGGTTCAGTTCTCGTCACACCACCTCATCTCATATATCACCTTTTAAATGCTTAAGCAAACCACTTGCAAAATTGCTGCTGCCCATGACATTCCTGGTACAGTAGCTAACGCCTAACAGCTAGCATGGTGCGAGCACTAGCTACATACCACTGTACCTAAAGAAACTAATCTGCCGCCCAATCTGTTACACCTTTTCCCGTCTTCATCGGTTTTTAGCTTGTTCGTTCGTCTAACACCAAGATACATTTTGTTTTCTCCCCACGGTTAAAAGTACTGCCGCTCCCTTTCCCATGTGCCCTTCATGCATGAGTGGTGTAGCAATCATGCATGTAGCAAAGTTGCTACTGGCTATTACCGCATCATGCAGTCTATTCATCTCAGCTTCAAGGACTAGTTCAATCGCTTCTGCTAGTCAAAGATCCTGCTGACTCGGCTAGCTCGTGTTGCAGCCAACAGAATCGAGAATCATATCTCATCAGATTCGGATCCCTGTGCTGTTCATGGTAACGGACACGAGTGTTTTTCCATATGAGCTTTCGGGCAACCAAAATTTGACTCCAATTTGGAGATGCAACATAAGTGAACAGAGAAACTGAGATTCTGAGAAAATAGACCAACGTGTAATCCCAGTCCATATTCCCTGTTCATATTTGGGGCCACACTATATTCTTTTGTCTGCACTACTATTGTAATCTGCTCTTTACTTTCCAAATTTAAGGGCTATAACTTGCAGAATTTCGTTTTAGAGCTCGGGCTAAATCTAGCCATTTTTTTCTTTGAAAAATTTGAAATCTAGATTTTTTGTTGGATAAGCAAAAATGGATTAAGCCTAGGATCTTTTTTTTCCTCTATGTGTATTTTACATCCCACAGTAATTTGCTATAGAGAATTTCTATTAAATAAGATATTATTGCTAGAATAAATTGTTATTTGATTTGATACATTGTGATCCTTAAGGTTGATGTGTACTACAACCATGTGAAATCTCAACACAAAATACTTTGTATTCTTGGCGACATAAATATGGCAAATTTTGTGAATATTTGTGTTGTTCACCATACCAGATTCACAGTTTTTTCATTTTAGTATCATAGAATACAAATTATTTCGCTTTGTGATTTTACAGCTTGTATTACACATGATTTTTTCAAGATTATTTTTGAAACTTTGAAATTAAGTTCTTTCATTTTTTTAACAAAACCAGCTACATGTAGAACAAGCTCTTAAAGGCTACACTCTTATAACTTGTGTCTTATGTCAAACTGTTTAAGTGGATCAAAGGCTATAGGAGAAAAATTGGAATCTATAGTATTAAGTCAAACCCTATTAGAACCATCACACAATATGTTTCAAAGCGTATTTGTTGTATCTTATATGTTACTTAAAACAAAATTTACACATCTAATATTTTGGTAGGAGGGAGTATGAGTTTGGTTTGGTCCAGTGTATCTTAACGCGGTCTATACAATTGGATCCAATCACCTAGACTAAGCGGGACATTGTCAAAACTAGCCTCGTAATTAATTGCATGTTTAAGAAAGTTATCTTTTTTAATCTTTTGTGTGAGATTTTTTTCGAAAAAGAGGAAGTACCCTAGCCTCTGCACTGAGTGATGCACACAATCCCATTTTATTCATTATTTAGAAGTGTTAGGCAAAGCTAGGCAAAGTTGAACCGGAGGCCATCTGCCTCGCCCTAGCCTACCAACCTAACACAAACCCTAACCAAATACACAACTTCTAAGCAAAGCTTTCTTGAAGGGTTTGTAGCACATGCATCGATGATGACGAGTCAAACGGCAAGTCGATCTTAGGATTTTTATCTCCCAAGCTTGTGGCCATCACGCTCAGCAAGGGCACGAGGCAATCGTGCCATATTTTTTTGATAAAGGGAATATATTAATATCAAAAGATACCAATTACACTCTGCAATAACGCAACACCCTAATGGCAGTACGGATGCATACAGCCAAAAAAAAAAAAAAACAATAGTCCCGCTATAGCATCCTAGGTTTAGCAACAGCAATCGTGCCATATATTGTGCTTTCCCGTATGGGATATACATAGTCATATTTTTAAGTATTATTATCTAAAAGGATTTTGTACTCTATGAATGTTCTAATCTTATTAAAACACCAGTAATGCAAATAAACAACTTTCAAGAGGTTTATCCGGTTCGGTTTAGAAAGTTCAGGTTTTCTTTCGTAAAGTTCTGTGTATAATAAATATGATGTCATGATTTCTGAACCAAACATGATAATTGATTTAAAATGGATTTTCCTTGATTATTTATGTTGCATGGAAAATTTAATCTGAACATAGCAGTGTCCAGAGTTCGGAACTCAGCCAAATTCATTGTCAGCCCTAAAAAATACGCACAAACCCAACTTTTTTTAGGTGACTGTCAAACCTGACTTTCTTTTGCGTGCTAGTGCAGCAGGCGTGTCGCTTTCACAGCTCATGCCAAGTTCTCTGGCCACACAAAATCAAGAAGGCCGTCAACCTTGATGGTGATTTGGGACCTTAAATATGCCAATTAGGGTAAATCCTTTCGCTCGGCTTAGCTTTTACGTTGACACGGCTATAAAATTAAAAGGTCACTGGAACTTCCACTTATGTATTCTAAAAAGGACTTGTATTAGAAAATCATAGTAAGTCATTTCTCTATCACCGCCCCTGGTTCTGCTCTGTTTTGATGGTTGTCTAGTGTTAAGGTTAGTGGACCACGGATGGACATGTGGTTCCTAACATCGGCACGCCAGAGCGCAGTGAAGTGGAAGGATTGACATGGTGACACATATTTAATTGCACTCGTGTATACTTAATGTTCATTTGTAAAGTGCTTCAAGTGGATTATGCTCCTTTTCTTTTCTTTTCTTTTGTGTATCGATAAAAATAGTACAAATGGTGTGTGTGTGTGTGTGTTATACATAGCTCTCTCATTGTTTCAAAATTTACAATAAAATTAGATGGCATTTGGTATACTTGCATAGATAAAACCAATATCTGGCACGATTAAGCATACTATTTGTTCTAAAAAAAAGTAACTTTATCACTCCCTGCCTCTGCAAAACCAAGGTTGCATTGCATACTATGGGGGCATAGATACAATCAAACAGTGAACATACTATGAGTCTATAAAAACAAAAGTATGGATGATTAAACATACTATAATTCTATAAAAAACAACAGTTGGCATGACAAAACATACTACGAGTTACCAACAGTGCCAAATCCACTTGGTCAGTATTTTCCTTATTAAGCAAAGCAGACTCCATAAAAAGGCACAAAAGACAAGTTATTTTAATTATTGCTCATCACCAGAAGATATGTTAGTTTTTTGGTTCTGCATAACAAAGGACCTGAAAAACTTTGAATCAAGGCATGCACTGAACGAATTAAGATTTCACAAACACAGACTATTCTAGTGCAATTTGGAGCCCTTTTAAACCCGATCCCGTGAATTTGATAGCTTAAACTATTTGCATTATGCCAAAGCGCCGGCCAAATTGAAATAACGGCATGGCGAAAGAAATTAAGAGAAAAAGTAACTAGTGGAATGAGATGGATGGCCATGCATGGGCGATTGCTCCACTAATGAGTGCCAGTCGGATTAGATTTAGATAATACATGGACCAGCGCGAGCCGTGCATGGGAGGTTTGTGATGGAGGTTTAGCTGCTAATTAAGTTTGTGGTTTGTGTACGTGCTGGTGAGGTGCGGATTAGGATGGACGACGGTGTAGTGGTTCTGACACTCACGTCGAGCTTCTTTGCTCTCTTTCCTTTAGGTTCAAATATATATATGTATATGTGATGATAATGCTAGTATATTTTAAATGTACTAACACGAACTATGCATGATGTTGAAGGTCAAAATGAGAGGATTAACTTTTAATGGGAGAATGGGAGGATTACGTTCCTATATTTAGATGATTATTGTGGTAGAAACTGGTACATATGTGTCACTAACTTATATTAATCTAAAATCATGTTTCGCTAGTAAGTTCGCTTACCAAATATACTACTCTAAAAATGTGATATGATCAGTTTGTTTTGTCATAGAAAATAGACATGGATATATTTATTGCCTAATTAACCAATGAATGAAACATAATACTTCATGGTAGCCAGATTGATTTACCATGATTTCAAACACACTTTTCTCAGATTTATCCAACCAATGCAACTTTTCATACTACCTCCGTCCCAAGGAATAAGACGCACACGTATTTCAAAACGAACTTTGACCATAAAAATTGAGCAACAAAATCTTGGTTATATTATATGTAATTAGTGTCGTTGGATTCGTATTGAAAAGCACTTTCTAATGATGTTAATTTTATACAAACAATCTTTATATATTTGAAGTAATACTTAGTCAAACGAAAAACACGTAAATCGAGGGCGCCTTATTCCTTGAATCGGAGGTAGATGAGATGTAATGATTCTCTACATTTCCTTGAAAATAATTGCTGATTCAGTTCTAAAGAAGATAATCCACTATGTGAGTTACCATGTGCATGACGTCTATTGCATGAATTACCATAATCACATTATTTTAGCTATCTTTTACACCTTTTTGTCCCATGACAATTGTCTGATATTTGTTAAATTTTGGATGTATCTAGATACTAAATATCATATAGATGTATCCAAATCTTGATAAATCTCACACAAGTTTAGTGAGACGGAGGGAGTAGTAAAAAATACTTCTATGTAAGAGATACTTCCATTGGTAATATTTTTTGAAGTAGGCTCTCATTAGCCCTCATAGTTTAGAATTATAGATTTTCTTTGAGTTAATGATCCAAATTTATTGATAAACTAACCAGAATGCCTTACATCAAATAAAAATAAACATGTTGCATGGACAATATATATCTTTGATAAAACTAAAAGTTATGTCAAATACTTTTGAAGTCATTATCTCTACCTATATCTTTTGCATCTTGATGTTCCTCCAAACTATATTGAAAAATCATAGAAGAACAAATTCACACAACTAGACTAACCTCGAGAATAGCAGCTTGAGTCGCCACACTAGCTGAGGACCTATAAATGTTGAACGCAGTGTGGCCGGTGAGACATTCCTTGTGTGCAAGGCATGTCGCGGTATCGTAGATGAAGTTAGCGGTCACACACAAAATAAAGTTCTGAAGATAATTGAGTGCAAATTTCTGAAGATTAGAACATTTGCTTTCACTTTAATAGGCTGTTATTAGGAGCGTTTAATTGGCTAGTTGAAAGTTTTTTTAAAAGGAAAGGCCATCATGGCAGCTGATATCATGGTAACATCCTCTATGACTATTATTGCTTACTATTTCCCTTTGTAAATGAAGCAATACTATTATAAATTCGAATTGACACCTATAAGTTCAAAGGAATGACACAAATGAACTACTTTTCTAGCTTCACCCTATGAGAGTTTGGAAAACAAAATTAGAGGGTTAATCGACCCAATTACAAAAAGATCTTGTTAAAACTCTCCCTAGCTAAAATACGAGCAACTACATTGCAATCTCTCTTGCAATTGGCTAGTTCAAAGTTGCTACTCTTCGCAGTTTTTTTTGTTCGAGAATTCGCAACCAAGTCATTAGGCCCAGCCCATTTTAACTTTTAAGCCTATCTTACTCGTTCCACCGGCCCGGCCTCAGTTTCGCTGTAGCATGTGCCTATCCGTAGGCCCAGACTCTCTCTGCACCTTCTGGAATTCTCTCCCGCCATCGTCAACCTCTGAAGACGCTCGAAACCTCCGGACAGAACTCGTCGAACGAACCTTCTCGCTTGCTCGCCACCTCTCCTCTTTCCACCGCTCCCCAACTCTCTCACCCACCCTATAAATTAGACACGCCCTCGCCATCCCGTCCTCATCACAAACATTCAACAAATCAACAAGACGACATAGACCCGCGAGATCGAAGAATACACGCCAAAACAGAGTGTGCGCACACAAACTATTAACCCAGCAGTAGCATACTCGAGTTCAGTCTTCAGTGTGACAATGTCGACGCGATACTTCATGGCGCTCTGCTGCATTGCCGCGGCTCTGGCCGTGGCGCCTGCCCACGGCGCGATCCTCCCGTGGTTCGGGAACAGCGGCGGCGGGCGGGACGATGCCGTGACGTCGCCGCTGCAGGAGATGGGCCTCCTGGCCGACCCGTTCCGGGTCCTGGAGCACGTCCCCTTCGGCTTCGACCGCGACGACGTGGCCATGCTCTCCATGGCCCGCGTGGACTGGCGCGAGACCTCCGACGCCCACGAGATCGTGGTGGACGTGCCGGGGATGCGGAAGGAGGACATCAAGGTGGAGATCGAGGAGAACCGGGTGCTGCGGATCAGCGGCGAGCGCCGGCGGGAGGTGGAGGAGCGCAAGGGCGACCACTGGCACCGGGAGGAGCGCTCCTACGGCAGGTTCTGGCGCCAGATGCGCCTCCCCGACAACGCCGACCTCGACACCGTCGCCGCCAGCCTCGACGCCGGCGTCCTCACCGTGCGCTTCCGGAAGCTGGCGCCCGACCAGATCAAGGGCCCGCGCGTGGTGGGCATCGCAGGGGGCGACGACGGCGCCGCAGCCAAGACGAGCATCGGCGACGCCGGCAGCGCTGCGGGGGAGGAGCGCCAGGCCAAGAAAGTCGAGCTCTGAATCTCTGAACTACGAAATGCTAGGCGTGTGCCAGTGTTAATGCCAGCGCGCTTGTCAGCTTCGCTTCTCCCTACAGTGTGTGTGTGTAGAGAAGATGTGATGAACTCGATTCACTTTCGCGTGTATATGTAAGAAGAGTTTCCTGTGGAAATAAGAAGCTACGAATCACTCTATTATTCTTCCCGAGAATTCTCTTGCGTGCTGAGAACGTTCACATTTCTGAAGAAGCCTTTGGGGTAACATACATACAGTGTTCTAAAAAAGTCTACACGGGGATTTACGGCACATGCTGTTCATTTCTTCTTATATTTCGGAAACAGACGTATAGTAGTAATGACTCTCAGCAAATTTACATTGTTTTCTACTAGTTCTTTGTGGAAGCAAATGCTTGGTAGCTAAACCTGAGGAAATTGGATGCATGGTCAGCTGATGGAGTACTTTGTGATGAACCGTTTGATGTTTCCCTGACTGAGCTGATGATGATTCCGAGATTTTGAACAGTGGGAGTGAATCTTGAGTACGCATTGGTCAGCTGCTTACCTGCATATGATGCAGGGTTCTCGTCGTAGGGAGGAAAAATAGACTGATCCAACTTTGTTCAACAATCAAGAGAAGCATTGGTTGGCTTGTTTCTTCAGGATACATTTGTCTGTATTTGAAACAGTGGGTCATGTTCTGGCACGGGGAAGTTCAGATATGGTATGGACCAAGGAGTGTGGCAGACACACATGAAATTGTTCGTGCTCGGTTTAGGGTCTTTGCTAAGCATATCTGCATCAAGCAGCTCTATGATCTGGTTAGTGCCCAGCATCCGAAGTTGTGACGCCCGAAGCCCTGAAGTATAGCTTGGTTACGCTAATGGTTTTAAAAATTTGGATGAGACAGTTTTTAGTGATCCGTCGTAGTCTAGGTGGTTAGGATACTCGGCTCTCACCCGAGAGACCCGGGTTCAAGTCCCGGCGACGGAATTTTTAGTTGCGTTCCCCGGTGGCTGCTGAGAGTGTGGTTGATATGTTTTATCGCACGCGTGTTTTAAAGCCAAATGTGTTGTAGGTTTGACTTAATTTTTAGGTAAATATTAAATATATAAACATATACAATGTTGAATGAATACACTATAAGAATACATTCTTTGCTGGATTTGTTGATGCTGATTTTTGATATTATAGATGTTCAAATTTTTTATCTATATTGTTTGTCAAATTACAAGACATAGACTTTTAATTAAAAGTACAAGCATTATTTTATGAAATGGATGAACTAGGGTGCCGGAGGCGACAAAAACCTAAATCTTCACCTCGTAGGTGTTTGACACTCTCTTTAACAACCTGGCCCCGCCAATCAGGTTTGGTGTAAAAGAGACTTGCAACCATGGTAGCAACCATGAGGTTGATCTTTCTCCCTCATCTCCATTTCTTCTTTCTCATAGCCACCTTAGGGCCCATCCGTAGGCAGATCCCGCATACCGATGGTTGGCCTATGTCCTTGCGAGTCACGATATTGGGCACCACTGCGCCGTGGCACGTGAGCTTAGTTCGCCAACAACCATCTGATTTCGCCGCCTCAAGCATAAGTATATGAGCTACCACCGAAAATGTTAAATCATTATGTGATCCACCACTATGAGCTCCGTAGGTACGACTATCGCAACAACCGCATGCACAAGTTCCTTGATGACGACATATTGCGATAGCCACCATCTTAGGGACGATGCACGTTGTAGCTATTGCAAGAGGATGTTGATGAGGATATTCCTACCAAACCACTACCTCCGTCATTGCAAGATGAAGACGATGCTGCTGTGAAGCTCAAGTTCAATGAAGTCAGGATTAGACCCATTACAAAGGCTCGTGCGAAGCTACTTAAGGAGCAGGTGAATTCACTCCTAAATGATACTTTGATCAATGAGAACTTTATACTGCCTAATTCCTTTTACTTATGTATGATTAGGTACGAAGATAGAGCAAGCATCGCACGAGGAGAAGAGGAGCAGCTGGACGTGAAGCTGGACATGGAGCTGAACATGAAGCTGGACAAGAAGACTTCCAATGGACGCGCGAGGGAGGAGAGGGAGGCATGCGCGAGGGAGGAATACGACGTCCAGACCGGCGCCACGCCCGGTCCGACCGGCCGCCACGCCGAACGGCCCGGTCTCACGTCCGGTCCAACCGGACACCACGCCGGGTGAGCCCGGCGCCCGCCGGATCCTACGTTGGTGCCAACCGGGAGGGTGTACTGTGCGTCACCCCGGTGGCCCGGTCCAAACCGGACCGGCCTGTCCCTGGCCCGATCGACCGACCCCTAGGGCGGCCGTGTCCGAGTCAGTCTCAACCAGATCCCGATCTGGGTCGGTTGTTAATGTATTTTCTCGACTTCTGGTCGTCCTGAACCCCTATATAAGTGCACAGGACGTCCCCAAATTAGGTTTAGACCACGTTTAAGATAAACCCTAGTTCATAGTTGATTGCTTTGCAACTCTATTGAATCTTTACACCAGTTCGCATCGATCTGTTGTTTTGCTACTGAAAGTCTTGTGTGATCTGCTGTTCCATTGGGAATTAAACGGTTGCAACTTACCGCTTCGTGGTCGGTGGCTATGGGCGCAAGTGTGTGGAGTTGCGAATATTTTGCAAGGTTGAGAGTTGTTGCATTGGCGACAGGGATCGATCGAGAGACTCGTCTGCGTCATACAAGTTATCATCCACTTCATCATCGTGTATCTCCGCTGTGTTCATCTTGTGTTCATCACCACCCCTGTCGCTTACTGAGAAGATCGGGAAACCCCTTATTAGATGTGTGGATCCGCCATAGGCATGGCCTGCTCTCTGTCTAGGCTAGTAGTGCCCAACAAGATGGATAACTCGAGGTGGCAAGGATGACATCGTCGTTTCAGTTGGTCAATGCGAGAGTGGAGTTGCAGTGCGACCATATTGTGTGTTGGGGGGAGGGGGGAGCGGCAGTAGGATTTTTAAAAAAAAAAGTGGAGTGGAGGAAGTTTTCTGGATATGTTTGCATTAAAAAGTGCAATATGGATGTCAACCTAGCCATCTTTTATACTTTGGTTTTTAAACTCGTATAAGCTCTTATGGTTCTTATCTTTTGAACCAAGTCAAATTTTAAATCTGCTTTGATATTTGAGTTTCTCGTGATTAAACCTTAAAAACAAGATCAATCTTGTACTTGTTTTCTGAAAAAGTTTAAAATTCGAATTATGAAATTGTAATGAATTTTAAATGAAACTAATTTATCATAATTGAATTATCTCAGATCAATATGACATATGATGGTTTATAATATAGTTTTCATACATATTTCCGTATGGTTTAATGTGATAACACATATACTTCATACAAGTTGCGCGCCTGTAAAGAGTTGCATCATGTTTTGAACATACCTTTTACATATTTGTTTAAACTTAGATGTAACCGTATGGAAACATTTGCAAATAATTGACGAGCCGTGTGCTTAAATGGTAATCGAATGAAACATAACTGAAATCATCCTAATATGCATGAACTCTACTTGCAATGTTTTTGTACAATAGAAATTTGTGTTTCTATTTCTAAAATTTATCTTTAAAAAAATGAAAATAATAAAATATCACCGAAATAAATTTCATGGTAAAACCCAGGCATCCTATATATTAGAAGTGATCCTCGTTATCTTAAGAGCGACGCGGTTATGACCGTGCTGCAGGTGGCCGAGCTGCCCGACGTGGAAATCTCCCCGTCCTCGTCGGCGAGACCAAACGGCCGCACGGGCCACATAAACGCCGGCCTGGATGGCGGCACGTCCGGCGGCGGGGCAGCGCGCGTCAAGATCTGCAGGATGACCTGCGCATTTGGCCGCTCCCAAGGGTTGGGGTGGCTGCATGCAAGGCCTAGCAGCAGAAGCCGCTCGGCGTCGGCCTCGTCGAACTCGCTAGCGAGCCTAGGGTCGACGGCCTTGAGGACGCTGCCCGCGCCATGGAGCTCCCACGCCTCGTCCAGCAGCTGGCTGCAGCCGGCCGGGTGGTGGTAGGAGTTGCGGCGGCCGCAGACGATCTCCAGAACGACAGCGCCGAAGCCGAACACGTCCGACTCCCTGGTCGCCCTGCCGGTGTGGAAGCACTCCGGCGCGATGTAGCCCAGCGTCCCCGGTAGGCCGACCTTGTCGGTGTAGGAGGTCTTGTCGGACTCGAGGGCGCGGGCGAGGCCGAAGTCGCCGAGCCTGGCGTTGAAGGCGGCGTCCAGCATGATGTTCGACGGCTTGATGTCCCGGTGGATCACCATCTGGTCGTAGTCGTGGTGGACGTAGTTCAGAGCGGACGCAACGCCGGCGGCGACGTTGTACCGCTGCTCCCAGTTGAGGGTCGGAGCATCCGAGCGGCCGAAGAGATGCTTGTCCAAGCTGCCATTGGGCATCAAGTCGTACACCAGCAGCAACACACCATTTTGATGGCACCAGCCTGCAAAAATCACAAGGGACACTTACGTTTTTATCGCACAGAAAAAAAAACAGTGTGTGGATGTGCCGTGTGCGACGTGATTAGCTCTCAGCTGACTCCCACCCAACTACCAGTATCCTAGTTCACAGCTAGATGAGATTATCAAATTTCGATTGCAATCCATGTTGTAGCTCATGACTCGCTCGACTTACGGAAAAGATCTAACGATTTCGAGGAGAAAGTTTGACTATAAATTTGGTCAACAAAATATAAGATATATGCCACAAAAAATATACCATTGGATTCGTATTCAAATGAAATTTTCAATAGTATAATTTGTGTGATATATATCTTATAATTTATTGACTAATTAATAGTCAAAATTTTATCTTAAAATGCGAAATACCCTGTAAATCGGTATGGAGGGAGTAAGTTAGAGAGGAGCAGCCGCTACGGGGCCAACCGATCTGCAACTAGCAATATTTTATCCTAAACCAAGAAAATGCGTTGTCAAAGTGATGGATGGCTCACATACTACGAGTCAATCATGTAAATATTAGGATAATTTATTGTAAGAATCTAAGTGTTCTGGATCCTCTTGGGACAATCCTATGATGCCTATCATTTTCTTTTGTTTTTCATTTTTGAATTATTTCGAATGTTTCTGTTTCGGTTTGTGTCAGTGATGTTGGCTAGATGTACTAATCCCCTTCACTCTGCCATTAAAGATTCATTATAGAGTCAAGAAATAAATTATTATTTCTAGATGGATTATTTGTATTTTCAGAATAGAAATACCAAATTGCTATATATTCTTACGACAATTGACATCCGATACATGTCCTATCCTTTCTCTGCATTGTGAGATGCTCTAGCCATCGGTACACGCACAACTTGATCTAAAAAAAAAAAACTTGATCGCAGCGTGGGACGTATATGGAAATCATCGCATATGTTGCAGTGCTCACAGAAATTTGTACTTCTCAATCTCAGTATGGACGCAAAGCGAGCATGAGCTGTTAGTTCTGGATTGAGAACTATGCATGGGTCGGGACTAAACTTTTAATAATGAAATAAATGACGTATGTATCATTTTGATACAGAGGGTTGGGTCATATCTCCCATTTTGAACAAAACTATAATGATTTCCTATTTACACCGATAATAACAGTATATTATATAGTGAAATCGTACTTAACGGTGGTAGCACGTAACACTATAGTTTTTTTTTTATCACCATTCACTATAGGAAGTAGGCAATCGATGCAACTCACATGTTTCGTACGTAGTATGACCTATGTAGTGCTTTTTTTTAGAAACACACACAGCCAAATAATAAATTTAATATGTAGGTAACAAATTTTACCATTGCCTAGAATATTCTTTCTTGCAACACTAGGGATTTCTTCGAGCTTCATCCTTAACAGATCGATCAAGTCAAAACACAGAGAGACATGGCAGTTTTACAGTTAAATTTAAATAAGGCATGAGAGAGGATTTAGTGATTAGGTATGTAGCTACGCACGCACCAACCGGCGTTGGATTACCTTCGAGATTCTGCTATCGCAATGAGTGAACTGACGATGACACACGGTGCCAATAGAAATCTTCTTTTCATTGTCTCTTGTCCTATCTTATGGACCAGATGCTGTGTAATATCCCAGGTAATGGGGTTACAAAAATAGAGTAAACAGATGTGTGCATTGCATTCATGCATAGAAAATCTGGGGAATTTTCGCGCTTTAAAGTAAAACAGATCACAATGAATCGAAGTTTCACTTGACCTTGGTGGAATTGAAGTAGCTCATCAAGTCAAGTGCTATAAACCTCAATGTGACTTTACTAAAACCTTGTTTTGGGTAGAGATGATTTGATCTAAGGGGTTAGATCAAATGGAATTAAACCAACACAAGAACATATGAATCAAGGAACAATTACTGGATCTTATTAAAGATCATAACATTGAATTCCTTGTCATAACCTATGAACCTCAATCTATTTGGAAATCAAGTAACAATAATTGGAAAAACTATTCTTCACTTATCTTTCCCATATCTTAAAACTAACCCATGATCCTACCATACACCTCATGGTGCTGATTCCACTTAAAACATGGAATCATGACAAGGAGATCAACTTTAGAAATATATATATTCTTCTCTAGTCAAAATAGTTTTACAACAAACCTAAAGAGGCGAGAGTCCTATTTTATTTAGCAATGACAAACCTTGAGGCAAATCTTGAATGTAAATATCCAAGTATTCAAATCATCATCTTCAAGATAACCCTAGAGAGGGATAACCATTATTGTTAAACATAGATCTTGATGATCACATCAACCTCTATGGATCCTAATATTAGGTTAGCATTGAAGTCCTTCCCAAATGAGAGAGACCATCCATACTAATCCTAGTTCTATCTATACAAATATCCAAATGGTTAAACCATCAGTTCTTGAGAGAACTTTAAGAAAATATCTCAGGCATTTTCCTGGGATATAAAACTATTGAGACAACCATGACCATGACCATCCTAGATAGTAAAATAGAAGTGCAATACCTTAATTGATTCAAGACAATGCTTGATCATGGAAGTGAGAAACCTAGTTAATGAGAGATACCTTAGGAAGCCAAATCTTGATCATTATAAATTGAGTGATGATCCTAAACCCTAAGAACTTGAGATAGAGATATTAAGAACAAGTTGATCATGCCTAATCCATGATCATGCTCTTGAGAGATGAGAGGATAAGTTAAACCCTAATAGGATAACTAGATATCATTCACCACATGAAATTATAGGGGTGTAACTAGTAAGAAAACCTAAGCTTATATTCCAACCTTAACTTGTGACCACTTGGTGATCATAAGTGGAATCCTACCACATCTATATTTCATAAATTAAAGAACCTAAGCAAACCTTAGAGTAAAAACTCCATATTTAATATGGTGAGAAACCATTCATCCATAAGACCAAAGTTAACTATAAAAAGAACTATAACCAATGTAGTTAATTTAATGCTAAATTAAGGATAATAATTGTAGTTAATTGGTAGAAGAGAAAACCAATTCTCAAATCCTTAGTAATTAAATAAGCACAAAAGCAATTAAGAAAGTAACCATATTATCTTGGTTAGGGAGATTAACCCTAGCACATGCAATATGGTGTCATCTCATCTCACCACCTAGAATTAAACCTCAACCCTAGTTTATGTATCACTATGGTGATCATAAAACAAACCAGGCCATAGATGAGATTCAAACCAACTGCCATTAGGTGAATCTCATTAGAACCTTAGAAATTGCTCACAAACTAGATCTTAGGTTTCAATTATGAACCTAAGATTAACCTTGTGCTATATTTTAGAATTAAAACCCATAAGTGGTGATCAACCACTTATCATTAGAATCAAAACCAAATCATGAGGAGAGTAATGTCTACTCTAGGTAATTCAAAGTGTTATTAAAATATAATACTAGTGCTAACCTTGACATAGAGTGATAATCAAAATTACAAGATCTTAATAAATAGAGGATCACATAAAAACATATGCAGGGAACTAAATTCTCAATTAAGAGCTCAAACCCTAATGATAAATTCTAAAACACTTAGAGTAGAAATTATCAACCCTAATAATTCAAAATAGATTTGATTACACAAGAAAAAGGAAATTAAAATGAGTGCATAAAATCATGATTAATTACAATTTGTAATAAGCTCACATATGTGAAATGTTTAATCACAACAATTGAGTATTACAATAATACTTTTATTAGTTTTCATTAAAGACCAATTGTTTAACACCTGCAAAATAGAAAATAGTTAAAACATGAATTCAAAACAGAATTGAAAACAATAAAAAGAAAACAGAAATAAAGAAATAGGAAAGGGACTTACCAGACTACCTGGTCGTGCAGCCCACCAAGTGCAGCCCAACCGAGCCCAACAGCAGCCATGGCCCAGCGCCACTTCGCAGCCCAACACCAGCCGGGTACCGTTTCGTGCAGATAAGGGCGAGGAGAGCGTCGTCTCCTTCTTCGCCACCGTCGACGCACAGGAGGACGCCACGGCGACGACGAACTCCACGTCCCGGCCGCCATTCTGGACCGCGCGACCGACGACGACCCGCCTTGACCCTATAAATACACGGCCGAAGCCCTCCTCGCTCGTGTTCTTCTCTTTTCCCCAATTCATCAAACCCTAGCCCGTATAGTCTCCGGCTATCACCGCCGGTAGGGACCTCCCCGAGCCCCAGCGTGGTCGCCATCGTCTTCACCACCCTCGACAAGCCCAACATACGCAAGGAATCGAGTCAATAAGCTCACAGGCGCCGGTGGTTGCTCGTTCCCTTCCGCCGGTATTTCGCATGAAAATTGGAAATTGCGTCGCCACCGTCGACAATCGCCGCCGTCGAGCCTTCCCTGAGCATCACGGTGAGCTTATGCTTCTCTAGAGCCACTTATCTTGGCTTAGCATCCACCGTAGCAGGCCCGCGCCGTTCACCACCATGCGCTGCCGCAATCGGAGCTCGTCGGGGTTCCTCCGGTGACCTTTCCGAGGAGGCGCCGCTGCCTTTTGGCTCAGCGCGTTACCCTTGGTCGAGCCAGGACCCGCGCGCGACCGCGGGAGTAGCTCAGCGCCGGCGACCATTACTACTGCCGCCGGTCACTGTAAACCTTGCCACGTCGGTGCTTCGTGGCAGGTGACGTGGAACTCGCCCCACCAGTCAGTGACTGCGTGGGTAAACTATCTGGGTAGGTTTAGTTATTTCTCGTTTCAATTAAATCTCAAAATACCTGCAACTTCAAATAATTGTAGAAAATTCATAAAAGGTCAGAAAAATATAAATGTGATATTAAAATTCTTAGAAAAGAAAACTCTATCCAATAAAAATATAATATGAAATTTTTATTTTCAATAAAAATTTAATTATTTAATACTTGTTATTTAAGCCTTTAATTTTAATTCTAAATACAATTAAAATTCTGAAATTAAGAAAACATTGATAAAATAAATAAAACCAGTAAGCAAATAAAGAAAACATGAAAACTCATTTTCTTTATTTGTTATCCTATTTAATCTTTATTAGAGAGATTTAAAACCTAATTATTAATTACCTTAATTATTAATCCATTAAAAATAATAAATGTCAAATCCTAAACTAATTTTATTTCAACATTATTAATAACTTCAACTTCATAATGAAGTTATTAATCATAGACCTATAGGGTAATTAGGAAACCCTAGTTCCATTATTACATGTAAAACCTAAATTGCTTCTAACCTAAACCTTAGGTTAGAACATGTGATCATAATATTTTATCATAGAACCATAATTGGCAATCAAATACTTTCCATGTCCACTTCAAATGTAGGAGCCTTATTATCCATAATTCAGTATTCCATGTATGCACACCTATCTTACCTAGATGATCAAATAGAACCAACCATAGTTCCTATCCTTAGAGGCAACAACTTTAATTATCCATATTTAGCATCACAACCCTCTGATGAACCATAATAGCAACCATGCCTATTAATTGTGCATCATTCACCATACCCACTAAACCCTGCTAGTATTAGATAATTATCAAACATCCTATTTAGGAACCAACTAATCTTTACTTAGGGAATTAAATAGCAAACCTAAACAACCTCAACCTAATTATTATACTTCTTATTATTTAAGAAGTATGTTCTTCAAAAGTTATTCTTTTGAAGAAAATAGAGAGTATCCTCAACCCTATCTAATAGAACCTATAACCCTAATTGCAATACTTCTTATTACTTAAGAAGTATGTTCTTCAAAAGTTATTCTTTTGAAGAAAATAGGGAGTAGCCATCAAACCTGCTTATAGGATTGATAAACCCTATCCAGTTATCAACAACAAGATATACCAACCTTGATTACACCTATATCTAATGATTTGATTATAATATGACTCACTAAAACCATATAAACCCTAGTAGCTGATGAATCCAACATTGTTGGGATCCCACTAATACTTACCCTAAAAACTAGTTGAAAACCATAATCAACCATAGAACTCCACAACCCTGATTATTATACTTGTTCTTTATTAAATAACATGTTCTTCAAAAGTTATTCTTTTGAAGTATATAATAATCAATCATTAACTATGACATATAGTACTAAAACCAACCACTATTCATTACATGTTAGGATTACACCAAACCTTATTGTTGTGTGCTATTATTGTTGTTATTATGATTTATTACAGCACCTGCTTATGATAACAAGCAACTAATTCTTAATAAGAACCTTGTATGTGAATCACTCTAAAAGTGCAACACACCCTAAACCAATCATTACAATTCATTAATCCTAAATCATCGGGGTTAGGTCACGCTTAGAGCGATTGCATCTCATACTTATGCATTATTGCATCCTTGTCAATCTTTTAAACATCGTCCTTACCGGACGATGATGCTATTTCAGAATTGGGAGTTATTACGTATCGAAGACCATGTCTGCATAATCTTGCAGTCAAGAAAGGCAAGTTCATCGCTTGCTCATGTCATTTGAGTATCTTTATCAAATTACTTGCAAAGTACTATGGTTATCACTATTGCATAAAAACCAAAACCACTACTTTCATAACTATGAATATGACTATGTGGTGGGCAATGGAACCATGGATTGTGTTGATATGGTGGAGGTTCCATTGCAAGGGTTAATATCCATCTAGGATTAAACAACAAATGTCGCCGAGTGATTCTTGTGCCGTAATACCCGTGTTAACCATAAGATCCGGAGTGGGACGGAGTAGTCAAAAGTGTTTCCACCTCTCGTTCATCAACGGATGCGCTTTACCGTAGACACTTGTATCCGTCGAGGGCAAGCGGTAGGCTGGGGAAGCCTTAAATCCCCACGGCATAGTCCGTAGACACTTGTCGCTCGAAGAACAAGCGGTAGGCTGGGGAAGCCTTAAGTCCCCACGGTATTGCGGTCTATGATGGGTTGCAGCTACCGGCGAAGGAGTTTGGTTCGATCCCAGACTGTCATCGTGGTCGGGGTCCACCCTGAAATCTATGGGAATAATGGGACCGGCGAGGACCCAGGGTCGGGGCATGCAACAAAGGGTGGGTGTTCGAGGTAGCGGAGGAACATGATTGGCTAGACCTTGTACCGGGCCTCACACCAAAGGAAGTGTGGACGAGAACTAGACTCGGTTGGCACCAAGGTTAAGATCTCTTATGGGTAAAGCAACACACCTCTGCAGAGTGTAATGAACCGTGACCTGTCACTCCCTGTTCGGGATATGGAACTGCGAACGCGGCCGGAAAGGAGCTCCATGAAGTTCTAGTAAACCGGTGAAGGCTGACGGACATAGTTCTTCTGAATAAAAGCAACCTTTTGAAGAAATTGTTATGAAAACTTGCATTGGTATTAGACTTTCCGGTCTAATGCTGTAGCTAGTGCATTAAACACCTCTTTCCTATAATGAACTTGTTGAGTACGCTCGTACTCATCCCACTCTTAAATCCCCTGCTTAGATATGGAGGCATCGAAGGAGGATCTACAGTGCAACTCGAAGGCCGAGGAGTCAACAACTTCTTCAAGGAACAAGACCTTGTCAGAGGAGTCAAACACTACATTCAACAAGGATAAAAACCTAGATTAGCAATAGAAGGGAACTAGCTTCCTAAACTTAGCTCCTATTTAGCTAGAATCTATTCATAGCCTATGTAGCTAGTAAAATACTCTACAAATAGAGTTCGTGTTAGGATTAGACTACGAGCCGATCTTCTGGAGTTTATTTGCAGTTTTACCTCATTGTAAAGTAGGAGGCTACGATGATCTTATGTAACAGAGTCTGTGTATAATTCTATAGACATGCCTTGGACCCGCATATGTTTCTGTTGTACCACTCTGAGCGATATAATACTAGTGGAACGGTGTTTCATTGGTGTTATATCAGACTTGCATACTACACCATGCAGTGGTATGCCGGGTCACCACAGTTGGTATCAGAGCGAATGCTTTGACCTTAGGATTAAAACCCTTTAAATGAGACCTATAGGATTGGTAGTGTCTATAGGAAGTTGTCCTATGTAAACCAAATACTTTTTATGACTTGAGATGGATATTCACTTGAGAATAATCCTGACACACTTGAGTCAACATTTCTTGTCTAGCTTATCAAGATAAAATAAAGTTAGTTAGTTAATCCCAAATATGTAGTATACCATCAAGTCCTTCCAACAATAGATGAGTAGATCACAGTTGGTATACAATACATGGTAGTCCAAAGAGAGGATACAACCATAAGGAAGATATCCTATTGGAAGATGTGTACCAACATATGATATAATTAAGTAAGAGTTATCCATAACTGTAATAGGAGTAATATATAGTAACAAAGATAAGCAGGATATCCTATTAGAAGGTGTAAACCAATATAAGTAATAAGTAAGTAAAATTATCTAGACATGTGAAACAATTGATAGTATGTAATAACTATGAGTCATATGAGGTAGTATAGACCATGATGAGTCAATCATGGGAAGTAAGGAAGAGAAATAGAAATAAAACATGACTACTTACAGATTAGAGATAGTAATCATATATGATTCCTCTGAGCATCATTATGTGATGAAATAGAATCTCATAAATATTTAGGAGGAGAACAATAAGAAACCAGATAATAGTGCAAAAACTGTGTTCCAAAACTATGGGAAGTGTGCCAAGCACATCATGACCATATGCTTATGGTAGAAATACTTAGAAGTATAGGAACTATATCCTAATAAATATGTATTCAGAGTAACCATATTAGAACTAGTGGTATCATACAAAATAGTCCTCAATAGCACTTATATATGGTATAATACTTTGTTTGTACTTCCAAACAAAACTAGGTTAACTTTCGCTATTCCAGACCACTTTGTTTCAAGTTTATCTCATTGCAAATGTGCAATTAAGGTAAAGGTTAAGACAAATAGTAGATTTCCATAAGTACTAAATATTACGATATAAACCTATCTTAGGTGGTGTTATATACTACACATCAGAGCTTGATGTTTAGAGATGTCTTACTCAACTATTATATTCAGGCTTATGATGGTGTGTATTATAAACACAAAGCTGAATCTTCTTGGATTTTATTGGATTTTCATTGATTGACTAGATCCATACATGAAGTTTGACTTTGATATGCAAATGCATGTTGCAATATCAAGTTCTTACTTGATGCTATAGATCTAGAGGGTGATGGTAAACGTGTGAGGAAGTGACGAACTCTGAAGATCTTAAAGACAAGATGAAGGTTCATCAGAAAAAAGGAAGAAAAGTTGTGGGAAGTAACCACAATACTCTGAATGAAGTACAATCAGAAACTCATGCTTACCTCAACAGAGGAGTACTTTTGTACGAAAGAAGCATGAAGGTGAGAAATATAATGATTATGGTGAAGCTGAAGCAGATCCATAGTCAACATGGAAGAGGGAATGCATGGGAAATCACTTAGGATACTATAATCATAGTGTCAGCTAGTGGTTTTCTTGCAAAATAAACCCTGAATGAAGGAAGGTGATATATGAAATCATAGCAGACATAAGAAGACCATAGTTGATATCGAGAAGACCACAATTGGTATAATATCAATACTGCGAGATAAAGTAGAAGATGTCTCGTCCAGTTGATCGGAACCTATAATAGAATCCATTTTGTTAGATATCAAATAGCCACAGTTGGTATAATAACCACAATTTGGTATCAGTTGGTATTACAAATAGTCCACGATTTAATTAGTTGTAACAAAAGTTTGTGAACAAATAAAAATCTTGTCAGCCAAATAGCTAGATCTATAAACATTTAGTCGAAGGATTCACAGTGGATGTCCACAATTGAGTGGATACACCACAAAGTTTCTTCGCAAAACCTTAGAGGAATATAAATTATAAATAAGACCTATACCAAAATTCTAATCATAAGTCCAATAGTTGGAATAAAAGGAGTTGAAGACCATAAGAAAACTCTAAGGGGTAGAGTAAAGAATTGAGTTGGATGTACAATAACTCAATACTTTGAGCATAATAGAAGAAGAAGGTCTGAACTGAGAGGAAGTTCGATCTTATTTTCATAAGATTGTTGAACAATACCTTCAGAAGAAAGTCAGACCAGAAGCCGAGGTTCATACCTCGAGGACGTAAGAAGTGGATTATAACTTGAGCAAGTAAGTAATATCTACTCAGAAGTACTTAATCTCAAGTAAGTCAAAGATAAAGAAGTTGGACGAAGGAAATATCAGAGACCAAATATAGCTCAAGGAGGTCAAAGACTGAAGGGATTTGACCATACCAGAATCAGAGACTACATGAAAGATTCCTTTCATGAAACCTAAATAAACCAAAATAGTTATAGGTATCAACTATAAACCATGATTGGATAGGCTAAATGAGTCTAACCTTCTTAGTAAAAGAAACCATCATGATCATTTCTATGTTAAGTACCTTACCAAGTACCATTATTGCAGTTTTGGTAGTAAGGGAAAAACAAAGACCTATTTTATCAAATAGGAGATTGTTATCCAATTAGTCCTCAATTAAGACTGTCAGGACAAGGAGAAGTCCCAATCATTGAATATTCAATGAGAAAGGAAACAAGCTTATAATATTGGAGGAAATCATGGAAGTAAAGGAAGTAATAGTTGTTTGATGTCAAACACTAATGGATTCCAGGAAGAATCTGGACAAGGGATGTATTCAATTATATCCAGTAAGATCACCATGGAGTTCGAGAAAAGATTTAGTCTACACAAGTCAGATCCACACTCCGAAACGTGAGAGAGATCAAACTTCGAGGACGAAGTTTAGTTTAAGGGGTAGAGACTGTAATATCCCAGGTAATGGGGTTACAAAAATAGAGTAAACAAATGTGTGCATTGCATTCATGCATAGAAAATCTGGGAATTTTCGCGCTTTAAAGTAAAACAGTCACAGTAACTGAAGTTTCACTTGACCTTGGTGGAATTGAAGTAGCTCATCAAGTCAAGTGCTATAAACCTCAATGTGACTTTACTAAAACCTTGTTTTGGGTAGAGATGATTTGATCTAAGGGGTTAGATCAAATGGAATTAAACCAACACAAGAACATATGAATCAAGGAACAATTACTGGATCTTATTAAAGATCATAACATTGAATTCCTTGCCATAACCTATGAACCTCAATCTATTTGGAAATCAAGTAACAATAATTGGAGAAACTATTCTTCACTTATCTTTCCCATATCTTAAAACTAACCCATGATCCTACCATACACCTCATGGTGCTGATTCCACTTAAAACATGGAATCATGACAAGGAGATCAACTTTAGAAATATATATATTCTTCTCTAGTCCAAATAGTTTTACAACAAACCTAAAGAGGTGAGAGTCCTATTTTCTTTAGGGAAGCAATGACAAACCTTGAGGAAAATCTTGAATGTAAATATCCAAGTATTCAAATCATCATCTTCAAGATAACCCTAGAGAGAGATAACCATTATTGTTAAACATAGATCTTGATGATCACATCAACCTCTATGGAGCCTAATATTAGGTTAGCATTGAAGTCCTTCCCAAATGAGAGAGACCATCCATACTAATCCTAGTTCTATCTATACAAATATCCAAATGGTTAAACCATCGGTTCTTGAGGGAACTTTAAGAAAATATCTCAGGCATTTTCCTGGGATATAAAACTATTGAGACAACCATGACCATGACCATCCTAGATAGTAAAATAGAAGTGCAATACCTTAATTGATCAAGACAATGCTTGATCATGGAAGTGAGAAACCTAGTTAATGAGAGATACCTTAGGAAGCCAAATCTTGATCATTATAAATTGAGTGATGATCCTAAACCCTAAGAACTTGAGATAGAGATATTAAGAACAAGTTGATCATGCCTAATCCATGATCATGCTCTTGAGAGATGAGAGGATAAGTTAAACCCTAATAGGATAACTAGATATCATTCACCACATGAAATTATAGGGGGTAACTAGTAAGAAAACCTAAGCTTATATTCCAACCTTAACTTGTGACCACTTGGTGATCATAAGTGGAATCCTACCACATCTATATTTCATAAATTAAAGAACCTAAGCAAACCTTAGAGTAAAAACTCCATATTTAATATGGTGAGAAACCATTCATCCATAAGACCAAAGTTAACTATAAAAAGAACTATAACCAATGTAGTTAATTTAATGCTAAATTAAGGATAATAATTGTAGTTAATTGGTAGAAGAGAAAACCAATTCTCAAATCCTTAGTAATTAAATAAGCACAGAAGCAATTAAGAAAGTAACCATATTATCTTGGTTAGGGGAGATTAACCCTAGCACATGCAATATGGTGTCATCTCATCTCACCACCTAGAATTAAACCTCAACCCTAGTTTATGTATCACTATGGTGATCATAAAACAAACCAGACCATAGATGAGATTCAAACCAATTGCCATTAGGTGAATCTCATTAGAACCTTAGAAATTGCTCACAAACTAGATCTTAGGTTTCAATTATGAACCTAGGATTAACCTTGTGCTATATTTAAGAATTAAAACCCATAAGTGGTGATCAACCACTTATCATTAGAATCAAAACCAAATCATGATGAGAGTAATGTCTACTCTAGGTAATTCAAAGTGTTATTAAAATATAATACTAGTGCTAACCTTGACATAGAGTGATAATCAAAATTACAAGATCTTAATAAATAGAGGATCACATAAAAACATATGCAGGGAACTAAATTCTCAATTAAGAGCTCAAACCCTAATGATAAATTCTAAAACACTTAGAGTAGAAATTATCAACCATGATAATTCAAAATAGATTTGATTACACAAGAAAAAGGAAATTAAAATGAGTGCATAAAATCATGATTAATTACAATTTGTAATAAGCTCACATATGTGAAATGTTTAATCACAACAATTGAGTATTACAATAATACTTTTATTAGTTTTCATTAAAGACCAATTGTTTAACACCTGCAAAATAGAAAATAGTTAAAACATGAATTCAAAACAGAATTGAAAACAATAAAAAGAAAACAGAAATGAAGAAAGAGGAAAGCGACTTACCAGACTACCTGGTCGTGCAGCCCACCAAGTGCAGCCCAACAGCAGCCATGGCCCAGCGCCACTTCGCAGCCCAACACCAGCCCGGGTACCGTTTCGTGCAGATAAGGGCGAGGAGAGCGTCGTCTCCTTCGCCACCGTCGACGCACAGGAGGACGCCACGGCGACGACAAACTCCACGTCCCGGCCGCCATTCCGGACCGCGCGACCGACGACGACCCGCATTGACCCTATAAATACACAGCCGAAGCCCTCCTCGCTCGTGTTCTTCTCTTTTACCCAATTCATCAAACCCTAGCCCGTATAGTCTCCGGCTATCACCGCCGGTAGGGACCTCCCCGAGCCCCGGCGTGGTCGCCATCGTCTTCACCACCCTCGACAAGCCCAACATACGCAAGGAATCGAGTCAATAAGCTCACAGACGCCGGTGGTTGCTCGTTCCCTTCCGCCGGTATTCCGCAGGAAAATTGGAAATTGCGTCGCCACCGTCGACAATCGCCGCCGTCGAGCCTTCCCTGAGCATCACGATGAGCTTATGCTTCTCTAGAGCCACTTATCTTGGCTTAGCATCCACCGTAGCAGGCCCGCGCCGTTCACCACCATGCGCCGCCGCAATCGGAGCTCGCCGGGGTTCCTCCGGTGACCTTTCCGAGGGGCGCCGCCGCCCTTGGCTCGGCGCGTTACCCCGGGTCGAGCCGGGACCCGCGCGCGACCGCGGGAGTAGCTCGGCGCCGGCGAACATTGCTACTCGCCGCCGGTCACCTGTAAACCTTGCCACGTCGGTGCTGCGTGGCAGGTGACGTGGAACTCGCCCCACCAGTCAGTGACTGCGTGGGTAAACTATCTGGGTAGGTTTAGTTATTTCTCGTTTCAATTAAATCTCAAAATACGTGCAACTTCAAATAATTGTAGAAAATTCATAAAATGTCAGAAAAATATAAATGTGATATTAAAATTCTTAGAAAAGAAAACTCTATCCAATAAAAATATAATATGAAATTTTTATTTTCAATAAAAATTTAATTATTTAATACTTGTTATTTAAGCCTTTAATTTTAATTCTAAATACAATTAAAATTCTGAAATTAAGAAAACATTGATAAAATAAATAAAACTAGTAAGCAAATAAAGAAAACATGAAAACTCATTTTCTTTATTTGTTATCCTATTTAATCTTTATTAGAGAGATTTAAAACCTAATTAGTAATTACCTTAATTATTAATCCATTAAAAATAATAAATGTCAAATCCAAAACTAATTTTATTTCAACATTATTAATAGCTTCAACTTGATAATGAAGTTATTAATCATAGACCTATAGGGTAATTAGGAAACCCTAGTTCCAATATTACATGTAAAACCTAAATTGCTTCTAACCTAAACCTTAGGTTAGAACATGTGATCATAATATTTTATCATAGAACCATAATTGGCAATCAAATACTTTCCATGTCCACATCAAATGTAGGAGCCTTATTATCCATAATTCAGTATTCCATGTATGCACACTGATGACCCACAAGTATAGGGGATCGCAACCGTCTTCGAGGGAAGTAAAACCCAATTTATTGATTCGACACGAGGGGAGACAAAGAATACTTGAAAGCCTTAACAGCGGAGTTGTCAATTCAGCTGCACCTGGAAACAGACTTGCTCGCAAGAGTTTATCAATAGTAACAGTTTTATAGCAGTAGCGGTAATAAAATAACGATCTGTAGAGTAACAAAAACAGCGGTAGTGATTATAGTAAACGAGCGGGATTAAAATACGTAGGCACGGGGACGGATGACGGGCGTTGCATGGATGAGAGAAACTCATGTAACAATCATAGCAGGGCATTTGCGGATAATAATAAAACGGTATCCAAGTACTAATCAATCAATAGGCATGTGTTCCAATTATAGTCGTACGTGCTCGCAATGAGAAACTTGCACAACATCTTTTGTCCTACCGGCCGGTGGCAGCCAGGGCCTCAAGGGAAACTACTTGGATATTAAGGTACTCCTTTTAATAGAGTACCGGAGCAAAGCATTAACACTCCGTGAACACATGTGATCCTCACATCACTACCATCCCCTCCGGTTGTCCCGATTTCGTCACTTCGGGGCCATTGGTTCCGGACGACGACATGTGTATACAACTTGCGGGTAAGATCATAAACAACGAATATCTTCATGAATCAATAACATGTTCAGATCTGAGATCATGGCACTCGGGCCCTAGTGACAAGCATTAAGCATAACAAGTTGCAACAATATCATAAAAGTAACTTCTACGGATACTAGGCACTATGCCCCAACAATCTTATGCTATTACATGACCAATCTCATCCAATCCCTACCATCCCCTTCGGCCTACAGCGGGGGAATTACTCACACATGGATGGGGGAAACATGGCTGGTTGATGGAGAGGCGTTGGCGGTGATGATGGCGATGATCTCCTCCAATTCCCCGTCCCGGCGGAGTGCCAGAATGGAGACTTCTGGCTCCCGAGACGGAGTTTCGCGATGTGGCGGCATTCTGGAGGGTTTCTGGCGACTTCGACTTCTCCCCGTGCGTTTTTAGGTCGAGGCGAATAAGTAGTCCGAAGGAGGGCGTCGGAGGCCAGCCGAGGGGGCCACACCACGGGCCGCGCGGCCCCCCCGGGCCGCGCCGCCCTATGGTGTGGGGCCCTCGGGCCTCCACCTTACTTGTCCTTCACGGCTCCGTCGGTATTGCGGGAAAATAGGCCCTTTCGTCAAAATCTCGAGGTTTTTCCTGAAAGTTGGATTTCTGCACAAAAACGAGACACCAGAACAGTTCTGCTGAAAACAACGTTAGTCCGTGTTAGTTGCATCCAAAATACACAAATTAGAGGCAAAAAAATAGCAAAAGTGTTCGGGAAAGTAGATACGTTTTGGACGTATCAACTCCCCCCAAGCTTAGCTTATTGCTTGTCCTCAAGCAATTCAGTTAACAACTGAGCGATAAAAGAACTTTCACGAACACATTTTCTCATATGATGTATATATTCTCATGATATGGCTAATACTTAAGCAGCTCATAATAAGATACATGCAGATAAGATCATCTAACAGCTATGTCAATCATGAAGAGGTACCAACAATTAATAATAAGCATCATGGATCATATATATAAGAAGGATTGCAATGTTCATAAGAGAGTATGATAAAGTGGTATCTCGCTTGCCTGTATTTGATCGGCAAAACATAAATTCCCGGGCACCTCTGAAGTTCACAGAAAGACTAGAAGTAGTGATTGTCAAAGATAAAAGCATCAAAGTTATACCACAATCAATCATATTTTGAGACAAGCATATTATACTAAGAATGACAATCGTGCTCTCAAGAAAGTGCTCAAAGAAAGGATGGAGACACAACATAAAAGTAAAAGATTGACCCTTCGCGAGAGGGAAGCAGGGATTAACATGCGCTAGAGCTTTTCATTTGTAAAGCAGGAGTAAAATTATTTTGAGAGGTGTTTGTTGTTGTCAACGAATGGTAATGGGTACACCAACTACCTCGCCAACCGGACTTTCAAGAGCGGCTCCCATGAATTATTTGCATTTTTATGTGGCACTCCTTCCAACCTTTCTTACACAAACCATGGCTAACCGAATCCTCGGGTGCCGGCCAACAATCACATACCATGAAGGAGTGCCTTTTTAGTTTAGTTTTATTATGATGATGACACTCCCCCAACCTTTGCTTACACAAGCCATGGCTAACCGAATCCTTCGGGTGCCGTCCAACAATCACAAACCATGGAGGAGTGTCTATTTAAGTTAATTAATTCGGGACTGGGAATCCCATTGCCAGCTCTTTTTGCAAAATTATTGGATAAGCGGATGTGCCACTAGTCCGTATGAGAGTCCGTCAAAAGTAAATGACAAGGTTGAAAGCTAAACACCACATACTTCCTCATGAGCTATGAAACATTAACACAAATTAAGAAGCATTTTGAAGGTTTTAAAGGTAGCGCATGAGAATTTACTTGGAATGGTTTGAAATGCCATGCATAGGTATTTATGGTGGACACTCTGGAATAACTTGGTTTTCATGTGTTTGGAGGCACGAGCAGCGTTCCCGCTCGGTACAAGTGAAGGCTAGCAAAAGACTAGGGAGCGACAAATCAAGAGAGCGATGACTTGTCATAATCATGCTTGCGGTAAAATAAATTAACTGAGGCATAAAAGTGATACAAGAACTCTGAAGCAATGTAAATCATTGAGGCTTAATTGACTTTTGTTCAGTCATATGCATGCGTGAGCATGTGCCAAGTCGGTATAAATGAATTATTCAGAGGAGGATACCACAATGCCATACTTACTCATGAATAAAACAATGCAAGCAAACATCCATGACATGCTACTCATATTAATAAATTGGAGCTAATCATGAGAGATCATGAACTACTAGACTTTCTTAAATAACATATACCTCACTTGAACCAACTAAGCATGCTCACATGGATGAGTATATGTACAAAAATGAAAACAAATAGAGTTCATACCAGCCTCTCACCACAATCTGATTGTCGTAGATCGTCATTATTGCCTTTTCACTTGTGTAGCTTGGATAATATGAAATGAAAACCACGCTCCAGCCACCGAAGACCATTGAACTCATAAAGAACTTTACAAACCAAAGAAGAACAGCAAATATTTTTGGTGTTTTCGAATTTGAGAACAAGAACAAAAGAAAACAAGCAAACAAAGCAAAATCTTTTTGAGTTTTCTTATAGCAAACTAGCAATAGCAAATAAAGCGAAACAAATGCAAGAAACCAAGATAAACAAATGGTGAAGAGAAACAACAGAAATATTTTTGGTCTTTTTGTGTTTTGGGAAAGAAACAAAGTGAAAGCAAGAAATGGCAAACTAAAAGAAACACAGAAAAGCGAGATGGTAGAAATCTGCCAAAACCTGACAGCAGTACAGAAATCGATTTTTACAAAAATCTTACGTTGCTCAGTTCAAAAAGTGTTCAACTAATGAAAGTTAGATAACAACCTGGGGAACATGCAAAAAAATTGGCTTCGCAAAATACTGTTCTGGCTGTGCGCACGAATTTTTACGGTAACAGCCCAGAATCTGTTTTCAGGCAGCACTTCCCCAAATATCATCTTCCTCTCATTAGAAAACCACTCAAACAAGCTAAACAAGTATATACAAGTATCCAGCAATCATAATATGCAAAGAATGAGTGATGCCGGTATACCTCCCCCCAAGCTTAGGCTTTTGGCCTAAGTGGAGTTCAACCCCATCGAGGGTCTGGGTTCCACGCCGGTGGATCATACATGGAGTAGTCATAATAAGGTACCGATGCAGAAGAAAAGCGTGGGGGCTCCTCATACCCAGCTTGTGGATGCGAAGAGCTTGCTGCATCGGATGACGAGTCGAGGTGTTCCTCGACCTCATCCGTGTTGTCTCGTGCACGATGGCTTCCTCCCTCGATGTATGCGTTAACCGCACTTTCCGTGACTGACCAATCCTCCCTGAAATCAAGGTTAAACAGAGAAGGTGCAGGAAATCCTACTAATTTTTCAACATTCTTAGTCCTTGTCCAAGATTTCTTGTAAAATGTTATTCTATAAGACAGGTTCCCTAAATTAGACGAACCAGAAAGAAATTCATGCTTAATCATGGAAGCTATGTCAAGTTTCTCCATGGGGAGCGGAATATCAAGATGGTGAGGTCCCACATTATGCATAGCTAATAAACGAGAGGCGATGAGACCCCCACAAATTCCTCCCTTCTCACGGTTAATGGCAAGTCTGTTGGCTATCAAAGCTCCCAAGTTATAAGTCCTATTACCTTGTAATGCAGCAGCTAGAAAGGCTAGATCAGGGATAGTTAATTTACCTCCATTCTTTCTCGCTAGAACGCACTTGGTAATGAAATAAGCAAAGTAACGAATAGCTGGGAAATGAATACTACTAATTTTACCATCATCCTCTGAGAAGCTTCTTCCATGGCAAATCATCTTGAAGAGGTCCAAGAGCTCTTGCGGCGATCCCTTTATCTTCTCGCATGATCCCCATTGCGGCACTTTGATTGCTGCACAAAAATCACTGAATGGCAAGTTGACAGTTTTATTATAAATTTTGTACTCGAACCATGGGGTTAGATCGTGACCAATTGAATTTAAAATCTTGCACTACTGACATAGTCAGTTTCACATATTGGCATGGTTCCCCATCAACAAAATCATCCAATCCTGCACGAGAGATTAAATTTTGGACATCCTGCAAGATCCCTGCACTTCTCATGAAATCCGCACACGGATAGTAAGTGGGATATACTCCTGTTATCACCGGATTTTGGCTAAATCAGGAGGTGGGCCGCGATCAAGATGGGCTTGGAAGATTACACATTGAAGATCTATGAAGCGGCCTTGCACGGAGAATTTGGGCTAGGTTGCCCGTGTATCTTTAATTATAGTAGATTGTATCTAGATTAAAAGTTAGAGTTTATCTCGTGCACGGTTTAGTGCACGCCCACATTAGAAAGTCCGTTGGACTATAAATATGTATCTAGGGTTTATGGAATAAACAACAACCAACGTTCAACCACAAACAAATCTCGGCGCATCGCCAACTCCTTCGTCTCGAGGGTTTCTACCGGTAAGCATCATGCTGCCTAGATCGCATCTTGCGATCTAGGCAAGCACAAGCCTGCCTACGTTGTTCATGCGTTGCTCGTGCTGAAGCCTTTTTGATGGCGAGCAACGTAGTTATCTTAGACATGTTAGGGTTAGCATTGTTCTTCATGCTGCATGTTTTCGTAGTGCAACCCTTGCATGTCTAGCCGCCCTTACGCCTATCTTAGGCGTAGGGGCGGCACCCCGCTTGATCATAGTTTAGTAGATCTGATCCGTTACGATTGCTCCTTGTTCTACAAGGATTAGTTTAATATCTGCAATAGTTAGGCCTTACAAGGGGTCGGAGGATCCGGCGGCGTGTAGGGTGGCGTTTGCTAGTCCTAGAACGGATGTTCCGGGGATCAACCTCGTGTTGGTTTTTAGGCCCTGTCTAGGATCGGCTTACGGTCACCGTGCGCGAGCGCGAGGCCCGAACCCGAGTAGGATGATCCGATTATGCGGTGAAAACCCTAAATCGTCGTAGATCTCATTAGCTTTACCTTGATCAAGCGGGACCACCATATATTCGGACACCTCGTCCGAATCATGGGTGGATCGGCTCCTTGAGCCGATTCACGGGATAACCCGAGAGCCGATCGAGGCTCGTATTTAACGTTTACGTGTGTGCCCTGCAGGAAACTAAGCGAGGCATCATCCACACCTTCCCGACCGGGTATAGGTCGGGTGGCACGCCCTTGTGATAAACATCGGTGCGTGCGACCAGGGAGGCTTTGCGGGCCGTCGCTCAGAGGGACTGGGGCCAGCCGCAGCCCTAGTTGTTCCCGGCTCTACGGTGTTGCCCGTCTCTGCCCGCCAGTGGGTTTCTGACGTCAACACATTCTGGCACGCCCGGTGGGACGACCTTCGACATCGACAATATCGCCATCTACATCCGAGATGGCGGAAAGCACTCCGGTCAAGTACGAGGACCTGCCTGATGACCTCAAGAAGAAGCATGACGAAATCAAGGCGGTCCTCGAAGCCGAACTCATCGGCTCCTTCCACCGAACCCGCTCCCATGGCGTCAAGTGGAGGGGTTTCACACCTGAAGGCGCACTCGATGGAGTGGACTTGTCCGCCCCGCCAGAAGAACGCACCAGGTCACTGAGGTACGAGGACCTGCCCGAGGAGCTAAAAAGGAAACATGACGAGATCAAGGCAACCCTCGAAGCCGAACTCATCGGCTCCTCTGAGAAGACCCGGCCGCACGATATCAAGCTCGATAGAGACTCGAGTCCGTCGCCCGGCGTCAACATGGTGGATCTCAGCCACTCCATAGGCCAGCCAAAGTCCTCCTCTGGTATCAAGATGGCAGGGCTTGCAAGCCGCCACGGCAAAGACGAAGCAGAAAGCAGCCACTCCCGTGGCAACGATGAAGAGGAGGCCGATCCACGCGACCGGCCCCAAGATGATGACAGGCGGTACCTGACAGGGAAGGGAATAAGACGCGTGCGGTATCAGCGTCCACTCTCCGAGCGCCTCCTCCACAAATATGAGCAGCAGCACGACCGACGTCGGCACTACGACGTAGATGATGAAAGGAATTGTCGGCCTGATGCAGAGGTCAGGAGGTACCGTCAGCATGATAGAAGCAACGACAGGTACAATCGTCGCGCTGAAAGAAGGTCAAGGGGGCAGGATAACATGGATAGGCACTGGAGCTGTCCGTTCTTCAAACATTGCTGGGACTCAGGAATGAGCCGATTGCCAACGATCGAGAACTGCCCAGAATGCAAACAGAGGAAGAAGGACGCCGCTAACGTGTCCGTATTCGAGCGCCTAGGGCCTCTCCCACCTCGGAGCAAGTATGCTGAACCCGCTCGGGGAGAAGATCTCGAGGAACTAGAGGACGATGATGAAGAAGATAAGTATCATCGGCCCAGGTGGTGCCCTGATGGGCTCAGCCGTTCCCAAAAGCGAAGGGTTCAGCGTCTGCGTGGGTTGGAAGAAGCTGAAAGATTGTACCTGCACACGCTAAGGAAGGCACGGCCTGATCTGGCCGCCAAAATTCGGCGAACCCTGGACAAAGAAGGTCGGCCACAAAGAAAAGAGTGGCGCCCCAAGCAGAGGAAAGCCGATGATGATACATCGGCTGGCACAAACATGGTCTTCATCCTTCCATCGGAGTTTAGCGCTCCAAGACGATATGAAGCACCTGTGGCGCAATTAGACTGCGGCCCACGGCCGGTCATCTTTGAGAAGCCAAAGGAAAGGAGTTACGGGCATCCGAAGGCCCCGTACGTGCGAGGTTACATCAATGGGCAGCCTGTCAACAAGATGTTGGTGGACACCGGAGCGGCGATCAACATTATGCCATACTCCATGCTACGTCGGTTGGGACGCTCCAGCTCGGATCTGATCAAGACCAACGTAACACTGAGCGATTTCAACGGCCAAGCATCTGACGCACAAGGTGTTCTGAATGTGGATCTAACCGTAGGAAGAAAAACTGTCCCTACGACGTTCTTTATCGTCGACAGCAAGAGTACCTACGCCGCCCTACTAGGGAGGGATTGGATCCACGCCAACTGTTGCATTCCATCCACGATGCACCAATGCCTGATACAGTGGGATGGAGATGAAGTAGAAGTCGTCCGTGCGGATGATTCAGTCGAGGTTTCAACAGCCGGCATGGACATTTGGGAGACATCGGGCCAAGAGCCGCTCTCGGGTATCAATTTGGACGACTGTGAGCGCATCGACGTGACAAAGAACGGGGTTAGGCTGGTTTTATCCACCGGCCTGACCGTGTAACAAAAGCAAATGTCGATGGATAAACGTGGCGAGACCGATCCTTGTGATCGGCCCCAAAAATGTTTGTGAAGGGACATCACAAAACCTTCACCGAGAAGGCAATGGGAGGCCGATTCTAGCGATCGGCCAAAATTATCCTCAACATCCAGTCTGCCCGGGTTCAACACATGATCCAACGGAGCCGATACCATCAATTCTCTTGACGAGAATCGGGCTGGGGGGGGCACATAGAAGGATAAAACACGAGGAAAAGCGAGTCTCATCCTTTAATGATGGGTATTTGAGTATGGGGGCCGATACACAAATCGGCCGAAAATTCAAAAATTTCGAGCATAGCCGATGTGCGGCCATCGACTCAAGGGAACCCAATGGAGCAGTTATAGAGTTACGTGAAGAAGCTCTAATAAATAAGCTCCTCAAGGGAGCTGTTGGTGGCTCGAATCCTCTCTTCAAGGACCCCTAACTCCCATTGGCAAGTCTTCAAGTTCAGCGGTGCTGGCAGGGATGTCACTTTTGGCGACCAGAGCTACCTTTGTTTCAGTGGAAGCCGCTGATGATTGTCTGCAAGACAGAGGATCACGGCCCTGGCCAACAACAAGAGCGACGTGAACATACAGATCAGAGCAGCCCGTGGTCACCATGTCTTGATAAAGGTAACGACTTCATCAACATTCTCGCCAGGAGCAACGTCAGACTGCCAGAAATGGGGGTCGACTCGAGTAGCAAGACACGAGGGGGTTGTGATTTTCTCCTAAGCCCGTTTAAGCATCGGCTCTATGGGTGGTAACCCTCTCGCTAATTGATAGAACTGCAGAGGCTCGGGGGGCAGGCTGCCCTGAAATATCGATGATCTGGAAAGCCGATTTGTTAGAATCGGCTGATGCAGCACCACAATTGGGAAGCCGATGATGGCCTACTAGGTTGGTCCACCTTTATCCTCGCCTTGGCTGAGGCTCGGGGGGCAGCTCGCCCTCAAGGTCTTATTCTGCGGAGCCGACTTTCGTCGAAATCGGCTCCCTATTCATCAAAGCTCATTTGAAAGGTGATGAATTATTGCAGAAGGGAACTGCCGGAGCGGAGGAGAGGAATGTGGGAGGAGAGCCACGATCGTTGGTAGGTCCTGGATCAGTGTTGTGACTGCAAAGAGATGAAATAGTGGTGGGCAAACAGTGCCTGTTCTGCAAGAGTGTTAGCTTCAGCAGTCGAGCTGATCCAGCGACAGTCCTAGGGATCTCCTGGAGGCAAAGAAGTTCTGGGGTTTGCATGATTGCGGCTTGGCCCTGTTCAGCTGGAAGTTTGGAAGCACGGATGGATTTATCTCGAAAGTTGTCACGAGAAACCGATGCGCTGCCATCGGCTCATTGAGCGTGGACCAAATTGATAATCGGCAAAGTCAGGGGGAATCGGCTAAATCGGCATGAAGGAGATCGGCAAAATCAAAAGGGGGAAATTCTCCATTGATAAACACGATTTCTTACATGAAGAGCTGATTGCTCTCAAAAGGAAGCACTAAGGGGATACATTGCCCCACCTACTACTGCTGGCCCTATGCTACGGTCCTATCTAGGGGCCGTTGCTGCCCTCGTCGTCACTGTCATCGCCACTGTAGGCGCTGCTCCCGGCCGGTTCGTCGTCGCTGCTCCAGCGGCCGCCGGCAGGACCTTCGTTGTCCTCATCTTCCTCGTCGTCGTCCTCGTCGCTGTCGAAGTCACTCAGATTTCCCGGCCAAGGGCAATGGCGCTTGGCCGGCGGCTCGTCGGGGAGGCTGTCGTCGTCGTCCTCCTCCTCTTCCTCCTCCTTCACCTCCTCGGAGGAGGTGAAGTCGTCCCAGGAGAAGCGATCGTCATCGCTCTCCTCCTCCGTTTCCCCGTCGGCAAGGAAACGGAGGTCACTCTCCCCATCCGTCGAGGATTTGTCATCCTCCGACCAGAGGGAGAAGTCATGGCTCGACTCCTCCCCGGCCTCAATGGCGCGGCGGATGTTTGCCGCGTGGACCTCCGCCGGGTTCGGTTCCGGCGTCGGCTCGCGAGACGAAGAGGACTGGGTGGAAAGATCCGACGAGGCGGAGGAGGAAGAAGACATGGTGGCAGAGGAGGGTTTTTTGGAGGTGCTGATGCGCAGAGGATGAGGAGGAGAACTGTTCGATGCGGTTAAATAAAAGGAGTTGGGGGTTTTAATTTTCGAGCAGTTCTCGAGGACAAGGTGCCAAAACTATCAAATCGTGCAGAGAAGTTGGGAAGGCAAGTCGTCATGATGAAGCATGCTGCGACAGTTCTGCTCTGCCACGACATGACCCTTCGAGGAAAAAACAGAGTGGTTTTGAAATTATCATTACCAAAACCAGGGGGGCATGTGTTATCACCGGATTTTGGCTAAATCAGGAGGTGGGCCGCTGATACGTCTCCAACGTATCGATAATTTCTTGTGTTCCATGCCACATTATTGATGTTATCTACATGTTTTATGCACACTTTATATCATATTCGTGCATTTTCTGGAACTAACCTATTAACAAGATGCCGAAGTGCCGCTTGTTGTTTTCTGCTGTTTTTGGTTTCAGAAATCCTAGTAAAGAAATATTCTCGGAATTGGACGAAATAAAAGCCCGAGAGGCCTATTTTCTCACGAAGCTTCCAGAAGTCCGAAGGAGAGACGAAGAGGGGCCACGGGGCGCCAAACCCTAGGGCGGCGCGGCCCCCTTGGCCGCGCCGGCCCGTGGTGTGGGCCCCCGTGCCGCCTCTTGACCTGCCCTTCCGCCTACAAATAGCCTCCGTGACGAAACCCCCGGTACCGAGAGCCACGATACGGAAAACATTACGAGACGCCGTCGCCGCCGATCCCATCTCGGGGGATCCCGGAGATCGCCTCCGGCACCCTGCCGGAGAGGGGAATCATCTCCCGGAGGACTCTACACCGCCATGGTCGCCTCCGGAGTGATGAGTGAGTAGTCTACCCCTGGACTATGGGTCCATAGCAGTAGCTAGATGGTTGTCTTCTCCCCATTGTGCTATCATTGTCGGATCTTGTGAGCTGCCTATCATGATCAAGATCATCTATATGTAATTCTATATGTTGCGTTTGTTGGGATCCGATGAATAGAGAATACTTGTTATGTTGATTATCAAAGTTATGCTTATGTGTTGTTTATGATCTTGCATGCTCTCCGTTATTAGTAGATGCTCTGGCCAAGTAGATGCTTTTAACTCCAAGAGGGAGTACTTATGCTCGATAGTGGGTTCATGCCTGCATTGACACCTGGGGGAGTGACAGAAACCCCTAAGGTTGTGTTGTGCTGTTGCCACTAGGGATAAAACATTGATGCTATGTCTAAGGATGTAGTTGTTGATTACATTACGCACCATACTTAATGCAATTGTCTGTTGTTTTGCAACTTAATACCGGAGGGGTTCGGATGATAACTTTGAAGGTGGACTTTTTAGGCATAGATGCGGTTGGATGGCGGTCTATGTACTTTGTCGTAATGCCCAATTAAATCTCACTATACTCATCATGATATGTATGTGCATTGTCATGCTCTCTTTATTTGTCAATTGCCCAACCGTAATTTGTTCACCCAACATGCTTGTTCGTCTTATGGGAGAGACACCTCTAGTGAGCTGTGGACCCCGGTCCAATTCTCTTTACTTGAAATACAATCTACTGCAATACTTGTTTTTACTTGTTTTCTCTGCAAACAATCATCTTCCACACAATACGGTTAATCCTTTGTTACAGCAAGCCGGTGAGATTGACAACCTCAGCTGTTTCGTTGGGGCAAAGTAGCTTGGTTGTGTTGTGCGGGTTCCACGTTGGCGCCGGAATCTCCGGTGTTGCGCCGCACTACATCCCGCCGCCATCAACCTTCAACGTGCTTCTTGGCTCCTCCTGGTTCGATAAACCTTGGTTTCTTTACGAGGGAAAACTTGCTGCTGTGCGCATCATACCTTCCTCTTGGGGTTGCCCAACGAACGTGTGAAATACACGCCATCAAGCTCTTTTACGGCGCCGTTGCCGGGGAGATCAAGACACGCTGCAAGGGGAGTCTCCACTTCTCAATCTCTTTACTTTGTTTTTGTCTTGCTTTATTTTATTTACTACTTTGTTTGCTGCACTAAATCAAAATACAAAAAAATTAGTTGCTAGTTTTACTTTATTTGCTATCTTGTTTGCTATATCGAAAACACAAAAAAATTAGTTTACTTGCATTTACTTTATCTAGTTTGCTTTATTGTCTTGTACTCAAAATTAAAAATACAAAAAAAATTAGTTACTTTTGTTACCATGTCTAGCCCCGTAGTTGGTACTCTATCACCTGAGGAATCAATCTTCACTTTTAAACAAGGAGGTGAAGAGAATTTCAAAGAAGCATGGTCTAGAATTTTTGATTCTTATAGTAAAAGCTGAACCTAAAATGACCTTAAGCTTGCTCCTTAGTAATTTCTACTTTGGACTTATTCTTCGTTATAGATATGCCTTAGATGCTTGTAGTGGGAGGAGATTTCCTTCATTGTGATGGGGATCAAGCTTTTAATGCTATAAGGAAATTGATTACATCATTTAGCTCGATAATAATTTTGATCCATCCCATGCTAGTATGCATAATAAATTAAACACTATTGAAACGAGATATATCTTGCTTAAAAGAAGTGTATAACCGAATTCGCGAATACTATGATTATGTTCCATTAAGCTTCGGACCTTCAATGTGGGTGCCCACCATTAAAACTACTATTGGTGGTGAAATTTTTTATGCTCGTTGTGATATTATGTCCGAGTTTTGCCTTATGCCTGAAAATATTTATAAATCTTTGACACTATGGGAACTCACTGAAGGAGGAGAAGAAATAACTCTTGCGGATAACTCTGTTGTAATTCCTAAGGGTATAGCTGAAGGTGTTTTCACAACCTTTCTTGGAAGAACGGTATCCACTGATTATCTCGTTATTGAATGTGCAGGGACAGGACAAATCACGTTTGGAAGATCTCTGCTAAAACTCATGGGAGCGGTCATAGATGTTGGGAAAGGCACTCTAAATTTTACCTCTACACCCGGATGCGGGCATGTATTCCCTAGACCAAAGAGTAAGAAAGGTAAGGGTAAAGCCCAAGGTAAGGTTGACGCACCATCCTTCGATGTTACTTGATACACACTTTCTGCGCCTAGCTGAAAGGCGTTAAAGAAAAGCGCTTATGGGAGACAACCCATGTTTTTACCTACAGTACTTTGTTTTTATTTTGTGTCTTGGAAGTTGTTTACTACTGTAGCAACCTCTCCTTATCTTAGTTTTGAGTTTTGTTGTGCCAAGTTAAGCCGTTGATAGAAAAGTAAGTACTAGATTTGGATTACTGCGCAGTTCCAGATTTCTTTGCTGTCACGAATCTGAGCCCACTGCCCTGCAGGAAGCTCAGAAAATTATGCCAATTTACGTGCATGATCCTCAGATATGTACGCAACTTTCATTCAATTTGAGCATTTTCATTTGAGCAAGTCTGGTGCCATTTTAAAATTCGTCAATACGAACTGTTCTGTTTTGACAGATTCTGCCTTTTATTTCGCATTGCCTCTTTCGCTATGTTGGATGAATTTCTTTGATCCACTAATGTCCAGTAGCATTATGCAATGTCCAGAAGTGTTAAGAATGATTGTGTCACCTCTGAATATGTCAATTTATATTGTGCACTAACCCTCTAATGAGTTGTTTCGAGTTTGGTGTGGAGGAAGTTTTCAAGGATCAAGAGAGGAGTATGATGCAACATGATCAAGGAGAGTGAAAGCTCTAAGCTTGGGGATGCACCCGGTGGTTCACCCCTGCATATATCAAGAAGACTCAAGCGTCTAAGCTTGGGGATGCCCAAGGCATCCCCTTCTTCATCAACAAATTATCAGGTTCCTCCCCTGAAACTACATTTTTATTCGGCCACATCTTATGTGCTTTTTCTTGGAGCGTCGTTTTGTTTTTGTTTTTGTTTTGTTTGAATAAAATGGATCCTAGCATTCACTTTATGAGAGATACACACTCCGCTGTAGCTTATGGACAAATATGTCCTTGGTTTCTACTCATAGTATTCATGGCGAAGTTTCTCCTTCGTTAAATTGTTATATGGTTGGAATTGGAAAATGATACATGTAGTAATTGCTATAAATGTTTTGGGTAATGTGATACTTGGCAATTGTTGTGCTCATGTTTAAGCTCTTGCATCATATGCTTTGCACCCATTAATGAAGAAATACATAGAGCATGCTAAAATTTGGTTTGCATATTTGGTTTCTCTAAGGTCTAGATAATTTCTAGTTTTGAGTTTGAACAACAAGGAAGACGGTATAGAGTATTATAATGCTTTCAATATGTCTTTTATGTGAGTTTTGCTGTACTAGTTCATCCTTGTGTTTGCCTCAAATAACCTTGCTAGCCTAAACCTTGTATCGAGAGGGAATACTTCTCATGCATCCAAAATACTTGAGCCAACCACTATGCCATTTGTGTCCACCATACCTACCTACTACATGGTATTTTCCAGCCATTCCAAAGTAAATTGCTTGAGTGCTACCTTTAAAATTCCATCATTCACCTTTGCAATATATAGCTCATGGGACAAATAGCTTAAAAACTATTGTGGTATTGAATATGTAATTATGCACTTTATCTCTTATTAAGTTGCTTGTTGTGCGATAACCATGTTTACTGGGGAACGCCATCAACTCATTGTTGAATTTCATGTGAGTTGCTATGCATGTTCGTCTTGTCGGAAGTAAGGGCGATCTACACTGAGTTGAATGGTTTGAGCATGCATATTGTGAGAGAAGAACATTGGGCCGCTAACTAAAGCCATGTTCCATGGTGGAAGTTTCAGTTTTGGACAAACATCCTCAAATCTCTAATGAGAAAAGAATTAATTGTTGTTGAATGCTTAAAGCATTAAAAGAGGAGTCCATTATCTGTTGTCTATGTTGTCCCGGTATGGATGTCTAAGTTGAGAATAATCAAAAGCGAGAAATCCAAATGCGAGCTTTCTCCTTAGACCTTTGTACAGGCGGCATAGAGGTACCCCTTTGTGATACTTGGTTAAAGCATATGTATTGCGGTGATAATCCGGGTAGTCCAAGCTAATTAGGACAAGGTGCGAGCACTATTAGTACACTATGCATGAGGCTTGCAACTTATAAGATATAATTTACATGATGCATATGCTTTATTACTACCGTTGACAAAATTGTTTCATGTTTTCAAAATCAAAGCTCTAGCACAAATATAGCAATCGATGCTTTTCCTCTATGAGGACCATTCTTTTACTTTTATGTTGAGTCAGTTCACCTATTTCTCTCCACCTCAAGAAGCAAACACTTGTGTGAACTGTGCATTGATTCTTACATACTTGCTTATTGCACTTATTATATTACTCTATGTTGACAATATCCATGAGATATACATGTTACAAGTTGAAAGCAACCGCTGAAACTTAATCTTCTTTTGTGTTGCTTCAATACCTTTACTTTGAATTATTGCTTTATGAGTTAACTCTTATGCAAGACTTATTGATGCTTGTCTTGAAGTGCTATTCATGAAAAGTCTTTGCTTTATGATTCACTTGTTTACTCATGTCATACACATTGTTTTGATCGCTGCATTCTCTACATATGCTTTACAAATAGTATGATCAAGTTTATGATGGCATGTCACTCCGAGAAATTATCTTTGTTATCGTTTTACCTGCTCGGGACGAGCGGAACTAAGCTTGGGGATGCTGATACGTCTCCAACGTATCGATAATTTCTTGTGTTCCATGCCACATTATTGATGTTATCTACATGTTTTATGCACACTTTATATCATATTCGTGCATTTTACGGAACTAACCTATTAACAAGATGCCGAAGTGCCGATTGCTTGTTTTCTGCTGTTTTTGGTTTCAGAAATCCTAGTAAAGAAATATTCTCGGAATTGGACGAAATAAAAGCCCAGAGGCCTATTTTCTCACGAAGCTTCCAGAAGTCCGAAGGAGAGACGAAGAGGGGCCACAGGGGCGCCAAACCCTAGGGCGGCGCGGCCCCCCCCCTGGCCGCGCCGGCCTGTGGTGTGGGCCCCCTGTGCCGCCTCTTGACCTGCCCTTCCGCCTACAAATAGCCTCCGTGACGAAACCCCCAGTACCGAGAGCCACGATACGGAAAACATTGCGAGACGCCGTCGCCGCCGATCCCATCTCGGGGGATCCTGGAGATCGCCTCCGGCACCCTGCCGGAGAGGGGAATCATCTCCCGGAGGACTCTACACCGCCATGGTCGCCTCCGGAGTGATGAGTGAGTAGTCTACCCCTGGACTATGGGTCCATAGCAGTAGCTAGATGGTTGTCTTCTCCCCATTGTGCTATCATTGTCGGATCTTGTGAGCTGCCTATCATGATCAAGATCATCTATATGTAATTCTATATGTTGCGTTTGTTGGGATCCGATGAATAGAGAATACTTGTTATGTTGATTATCAAAGTTATGCTTATGTGTTGTTTATGATCTTGCATGCTCTCCGTTATTAGTAGATGCTCCGGCCAAGTAGATGCTTTTAACTCCAAGAGGGAGTACTTATGCTCGATAGTGGGTTCATGCCTGCATTGACACCTGGGGAGTGACGAAACCCCTAAGGTTGTGTTGTGCTGTTGCCACTAGGGATAAAACATTGATGCTATGTCTAAGGATGTAGTTGTTGATTACATTACGCACCATACTTAATGCAATTGTACTGTTGTTTTGCAACTTAATACTTGGAGGGGTTCGGATGATAACTCGAAGGTGGACTTTTTAGGCATAGATGCGGTTGGATGGCGGTCTATGTACTTTGTCGTAATGCCCAATTAAATCTCACTATACTCATCATGATATGTATGTGCATTGTCATGCTCTCTTTATTTGTCAATTGCCCAAGCTGTAATTTGTTCACCCAACATGCTTGTTCGTCTTATGGGAGAGACACCTCTAGTGAACTGTGGACCCCGGTCCAATTCTCTTTACTGAAATACAATCTATTGCAATACTTGTTTTTACTGTTTTCTCTGCAAACAATCATCTTCCACACAATACGGTTAATCCTTTGTTACAGCAAGCCGGTGAGATTGACAACCTCACTTGTTTCGTTGGGGCAAAGTAGCTTGGTTGTGTTGTGCAGGTTCCACGTTGGCGCCGGAATCTCGGTGTTGCGCC